>NC_066868.1:15403254-15761446 GCF_025177605.1 Cucumis melo
AGGTTGGCTCATAAGTGGAAGGGTAGTAATCATTTATGACAAGTCTTTTCTTTCTAACTTTGACCATTTATATTATCCAATAAATGTCTTATAGTCAATTGCAAGTCTGCATCCCTACCGTCTATGCTAATACACTACCTGATTCCTCTTGATGTTCCCTAAACAAAATGAGAAAAAAATGAGAATAAGAAAAAATGCAATTGTTTCTTATTTAGAATGTAAGCAATTTTCAACAATATAAAGCAGTAAACAATGAATGAAATGTTAACCTTTGGGTTTCCTCTTGATGTTTAGTATGTTGTTCTTCAACATATGGTTGTTCATTGGTGATCATCATTGTCATTTTGTTGAGTATGATCATTCCCTTGATTTTTATTTTGATCCTAATAAACAAATAAAAATGAAAATAAAATTTAAAAAATGGATTGTTAAAACGATCGTGTATATAAAAGTAAACGATGATGTATCCTATACGATCGTGTAACTTTGATAAACGATCGTTGAAATTTGATAGGCGATCGAATATTTTAGTTAAACGATCGTTTATTTAAACAACTGATAAACGAAATACTTTCTGAAAATAAAGTTTACCTGGACCAATCTCTCCAGCATCTGCTTCATTTCAGACAGCTCCAATGATTGCTTTCTAATTGTGTCATCCATCCTAGAGACTATAGAAGTCAGTGTGGATCAATTTTTACGAACTTCTTTTATTTCCTTCTTCAGTTTTTTGTAGGATTTTGAATGACTTTGTTGTTCTTTGTCATTGGACTTCTTTGATCTGCAACAATTCTTGTTGGGGATTGGATGCATTTCAGACTGGTCAGCCACTGTTTGTCTTTGTTTCCTTTGTGGTGACAGTTGTCGAGATGAGTCTAATTGCTCCAATGATTGATTATTCATTGCATCATTAGGAGTATTGATATCACTATTGTTAATATCCGAAATGGATTCATCGTCCTCCATTTCCATGTTATCATCCCCTCGAATTCGACACTCCATGAAAGCTTTCTCTTGGGTTGATAGTTTCAGTTTAGGTTTAACAACAGTCTGCAATGTTACAATCAAATAATTGTTAATATAAACGATTGTTTATAAAATAATATGATACTACATATGGTATTCAATATAAACAATATTGCATTAAGCTAAACGATCATATATGTTAAAATGTAAACGATCGTGTAATTGTATTAAACGATCGCTGACAAGTTTTACTTATATTTTTGTTGTCGAATATGTTCTTCTGCAACATTTTGTAAGATGGAGCTTGTGTACAATTCCATCTTAATATCTTAGGAATTGATCCCTTACTGTTTTTTATGGCCAAGTGCTTACTTACAGTTAAGAGTACTTCATAAGCCCATACCTAAAACATTTAAACAAATATGTTAAACTTTGATGTTTAGTTTGTATGTAATTAAGTGTATAAACAAATAAAAATCACCTGGAAAGCAAGCACGTAGCCTTTGATGTTGTAGTATGTTATTGCTTTGGAACTTTTTGTCTTCTTTAACTCATATGCTTCTTTTTTCCCTTGTAGACTTGTCTTCAAACTGTTGAGCAGACGAGTGTAGAAGAAAGTTCACTAATCAAAGTTCTTAAAAACTTCTTCATCATCAACTCTTCCCAAAATATCCATATCAAATTGTGTTTTCTTATCCTTCCGAACCATCACAGTTTCAATAAAGATGGCCAAGGTGATCTTCATAGCATCATGATCATTCGTAAACTCAAAATTTTTAAAAATTTCCTTAACCTCCAAGCATGTTATTATTTTCTTGTTTTCTGATCCGAATATAAGGCTTTATAGGTGCTTATTATCTTAATCTTTCTCCAATGTTACATTGGTTGGCCAGAATCCAATTACGATGTTGAATTCCTTTTGGGTGAAACGGATGTTTTTCCCCAAAATTGAAAAACGGATTCCATTTGCGTAGGCTTTTTCAAGTATCTACCTTAGCAAGAAATGATGAATCAACTGGCCGTTGAAGACCATATTGACATTCAGCAATGGACTAAAAATTGTTTTGTCGAACATCTACAGTTGTTCCTTAGTCAGTTTATCCTTAATAAGACTGTCAATCTTGTGCACTTGGCATGAGACAGTGGCAGGAAAGTACTTGTCGCTAGGTACAGTCATCCTGAAAATAATGATCATAATATACTTTCGTTATGTACACGATCGTTTATAAAACACTAAACCATAAACTCTAAAACTAAATTATCGTTTAC
Organism: Cucumis melo; assembly: GCF_025177605.1. Taxonomy (NCBI): domain Eukaryota; kingdom Viridiplantae; phylum Streptophyta; class Magnoliopsida; order Cucurbitales; family Cucurbitaceae; genus Cucumis; species Cucumis melo. The sequence goes on from NC_066868.1 coordinate 15,405,490, forward strand.
TTGATGTAACAGATCGTTTAATTCAAACAGAAAGACATTCGTAATATAATTAATTGGCAAGTAATGATAAATTGAAACATTTAATAATCTCTAGAATAGAAATTTAAAAAAATCTGAAAACCTAAACACTTGAGAATAAGAATTTAAGAGCAGAACGATAGTTTTCAAGACAGAAGTTGAAACGTTTGAAATATAAAGAAGACGAAGTGTAACGTTATAGTATGAAAAGTTCAACAACATACCTTTTGACGTTGAAGAGAAAAATGGAAAACGAAATCTTTGAGACGAAAAACTAAGTGATTAGTGCGTTTGTGTATTGCGAAGTGACGGAAAACGAAGAAGGGGTACGTATATATTGGTTGTTTTTACTAAAGGGGCAATATCGTAAATTTGCATGCCTTTTTTAAAATGTTGAATCGCATTCCTTACTGTTTAATATATATATATATAATTAAGTCAAAACGATCTTCTAAAAGATGTAATTGATCACATTATTAAACAATGGGAAAAATATATAATGTTAAACAATGATGTTGTACAACTAAACGATCGTGTAAGATATCATTTATAAGATGTTAAACAATGATGTTGTACAATTTACGCGATCGTGAAGTATATTATTTAAGCGACTATGTATTTATACGATTAAACAATGGTATTGTTGAATATATAAACGATTGTGGTAATTGATCCCTTTATACGTTTTACAAGATAGTGTAGGATATAAAGAGTGAAATGGAATACAGATTTCTCAAGTATAAAATAAAGAAATTTTCGAAAGTTAAATTTAAAGATTTGAAGTTTTACAAACACTATAATTCATCTCTAAAATATTGAGAAATTTGTAGGTTGAAGGATGGAACAGTATCAATGTATTCTTGAGTTGACATTCTTCTTTCATTTTTCTTGCTACTTTCTTCTTGTGTTGAAACTCTTGTCTTTTTTTGCTGACGAACATTATTTTCCTTTTGCATTTCTTTAATTTCTCTCTTGTTTCCTTTTGTTTCCACTTCTTGTGGTGCATGCTCTTGACTATTATCAGTGTCAATTTCTTCTTCTGTTTATAGTTTCGTTATTATCAATCTCATCTTCTTCAATCAACTTTTGTTTTCCTTTTGTTGTATCTTTTGTATTTTTCCTTTGTTTTTTCTTCAACGATTACAATATTTTCCAATTGAATCTGGCTTTGTTTTGTTTTGTCTTCCTGTCTCCTATTTTCAACTTCTTCTTCTTTTTCTCCATCTTTAAATTCAATTATCTGAATGTAAAAAGAGAATGTGCTGTCAAAATGATTGTGCAAGAAATTGTAAACAGCCATGCAATATAAAGATTGTTTAAATATGTATGTACGATCATGAAACTAGTTGAGTAGAAAAGAATTAAAAAAATATATAAATTAAAGAATTAAAAACTAAACGAACAGACGTGTTAAATATATAAACAATCATTTAGTTATATTAAACGATCGTGAAACATGTTTGTATATTAAACAAATTAAAACCTGTGTCAATATGTGTGTTTTTTGTGTTCCTAAATGAATAAACTAGTTGTTCTTTTCGTCTTCTTCATCTATCTACAAGCACATAAAGTAAGAATGTTCAGAGATATCATGAAGAAAACACATCCAGACAGATAAATTATATATGTCTATACGAGTTATATTTATTGTTTGGAAAAGAATTAAACCTGCGGCAATATTTGTGTTTTGGTGTTTCTAAATATGTAGTTGCTATTGTTTCCAAACTACTTTGTGTTTCCAAAACAACAGTTTCCTGTAAAGAAAAAGAAACAACATAATCGTGTTTTATTTGGAAATTGAAGAACATTAAGCAAAACAAAGGAGTACTACATAATGAATAAGGCACTGACCGTAGGCCAATGTGTTGTTGCATACTTCACCATTGTATTAACTTATTCATCATCATCAAGAAGATCAAGGCTACAAGTAGGTGGTCTATTTTTCTCTGACTTTTGTATATTCAATTTATTTCTCATTCTGTTGTTCTTGAAGTTTGGCTGATGGTGGTGGAACATTTAAGCTTGTCATAACCACTGTCAACATGCTTTTTATTTCTTTTATTCCTTGTCTTAATAATATTTGTTATGTTTCTACTTTTTCTTGATTTTTTCTGATTTCTCTTATTTCATTTAAGATTTTATTTGTTTCATTGTTTTTTTCCATTTTTTTCTTTTTTTTCTTGTTGCTCTCCCTTTTCTTTTCTTTCCTACTTCTCAATAATTTTTAAATATCTCAAAATTGTTTGAGACCCTTCTTCTGGTGAGTCTAGAGTTATCATGGAGTTACAAATAAAATGATATTAGATTATTAGTGAAAAAGTAGCAAAGGTATTGATAAACAGTGATAGATTTATATCATCATCTATTCAAGATAGACATAGATAGAAAATCTTTCATTGTCTATCTAGATAGACATATATAAAGCATGCTCTAAGTTTACTTACATTCTCAGATTCAAAAATGTCGATATTTAGAGTCCTCTAGTCACTGGGAATTATGTTGTGTTGTGGTTGGGAATTAAAAATGCTTCTAAGATATAGAGGTTAACTAGTTTTTCTTTCAATGAGTCTTCCTCGTTGCACAACGCTTTGAAAGTTATTTCTATATCTCTTCTTGTTATAAAGTCATCATGACGAAAAAGGGCATTTTTCAGACCATTTTCTTTTCTTTCTCCTAGATTTAACTTAGGGAATTTGTAACATTTTAGTCCAGTCACAAAACAAAAGTCTTTTAGCCCAAATTTTGTTATATGTTCATTGAAGTTGAAAGCAAGGATTCGTATGGCATAGTTTTCTTAATAGAAAATTCAGGAATTGTATTGGTATTTTGGCCATTTTAATGTTAAAGGACTTTTTGTCAAAACTCGAGAAAGAATTCTTTGGTCTATTTTTGACTTAATCTGATTCAATGTTTCTAAACTGATTCTAAGGTTCTTTTGTTCATCTTCCATAATAATGTCATTTGGATAGTGTTTCACCTGTTGAATGACATAATAAATAGTATGTTTCAAACAAGGGTAAGTTTTAATAAATTTACACATGTTGAGCACTAAAAAGAAAAATATACACAAATATACAATGCTATACAAACAAATATTCACATTCTAGTTTGTTACCTTTATTCTTTTTTCTTTCTTCTTGCTTTACGCCTTATTGATTTGCTACACGATGCTCATATATTCTTGCTCACCATCTATTTGTAAAAAAGAAGAGTAATATAAATTATATTCAATGAAATATATACAATTGGTATAGAAACAAACGTCTTTGTATGTGGGATAGATCGTGATAGATATAGATTGATCGAAATGAATATAGATTAAGACCTCTTTGTATGCGATATAGATCATGGTAGATATATGTAGATGATGGAGATAGATCGAAATGAATATAGACTCAGACCTTTTTGTATGCGATATAGATCGTGATAGATATATGTAGATGATGGAGATAGATTGAAATGAACATAGATTTAGACCTTTTTGTATGCAAGTCAGATCATCGATCGCGACAATTCTATTGAAGTAGTTACTAGGATATAAACGATTAACGAGGAAGACGATGAACGAAAAAATCTGAGCAAGTTCCTTCACCTTTTTATAGCCCCTTCATTTTGATGACATTTTTTTAATTACGAGTTATTGGAGTTTCTGTAAATGTTCATTTATACTTATATAAACGATCGTTGAAATTTCTCTACATGATCGTGTATACTTAAACTTTTTCGTCATCTTTTACTATTTATTACCTTATCGTTTATATATATCAGAATCGTATATGATTATCGTGTATGATTATCGTTTATATTTTCAAATGTGATCAGAAGCACATGTGAGATAATCGTTAAAGATAACTTACGCGATCGTTAAAGATAATCATTAAAGTATTTTGTTATCGTTTAGAGTTTATTTTTTATCGTTTATGTATTTGGTTACTTACAAGATCGTGTATCAATTGTATATTATTCTACACGATGCTGTCTAATAATCGTTTATGAACATTAGTCGGGCGCGTGTAGACGATTAATCGTGCATTTATTTGGGTATTTTTGGTATTTCGCATTGTGGGCCTATGAGTTTTTTTCGTTTATGAAATTGTTCTATAGAGTGTAAATAACTTACCGCTTTGTTATATTATTGAAAGGATCCCATGTAAATATTTTCACATTTTATTCTATTTTTGAAAAGAATCCAAAGAACTCGCACAATTGATACACTTTAAATTTGTTGGAAATGCAAATTTAACGAAATTTAAAATTTTGGTCATATGGACAAATTTTTTAACCATCTTGCAAATTCCCTATTTAATAAGGCAAACGTGTTAGGTCGGTATAATAATTTATTTCTCTTCAGAATTTAATTAAATTTTGTAAATAGACATAAAAGAAAAATAGTTTTTTTTTGTTTTTTTTTTTGAGTTTCTGTCTCTCCTTTGACCATACTTAGAGAGAGAGGACTTGGAGTTGGGTGGGTCCTACTCCTTGTGTTTGACCACTCTCCTTCACTTCCCTTTCTCTTTCGGTCCCTGTTCTTTAAAATTAAACGACGGTATTTCTCATCCTGCATTTAAAATCATTCACAACACAGTTTTCATATATATATATATATATATATATATATTATTTTTTTTAATTGTTAATTCTTTTTATTATTTACCATTAAAATCGAGTGAAGAACGAAAATCCAAGTTTTTGTTTTTTTGTTTTTTGTTTTTTGTTTTTTTAATTTTGGTGGGTGGTATATAGCATTCTGATTTTCCCCTGGATTTTTCCCACCGAGAACAACAAACTAATGGGGATCGGTTCTGAGGAGGCGATCCGGCAGCTCCGAGCTTTGATGGATCAAGGTTAGCTTCTAATTTTTCTTTCTTCTCTAACTCTTCAACTTTTGCTTTTTTTGAGCTCCTCTTTGCTCTTCCTCTCTCTTTCACCCCCTTTTTCTCTATGCTATTTTCTTTAATGACAGTTGAGGAGCGATTGAAATGCACTTTTCAGGTTTGCATTCTCTTTATCCTCTGTTTTTGGGTCCGATCTGTATGTTTTCTACCATTTTCAACTTTCAACTGCTTCATTGGTGCTTTTGTCCTTATTCTTTTTGAGTTTTTTTTTTTTTTTTTTTTTCTTGTTCTTGAAGTGGGTTTCTGGGTTTTGCCCATAATTCCATGTATTTGAAGATGGGGAAGGTTAAATGTTCTTTTCTGGACTCTGTTTGTTGACCCCAAGTTACAATCGTCACTGATTGGGATTTTTTGTTTTGAGGGATTAGTGAGTTAAAAGTTGGGACGTATTTGGATGGTTCTTGTAAAATGGAATACAATAAGCTAATTTATCGATATGTAAGAAGTTTGAAGCTATATGGTGAGGAGGAGACCTGTCGGCTGTTTCTATTCAGCAATCTGCTGACCTTGTGGACATTTGATTCGGGATTGTTTTGGCTACTAATGGAATTCATTGATCTCTTTCCAATTGATTGTGAGTAGTTTAAAGCTACGTTTTGGAGTGCAACAATATTTGAGGGTGAGAATTTGAATCTCTGATCTCTTGGTCGAATGTCTATTCCTAAACTAGCTGAGCTTTGCTTAGTTGATGAGTGGCTTCATGCAGTGAGAAATGAATTTGCTTCGTGGAACTATATAAGTTATTCATGTGAAAGAAAGGGAAATGAGGGTTAGATGTATTATTGGATCGAACTCAGCCTGCTAACGATTCTGATGAACTTATCCAGTTTCCGATGGATTTAATATGTGATTAGCTTTTTCTTCCCCTCTCATATTTCTCTCTCTCAGGATGAATAGTGTGTGCGTATTTAGCTATTTTCATTCACTACCAGCAGCTCTTGATGATCTCTCTGTATGGTTGCAGAATGTTCATCAAGGCTATCTAACCGAAACTTTGGAGCGATTTCTGAAGGCGCGGGAATGGAATGTTAGCAAAGCCCACAAAATGGTTAGACACGATTTACTAATATTCTTAAACTACCGATCCATATGTTGTGCTCATCTTGATGTAATCCTGTCTGTTGTTTCAGTTGGTCGATTGTTTAAACTGGCGAGTGGACAATGAAATCGACATGATGCTAACAGTAAGTACTTAATCTGCTTTGCCCCTGAGCTTTCTGCGTGCTCAATTGGCCCCTGAGTTCTTTCTGTACTATCTATTGCTCTTCCTATACAGAAACCTATACTTCCTGTCGATGTTTACAGAGCGGTTCGTGATTCTCAGCTCATAGGACTTTCGGGTTATTCCAGAGAGGTATGTGTTCTGCATATCCTTCAAGTGGTTGAAATTAGGCTTTGATTCTCGAAACACACTTTTTGTTGCATTCCTTCAAGATTTTGCCAAGAGTAAGAGCTGCATTATCAATTTATTTAAAAGTAGTGAAAACAACCAAAAACACGACTATGATGGAAACTTAATACAATCTAGCACTTTTCGTTCTTGCTATTTCCATCTTTTTTTCCTTTCCTTATCAGTACCTGTTTTCTTTCTTCTAGGGCCTTCCAGTCTTTGCCATTGGTGTGGGGCTCAGCACATTTGATAAAGCATCTGTGAGTACTATTGTAGAAAATACGTAGTTTTGGGCTGATAAATGATCATCACAGAATTGTCATATTTAGGTTTTTATTCCTCTTTTGTTTCTGTTACAGGTTAATTACTATGTGCAGTCCCACATTCAAATCAATGAATATCGGGATCGCATAATCTTGGTGAGCTATAGAGATATGGACCTATGTTTCTTATCTATATTTCCTTAGGCAATGTGTTGACCTTTAAATTCTTTGTAGCCTTCTGCATCGAAAAAGTATGGGCGACCTATTACGACTTGCGTGAAGGTATTAGACATGACTGGTTTAAAACTATCAGCGCTGAGCCAAATCAAGGTAAAAACATTTTAGCGTCTAACATTTGAGTTTAATTTCTCCTGTGAAACAATGATCTAGAGCTTAACATAACTTTTTCTTACTACCTGATCCAATTTTTTTTTTTAATTTTTTTTTTTTTTTGTGGAACTTGTGATTTCTTCCATATCCAGCTCTAATTGTACTTATGTTTTGCAGTTACTGACAATCATATCAACCATTGACGACTTGAACTATCCAGAGAAGACAAATACATATTTCATAGTAAATGTCCCTTACATATTTTCATCTTGTTGGAAGGTAAGTGTAGATGTGTGTATATGTATATTTATAGTCCTAAACATTATACTTGAAAGTTTTTAACAGAACTTCTCTGAATGCTTAACTTAAAGATATTTCTATATCCTGTTAAAAACGGAAGGTATCTCATGTTTGCCTCTAACTTGTTATACCTTGCAGGTAGTTAAGCCTCTGTTGCAGGAAAGGACTAGGAAAAAAATACAAGTTTTATCAGGTAGTGGAAGAGATGAACTGCTCAAGGTAAGCTTATTTTGATTATTTGTTCAGAAATCTTATAAAAAAACAAATTATTTGTTCCGAGATTATTAGGCTTGTATAAATCGAATCCAAACTTGATCAGTGATGAAAAGTATAACATCCTCTTCAAAACCAATGTAGAAAATAACCTAAAATTCAACCAACAAAATACCTAAAATTTAATTGCCAAATGGAGCTAACCACGGAATCGAACAACTAACAAAGTACTCTAAGGCAACTCCAAAACTCAAAATGTAAATGCAACTGTAAATGGTGTCCTTGCCACGAAAACCACAAATCTCCTAAATAGCAGTAACTATAACCAAGAGATAGTATTTATATTTATTATATTTTGAGTTTAACAATAAGAAGGAAAGATTGAATTTAGGTACATCATTCCCAAGATTTAAACTTTAAGTTATTTGATTTACCCATGTACATAGATTAAATTCGAACACTTGTAAATGGTCGTAAATAGTTTGAAACTACAATAAGTAATCTAAAGGTAGCAAACCAAGCTACAAATTCTACTCAGTTGTAACTTGTCAAAATACTGGTCTGATGTAAGATGGATTTAATTTCTATGAAAATAAACTGAGTTTGAATTAGATACCACTTGTGTGATTCGATGCCTTTGATTCATTCTTGTTTGATAACAAGGTTGGTTTTTATGCTTCATGTAGATAATGGACTATTCATCTCTACCACACTTCTGCAAAAGGGAAGGCTCTGGATCATCACGTCATTCATCTGATGGAGCTGAAAATTGCTATTCTTTAGACCATCCTTTTCATCAACAACTCTACAACCATATCAAGGAGCAAGCAGTTCAGGAATCTTCAAGACCAATCAAACAGGGATCTGTTCATGTGAGTCTACCTGAACCAGGTGCAGAAGGAACTGAAATTGCCAGAACCATTGAGTTGGAGTTGCACAAGTATGGGAATGCAAACGCGAACAGGAAGTCAAATGGATTATCCAACTCTCTAGGCAGCTTGAAGATTTGAAAACTGAGGTAATAGTAGAGTTGATGATGCCTTCCTCAGCTTGAAGCAACAGAAGCTGACTTTCGTTACTTCATGATATTGAAGGCTGCTGAGCGGAAAGCTCATATTGGAAGCCCTGCCAATGGTATTACACAAAATGGCTAATGTACTACTACTCATTTTTGCAGTTGGCATTAGTTCCCAAGAAATCCACATATAAGAAAATATATTGTATGTAATTTCACATATAGGCTGGCTAAGCAGTCAAGTTCCTTCCTAGCTAGATAAGGCATGAAATGAATGTACTTGTCCTGTAGTCACTGTTCTTTAGTTAACTCTTGCTGCAGAAGCCATTTCATATATACTGAAATGCTGTTGTTGTCTACTAAATTTCTAGATATCTAATAATGTAATAAATATTTTCTTAATATCAATAGCTGGCGGTATTTACTTTTCTTTTTCAATGGAGTATGTTTTTAAAAAAATTAAGATAAGATATTTAACTGTAATTGTCCCCCATTATGTTATTGGGTATAAATTCAGTTGTTTGAAACTTGAGTATAACATGAAGAAGCTTCATTTTTGTTTGATGGGTCTCTTTCTTTCTCCCCATCCCTTTAGAATCGAGAATATAATTTACTTGAATTTGCACCTGCTATGTTCTTTCGTTTTACAGCCATTGATTGATGTCTGAATGTACATAGTTGCTCAAGCTTATCGAGTGATAAAAGTTGAGGTTTAATGCTTAAATCTATGCCACCCATTTTGATGATGGCAAAATCTGACTGGCTTCCATTCTTAAGAGCCCAACGTTTTAGATCATCCAACAAGATACTCCGATTATCAGATTTAGCTTTAGATTCTGAAGCAACTTTGACCCTCTTTTAGATTTCTAATCCTACTTTTTTAGTACTTCTGGTCTTCAAAGCTAAAGGTAAATATGCCCAGAAGTAACTTGAGGTGCCACCTTCTCTTCCTCCTGGCGCCATCGCCGGAGTTCACCTTCCACTACCATTTTTGCTGTCTCTGCCATCTCTGCGCCCTTTAATGCCATCTCTGTTGCTATCTTGATCTCCTCTATTGCTTTTAAGTTTGCCTCTAGCTTTTTCAATATTTCGCTTTGCCTAGCATTGATTACTTCCACCTCGGCAATGCTGATTGCCTCCTCCTTCTCTGCTAACATTTTGGATTCTCTGACCTTTCTGCTCAGTGATTCGAACTCGTCCACGGTCAATTTGATTTGTGATGTAGGCTCCAAACCTTCACCTGAATCATCTTTATGTTTTCCAGCCATACTCTTCATTTCTTCAAGGGCTTTCTTCTCTGCTTCTTTTGCTTCTTCAGCCTCTTTCTGTACAATCTGCAGTTTGATCTCTGATTCCTCTGTGAAGCATCTACTAGCTTCAGCATCTTGCTTAAGCTCGGCCGTTTCTTGCTTCATCTGTTTAGCTTCTTGCCTTGAAGTTTCAGCTTCAACTTGAAGTTGTTGGAGCTTCAAACTCTGCTCTCTTTTGGCATCTAACAATTTCTCTTCTTCATCAAGTTTTTTATTTAGTTCCTCTCTCTCACTCTTCACATTCTCCACTTCTTGTCTTAAGGAATTAACTAAGCTACGTAGGGAGCTTTCTTCTTCAGAAATTTTCTGCAGAGTCCTCGTTGCTTCGTTGAGTTCAATAGTAAGAGCTCTCACAGTACTCATTTCAGAAGCATGGACCTCCTTCATCTTCTCTTGCAAAACCTCGATCTCTGCAGTCGTTTCTTTAAGCTTTTCTTCAAGAGAAATAGTCAGCTCAGGATCAATTTCTTTTTGGAGAATTATCAAATTCTTCTCTGCTTCTTCCCGGGCAGTCTTATACTCATTGAAACGTGCTTCTTTCTCTGCCAGAATCTTAACCTGCTCTTGTTGTGCTTCCATGGAAACATGTTTAAGTTGTTCAATTGACTCATGCATTGCAGCAATTTGCTTTGACAGCTCAACCAATCGATCACTGTTGAGATTCGCTGATCGTTGTGCCTCAGCAGCGAGCTGGAATGCAGCCAATTTTGCCTCTAATGCCGCATCAAAATCTTGTCGGATCTTCGTCAGCTCTTGCTTGGAAGCATCAAGTTCAGCAACAGTGATTGTGTACTCAGTTCTCGCATAATCGAGCTCCTGTTTCCAAGCGCAGTTGCTCCCTCCGCCAGTCTCCTGTGATTTGGCAACCTCAAGCTTCTTGGCTTGGACCTTGACAGCCTCAGCGGCGTCCATAGCAGATTTCATAGATTGGTTAACAGAGCAGAGCTGGGCCGTGAGATCTTCCTGTGTTCGTTTAGCCTTTTCGAGCTCAGAAAGCGCTCTAGATTTGGTGGATTCAGAACTTTGGAGCTGTTGCTTGATCTTGCTGAGCTCTTTCTGAGCCAACAAAAGCTGTGTTTCCTTTTCCAGCACATTCTGTTTGGAGGATGAGAAAAAATCTCTTAATTTTCCATTTCATACAAATTGAAACCTGGTCTGTATTTCTTTGTACAAGAAACATGAAACTTAAAATAAAATAGTTATCCAACCAAATCTAGAAAAAGAAAAGGTAAAAAGATACCTCAGAAGAAAGTTGTTTGGTCCTTTTAATGGTGCGTTTGTCTTTGACCGAAACAGCAACTTCTCCAAATAGACTAACAGCAGCTTTCACAGATTGAAATGGTGCTCTTGTGTCTATCTCTCCCACCTCCGTCTTTGGCGACCCTTTTTGTTGATCTTTTATACGAATGTTTGCCATTCTTCTATATCTATATATATATCTACCCTTCTTTGAGATCTCTTAACCTATAAAATCGTTCCACCAAACCTATCAAAGTAATGATAAGGAATATTTACATGACAAATTTAACTTCTATATAAACTATGAAAACAATTCGTGATAGATAAGAAAAATCTCACCAATATTTATAGTGATCTTGTTCTGTCCATTGCTCAATTCATTTCTTGATAGCTTTAGTTTTTGATGCACACACTCTTGAGCCTTCAATATGCGTTTTAGATTCTCAATGCAAAGCAAATATAGATAACACTAATCTCAACAAAAGAAAAAAACTCATTATAAATAATTAGCAATCAACAAAAACAACTCTTAAACAACTTTGGTGAAAACCCCCATTGGGAGGCAAATGCTCCCTAAATTTCTCCTTCTTGTTGAATTCTTAAGAAGTTTAAAATAACAACATATCTATTTATAGGTTAAAACTCTCAAATTCCTAAGAATTTTCCATTACCACAGGTTCATCTATGGTGTTAACATGATGCACTCACCAAACAAAATATTCTGTGGATCAAAATGTATCTTTAGTTGTCAATAATTAACCAAACCAATTAATTTGTGGTTAATAATCAATGTAAAGTATTTGTTTCGCTTATCCTATACAATTTTAAGCACAAAACAAGCAACTTTACTAGTCGTCATCATCTTCTAATCTAATAATGGAATAAAACGAGAATGAAGACATAAAGTTATAGATTAATTAATTCAATCTGATCAACCATTGTTTGGATCGATCAACTGATGCATTTAAAATTGATTTAAAATTTTAGATAGTTTTAAACAAACTTTATCCCTCTTGTATCTATATATGTCATTACAAGAAATTAGATTCTTAAAAGCTTTAGCCATGAAATGTGAACCTTGCCACAAAACTTGACTTACAGTATTAGAAAGAAGAAGAATAAAATCAAATACTTAAAGGCTTTGAAAAGAAAAATGAAAATCTAGTACAATACATATAAAGTTAAAAACATGAAAAAACCTTGCATAAATATATCAACAGAATAAAGTAGTTAAGGCTCATTTCAATTTTTTGTTTTAGGATTTTAAAAATTAAATCTATTCTCTTCAATGATTTGGATATTTCTTAAATACAAGAATTGAATTCTTCATCAAATTCTAAAAAGAAAAACAATGAAAAAGTTGTTAAAAAGTAGATAACAGAAACAAAAAATTTAGATGGAGAAGGTGTGTTTGTGACTTGTTAGTTTAATTAATTTTCAAAATATAGAAAACCTAGAAGCAAATGATTAATAAAAAGGACATAAATAATGAAGTGTGATAATAATCAACATGCATTAATGTGTATATGGCAGATTTTTTATCAAAAAGAGTTGCAGTAGTGATATATAAAAATTGGGAACAAATTATGGAGGAATTGGTGGGTGTGACACTCTGACTTACCCATTAATATTTTCTTATTGAAGATGGGCAGAAATTTGAAGCTTATCCTGAAGAGACAATTAAATGAATGTTTATGATTGTTAGCACTATAAAAGTGCAAGTTTCCTTAGCTTAATTCAACATCATTATTAGTGAATTAATATGCTTAAATACGTTATTTTGGATGTATTGAACATTCAAGAGGTAGAATCGAGCGTTACAAAACTAATACAATTGTAATAGTCTAAATCAAAGCTCTAATAAAGAAATTACATCAAAATTACAAAGGTGCTCAGCTGACGTTGGGTAGAGTTGCGCTCTGCTCGACGCTCTAAGGCAGAATCATCATCAACTCAACACCATTTTGGGCGCTTGGGGTTGCGGAAGCCTAATGTCACGCCCCGCCCTACAGTCATTCCATGCGTGCATGTAGAGGCGTGACCGCCTAGACACTTAGCGCATATCTCTGCACGAGATAATACGCTAACACCTAGTAAGCAAAATAAAAACAACAATTATTCCAAATGCGAAATAGGAACTTATTTGGAATAACAAACACTTCAGTGAACTTAACAGGATTACATTTTTGGATAAGTAAAAGGAGGTTTCCATAAAATAAAAATATACAAATTTTCCAAAACAACATTTCCTCTCCTCACCTAACTATATATGTTAGGTGATCAAACTAAGGATTACTAACAAGATGATGTGGCACGATTATGGCACAACAGTCAATCAAGATAGTAAGTCAAGCGTTGGATGTCGTTCGCCACATGAGGGAAAAAATAAAACAAAAGATTTGAAAATTAGACCAAAAGGGTCTAGTGAATGGGGTTTTTCACCAATACATTTAAAAGATAAATTATTGACATGACGTGTTGCAAGTTCTTTTCATAATACCACCCAATATAAATAAGTTTGTGTTTCAATAGAAAAGTGAGTTCAAATCAAAAGATCATTTTGCTGCGTTAGGCGATTTACACATTCAAATCTCATTAGCAAGTATTTATAGATCTCATAGAAACAATTTCCTTGCGAAATCATTTCATCATAAATCACATTGCATATGAAGAGCATTTCTGCATGAAGCGTTTTATATATATCATAACGCAAAATCAACTCACATCACAAATTCCATCTTTTGTGTCCTCATCTGCTTAAGTGTTAGCACACTCTCATTGCCGAGTTGCGGCTATGCGGAATAATCTCAACGCATACAGTAAATTTTCATCAATTTTATTATTACGCATAACGCGTCTTCCAATGTCAAATCACACACAAAGCAAAGGGGATCTTATACCAAATCATGAAGCAAGTATAAGGCATCTCACGCCAAATCACACAGCAAGTATGAGGTATCCTATCCTAGATCACACAGCAAGAATAAGACATTCTATCCCAAATCATACAACAAGAATAAGACATTCTATCTCAGATCACACAATAAGGATAGGGCATCCCACACTAGATCACAAAACAAGTGTGAGGTATTTTATCGCATAGAGTACCAAATATCATTTCGAAACATCAATCCAAATTCATTTTCAAATTACATTCATTTGTAAGCCAAACCATTTTAAGAATTTGAGATACATGATAGGAATCATTGAACTCAAGAATTCAAAAGAGAAATATATAAGAATTCATTATGAAAATTCATTTATTTCACCGACATTTCAAAGAAAACCACTCACAAAAATTAGGTTTCCTCCTCTAAATGCCTAACTAGAAATCCTTGTCTTCTCGCCTAGTGATTCTTCAACGGGTCAACTTAAGTAATTTTCTTAGCAATTTCAAAATATTTCTTTCTTCAGACTCTTAAGTCCTATTTATACTAATCCTAAATCAGATTAGTCACTCTTAAGCTTCTCTTAGCTTACCAGCTCATACTTTGTACTTTACACGTGTAAGCTTAATATCTTCCCTAACCATACTTTATCTCTAAACCTAACATACAATCTGCCTACTAAACAAGATTATGAAATGTTTCCAAATTTTTCTAATTCCTTTCGCCTGCTTTTCCTTTGTGTTAAACCAAAATGTCTAATTCCTTTGTGTTACCAAGCTTAAACACAAACCCTTCTCATCGTGTCATCCAGCCTTAACACGAACTAATCTTCAAAACGCCTACTACTCTTAAAACACCTTCTTCCAAAAACAGTCCTTCTATTCAGAACGCGAGTCTTACACATAACCAGAGCGCAATTGTGCCCTTCTGAACCGCAACAATACTCCAATTATTATAAATGCAATTTTCTTGATTTTAGGTCATTAGAAGTCCATTTTGGACGCCTCCACTTGCTCTCTATGTAATTCTTCATCCCCACCTTAATTTCTTGTAATTTAATTTATTTCAACATTCTAAGAATCTTAGACTATCTTGTGGCTAAGGTAAGTTCTCTAACATAGGATGGGATTGAAACCCATTGTAATTTGATTGAGATACTTTATTTTAACTTATTTAATGCTATTTTGTTGATATTATATTGTTCTTGAATGATGGTTTCTATTTTTAAGCATTGAATATTTGAGTTTTTGGCAAACTCTCATTTATTCTTTGAATGTCATTACAATCGATCTTCATATTTCATTACAAGGGTGTTAAAGCATGCTTGTTGTGAATTTTAGGTTATTTAGAATAACTATTTCACAAATGTAACTGATAACTTGTAGAAATACAAGTTATTATGACCTTTTAAGTAGAATAATGAAGTCCCAACCCAAAGAAAAGGAAGAATATGCGTAGTGAAATAGATAAAATAAGATTTATTACCTGTTACAAGTGTCAAAAGAGCATCATGCCTATTTATCATGGTTTTAAGTCTTAATGCATAAATTTTTAGGTGAAAGAGAGAAAAGTAGCCAAGCCACAAACGTTAAGCGAGGAGACACGCGACAATCGGGTAAAAAGAAAAATAATGCTAGGTGATCTACATCGTCAGAAGACAAAAATGGTTGGCGTGAATGTCAAAAAAGGACGAAAGGGACATCTGCGACACCGTGCAACTTTATCAAAGAATTAATAGAGCCCAAACAATGTTAAGCCTCATCTGTCCTCGTTTATAAATATAAGGCTATCTTTTCAAAACATATTTGCGAGAATCTAGAGAACAAGCTCACTTCATCCTTAATCTCCCTTATGTGTTTTAGGCGAGAGCTTAGAATATAGTTGAGAGAAATCCACAACCATTCTCCCCGTCAGTGTAATAGGCAGAAAATGGAGTCAATGAGCATAATCTTATGCTCAAAGGCTCAACCCACATCTTTATGCTTCCACTTGTATTTTCTTTTTATATTGTAGTTGTAATTTAAACCCCATGGCCGAAAGACCTAAAGTTTTATTTATGAATGCAATTTTCTACTACTTCTTTTATCCTATTTCTTTATCTCTTCACACTATTAGTTTTGTGTTCCTTCTGGATCACTACCTACGCCATGAACTATGTTCCTTTGGGATCACTACTTATGTTATGTTTTGTGTTCCTCAAGTTCTCTATCTATGTTATGATTTGTGATCCTTTAGGGTCATTACTAATGCCATGTTATCATTCGTACATTATGTCTATGTTGAATGAGTTTAACGATTCACCCAAAAGGCCTCGATAGGGGGATTACTTACTAAGCGTTTTTTTACTCATCCTATCTTATTTCATGTTTTTCAGGTAAGGCAAGAACAAACTTGTGAATGATGAGGGGACCCACACGACTGGTCATATGGAAATTGCTTGATTTATGCTTCCGCTATTATTTTTATAAAGTTAAGATAATTAAATTAGTAATTACCTCAACTTGGTTTTGAAAAATTCGAGTCATTACAGACATAATAAAATTCGAGCAAAAAAGACAGAGAAACCCTCAATGAAGCGTGAAGCAAGTATAAGAGGTTGATTAAGGTGTGCCCCCACAATGACATACTTGAGTGCATGTTGATAGAGGTCTTTTACAATGGTTTGAACAAGACAACATAACAGACTACTAAAGTTGTGTTCGAGGGTAGGATATTGACGAGCACGTGCATACACCCAAATAAAGGTGACGCTGGACATACACGATATCCAACAATCAAGAAGAATGAGAGGATAATGATTTTGGCACTCACCATGGAAGGAGGTGAGGTAATCACGAAGGTTTTGATAAGAATGCAATGGTGACACTGCAAGGACAAATGGTACCCATGAAAAATCTACTACAATCCATGGAATTAACATAAGTGAATGTCGTAGGAGGACCAGTTCATGCGGTGAAGCAAATGGAGGATATTGGATGCGATGCAGTGGCCCTCACACCACGAACACATGCCCACAAAACATAGAAACTGTCGCGTTTTTCAAGAATGATATGTACTCCAACACCTATAATTCTGGTTGGAGGAATCACCTCAACTTTGGATGGGAAGGATTGGGTTTGCAACAACAAAGGCGATAGGGTGGCCATGATGAAGAATGTGGTGAAGCATATGGCTATCACCAAGGCACCATAACAATAGGTTACACAACCATCCACCTCCACAGAACGATTCCCATACTATTTCTTCTTCATCATCATCAATGGACAACCTCCTCCAGGAGTACATGCAAAAGAATGATGCCCTTTTGTAGAGCCAGGCTATCACACCCTCTCCCAGAGTCCATTCTCTCATACCTTGACAACACTCATCAACCTTCTAATCTATCTAACTTAGCTAGCAGTCATAATCCATATGCATGCTTATAATAAAACAAACAACACAAGCTAAATGTTTTTGCTAATAACTTTGACCACTAGCTATAACCTTTAAGGTACTTTAGCGAAATCATAGACTTGATTAAGACTCACTACTTAGGCTCACATAACTGGAAACCATACTAAAACATACCAAACTAACTATGAAAATATAATGACATTCGCTAGTAGTTAGCAACTAGCAGCTATAAGGTAGGCTCGATATGATGATCACTACCTGAAAGTGAGAAAACATTTGAAAGAATAAATCGAAAGACTTAGTGAGTGACGATTTTATAAAACATGTTTTTGTTAAACAGTTATGCATAAATCATTGGCTTAAAGAAACGTTCAATAGTTGAAAATCATTTCACAAACATGATATTTGAAATTATAAACATTTGGAAGACATTTCATAAACTTTACTTCTCTCAACATAAGTATAGTTGCAACTATATTCTTCTCCACATAGGCACAACGAATTGCACCTTCAGTGATGTACAAGGAGCACAGGCTTGTCAGCCTTCACATTAGTAATGGAAAACCACTATGTGCATAGAAGGTCAACGGGCATGATTCAAAAAAACGTACTTGAAAATAGAGATTGAAGAACATGCTTGCTTACAAGCTCTTTTCAAATCTAATAGTCTTAAACATGCTTTTAACGTATAATCTGGAAACCAAGCTTAAACTCATGTTTTACTAAACATCTACAAAATAAGTCAGAAAATATCATTTCATAAATTTAAAACATGCTTAGAAACATTTAGCTTTAAACACATGTTTATAAATAAACCTTTAAAATCATTTTGTCACTCACAAACTCGTGGCTTAACTTTGTAGCTTGAAAATTTTTCAAACTCCTCTCATTCTGAAATATCCATATTTAAGCCCTAATTTCCCTTTTGACCTTAAAAAATATCAAATTTTTACTCAAAATCTGTAAAAATAGCACAAATAGCTCAAAATTGCCCATTTGGCATGCTAGCGCATAGAGCATGGGGAGCAGGAGGTTGGCACACGCGCAAGGCTCAAGGAAGCCTTGCCACATGCTAACCTTGCGCCTGGCATGCCACGTGCATCTTGATCGTTCGCCTCGAGCATTGTGTGTTTCCTTGCGCATAGGGCATGCCGCATGACCTAGACACGCGACTCATGCGCCTGTCCGTGCACTGTCTATGCCTTACGTGTTCTAAAAACCCAACTAACCTCTTTTTATTTGATTTGCATACCTAGCTCGCCTCGCCCTTTTTAACACTCAACCAAGCCTCAACTCTACCCAGAATTTTCTTTCTCGTCTAGAATCTAAATCCAACTTTAGAGATCATTATCTTAAAATCCATAACTTAAATGAGAAAATGTCATTCTACAAAATTATATAGAATTGCCTAAGTATCTTACCTCCAAATTTCTGCTTAAAACTCTTAGGGATGCGTTCTATGACCTCCAAAAACTCCACACTACTCAAATCCCTACAAAATTTGACCTTTCTCTCTTCCTTGAACTCAAACTCAACCTTCCTCGCCTTACCTTTGACCGAAAACCTCACTCTAAAAACTAGACTCATTTAGGGAGTGTTTGCAGTTGAAAATAGCCAAAATGCACGAGTGAATTATGAGTACTTCCTCCTCAAAATCTCTTTAAATACTTACTCTTGCATGGTAGTCTTAAGACACCTTCTACTTCTTGTTTTTCTCAACTCCTGCATGCCCAAACACCTAGAATCCACCTCAAAGAGCACTACCAGAACGCCTAACATTCATTGGTTACATGGCATCCAACCTCAAAACATATAGCCTTCAACATAGCTCATTTGGCCTACTCACTCGACCTCAATGCATCACATCATGTTGCCAAGCCTTAACACACATGTTGCCTTGTCTTGGTTGTATGGGCAGCTCACTTAGCACCTTTCCTCGCCTAACAACTTGCCAACCAAAACGTCCAGCCCAAACCTTGTCCTTGGAGGTTCTTTATACAATTTGGCTACCTAGCAACTTTAACCGTCGACACCTCTCGACCACACAATAACTCAACATTTGGCCCCCCAATTCCTTATCTTTAGAAATTTCCATGCCTTCTTTTGACCATCAAGGAGTATGCCAAATGCCTTTCCAACATTTTCTATTATTTTTTTTAAATATCCCTTTTTTCCCTAATTGTTTAAAAGGAAAATTTCATAAATATAACAAACCGGTAAAATATTTACGGCCCATTTAACAAAGCCCATGAAGTTAGCCATTTTTTAAATATTTTAGATTTGCCATTCTGTCATTCTTCCCCTCTTCATCTGTTCCATTGTCTTTCTTCTTTCATATATCTATTTTTTTTCCAAAATTTTTTATTTGGTTGTTCAAGATCGTGTACTAAATATAAAATGTTGTAGAAAAAAACGTTGTCTGGATTTAGCTACCCAAATCTAAACGATCGTGTAAATAAATCTAAACGATCGCTTACCAAAAGAATCTTAATCTAAATGATTGTGTACCAAATTTTAATGATCGTGTAACCAAATTAAACGATCATCTACAAAGAATTTAAAAAATAAATCGTTTATGTAACTAAATCTAAAAGATCGTGTAACCAAATTAAACGATCGTGTACTTGATTTGACTATCCAAATCTAAACGACCAAATCTAAATAATCGTGTACCGAACAATAGCGAAATATAAACGATCGTGTACCAAATATATTACAAGAGTTATTGGATGGTGTGGTTGACGGGGCATTTTTGGTATTTTCTATCGTGAACCTGTGAGATTTTTCCGTTTTTGAAATTGTTCTATGCAATTTAAATATTTTGTCGCATTGTTATATTTTTTAAAAGACTCATTTTTAAAATAAATTCATATCATCAGTTTCATCCATTTTCACTTCTTCACTTCAATTTTATTCAAATTCTCTCTCAATTAAACAAAATCTCAATTTCTTCTCAAGATTATGCCATTATTCTTACTCAATTTCTCCTGAATTTGCAATGGATTTAGTAGGCTAAGTAAGAAAAGGGCATTCGACTTAATTTCTTTCCATTTTTTAGGGTTTTTTTTTCTTTATAATTGTGATTGTTGAATTATGATTGTGATCTTGGAACTACTTGATTCCTCTAATTAAGTTTTCTTTCGATTTAAATTTGGCCAAATTTAATCTTTACAATTTAAGATTAATTAAATCTAGTATAGAATATACACAATTGAGAAATTAGGGTTGGCAAATTTTTGCAATTTTCTTCCCAAAGGTTGAATCTTGCAATTGATGGTTAAATGATTGCAATTTCATGAAATATTGATTGGGTTTAATGTCAATTTTGCCTATTTGAGTCTTGGTTTGAAACTCAATATGATATGAATGCATTGTAAGGAATTTTGTGTGGAAAATTCCTAATACTTAATTTAGAATGATTAATTTTCCTTGAGTTTGAAAACACTAAATACTTAATGGAAATTGAGCAATTAGTTCAAGAATCAATTAAGGCTATTGATTCTTGGATTAATCGAGAATCATTAATTCTACCTCTACATTTATTTTTAACCCTATGATGAGACTAGATGGAAAACAATGTCCAATGCCCTTGCTCTTTTAATTCTTGAGGAAAACTCCTTTCAATCTGTTCATATCAATTCTTGAAGTGAATTCTTTTCTCCATAGTGACATTTCAATTTACTTTCTTATATGTTACCACAAAAGAACATTTCAATTTATGTTCTTGAAAATTACTAATCATTCTTTTTGTGAAATCTAGATTCAAAATCTTGTCACTAGTTCTCTTGAGTTTAATCCTAACTTACCCTTTCTACGGTAATTCTATTAAGTTTGATTTACAAGTTATTTGGAAGGTTTGTTTTGGTAGGTATAATCCTACACTTTTCTAAATTGCAATTATCTTACTTTGGTACTTTTACGCATATTGTTTTGTCAACTTCAATTCTTGCATACCACTTGCATTGTTTGACATCTTAATGACCCTACCCTAAAAAAATGAAGGGATAAAACCCTTTTGCAGTGGAAGTAATTTAACGGAACCATTAAACTCAAATTTAATTTGAGATTTAGAAAAACTAGTACATTGATAAAAATACAAAAACCAAATTATTCTAACCTAAAAGCTAAGCATACTATTTTTTTTAAAAAAATGAAAATACAAAGAAATTGGGACTTACTTTAGTTGTCGACTTTGTATCTACTAAACATAAAAAATGAGGTCACACCACTTGAAAACCTCCTTATACTCTTATACTCTGAGTAGTAGAAGTTTTGGTTTGTGGAAACCAAAAAGATTTTGAGAAATTAAAGAGAGTTTTTTTTACTAAGAGTTTACGCAAAAAACCTTAGGTTTCACGGAAAAGCCGTTGCACGTATTTACGCACTCTCCTTCCCCTTTCTTCCTCTTGAAGGAGAGAAAGTTGGAGAGATCTTGAGATACATGAGAAAACATCCCACATTAATTTCCTCACATAATCCATTACGTGTGGGAGTTATTAATTTAATTTAAATTAAATAATTAATTAAATCGTATTTAACTAATATTTCATTTAAATTATACTAGAGGAGCATCTCTCATAACCTATAGTTTTAATTTAATCAATTTAATCAATTTTAATTATTAATTAATTTTATAGTTAATTAATAATTAAATTAAATATCTTATATTTAATTTAATCCAAATGAATTATATTCATCTAAGACCAAGACAAAACAACGAAACCGTTAAAGGACCACTTCTGACACCAAAATAAGACCCGAGTCCAGGGCATAGCCATTCACCTTTTTTGGGAACGACACAAAAAGTTCCTAAACATGGCCCATTTTCTTTGTGGGAAATGCATTTTCAGAGGTTTTTGACACCAATCAAACATTTGTCACTCTTTGGAAGCATTGACCACCTTTTCAATCGTTTTGGTTGGCTCCTTAAAACTTCCCCAACGAGCTTGCTTTTTGACCTATACTTTGGGTAATTGTGGAAGGAACCATGCGAGGAATGAAGACGGAAGTCCTTGGTTCTAGAATCCCTGAGTTGTAAATGCTTAGGACCAAGACAAAATAAAGAAACTGTTGAAAGACCACTTGTGACCCTAACATAAGAACTGAGTTTGAGGCATTGCCATTGCCTTTTTTTGGGACCAACACGAAAAGTTCTTGAACTTGACCCATTTTCTTTGCAGGAAATAGCCAAAATAGGTCAGTTGGGAGGCTAAGACGCTTGAAATCGGGCACCTTGACACGAACATAAAAGTTCAAAGTGTAACAACGTTGGGTTGGTGTTGTGGCACTGCGGGAAATTAAAACTCTCAAGTCTTCAACAACGAGCTCGGTACGACAACGTTAGGAGCAACGATGAAGTTCAGTTATTTACAAAGATGCCACTTTATCTTCTTTTGGCTCTTTTCCGCTAATTTTAGATTGAAATTGAGTGTTTTTTTTATTCGTTGGACTTTTTGGTTCTTTTAGATCATAATTTTCTAGAAAATAAGAGAATTAATGCATAATTGTTGCTACCCATGAAGTTTTAACCTAGAAACCTAGCTCGTTTACAAAGCTATCAATTTAACACGAATTGAGAAATGAAGTAAAATGCCACACATTGTCAAAATGGTGACAATTAAAATCTTGAAAGACAAAATGATTTTTGAGTTCTTTGATAAAACATCAGTTTGCCATCTTAACCTCTAATTCAAAATTAAATCCTTAAGTTTTTTAAGAGTGATATCTAATTTCACAACCTAGTCATCCGCGTGAGAAAGCTACCCCATCTAAGTTAATGAAATCCTATAGTGGGGATCAAAATATGATCTTCTTAAAAGTTTAAGGACTAAAACGAATGTTTATAAAAGTTTAGGATCCAAAATAAAACAGTAAACAAAGTTTAGGGACTAAAATATAATTTAAATCTTTAAAATAATAACAATTAATAACAACAACCAATATGTAATTCTTATACAATAAATATTAAAAATATTAAAATTTTTAGAATTTTTAAACAAAACATTTTTGTTTAGATTTGTATTGATAAAATTTAATAAAATTTTTATTATACCATTTTAAACATAACACAATTATTAGTAAAAAATATAATAATTTGATGATTTTGTTCATTGGAATAAAACAAAAATTTTTAAAAATTTAAAATATAAGACAAACAAAATCTTTGGAAAAAAAAAAACTAGAACTAGAACCATACAAACAAAATCATTGAAAAAAAAGAACTAAAACCAAACCACAAAATTAGAAGATTAATCGAATACATATACTAGGGTTGAGGCATAGTTTGGTTTTGAAAAGATTAGAAAGTGGATATTGATTCATGCTGGATATAAAAAAGTGTAACATTCACTTTAATTTATAAATTTCTAAAAATTCTCTATATTTAAAAAGTTCTAATTAAAACTATAAAATTTGATGTGAGGTGCACTTGTTCTTTAACTAGTTCTTGAAATATAACTATTCTTTTTATATAAAAATATTTCCCAATTGAGCAAAGGGAATTTCCTGTAACATAAGTGGAGAAATGGAATGGCTCACTATGGTATCTAAAGTATTTCCCAAATTGAGAAGGAATGAGAATGGCCAATAAGAATGTTACTAAACAACCTATACAAAATCTATACCCTATTAATAAAAAAGAATAAGATGGATTTCTTAACTAACTTTAGTACAACAAACAAATGTTTTGTTAGGAAGGAGATCAAAAGTTTCTTTTCTAAGATAGGTCGAGTCAATTACCACTAAGCTATATTTCCTTCTACTTTAAAATTTTTATATCTAAATTTAACTTCTACGCTTCTAGAATGAAATTTAATTGAATTCATAAATGAAAATTATTTAGTTTGGATATAGAAAATGGAATTTAAAGTATTTAACTAAAATCAAAAGCTAAGTTTTTATCCCCACAAGCATTAATTAGTAAGAAAGAAAAAGAAAGAAGGAAACGAAGAGAATGAAATAAGCGCAAGGTTAGAGAAAAAGAACCCTAATGAACCCCAAATTTGGGGTTTGGCGCTGAAGGATAAACAATTTGCAGAAGAAAAAGGTTAGTTTGGTTGCATTTGTTTATGGATCGTCAATATAAATATGCGTAGAAATTGAATGTGAGAAAGAAAAGTCAATGCTGGAGCCTAATCTGCATGCGAAAAGGTAGAAAGAGAAAAGACGAAATGGAAAAAGAAGGAGTGCTATGGTATATCCGTATACGCGCATTTCCTATTTGCGCGGTCTTCCTCACTTCCAACTCCTCCAACTTCCGACTCTTTTCCTCTTTTTCTCAACAATCTTCTCTTTTCTTGCACCTTTTGTCATTGTTTTAGTTGGATCATCACATATCTTCATACCCCATTTCAATTTTGTTTCATTCCCACCTCTTCTTTCTCAGTATTATTGATTTTTCTGTTTCCTTGCTTTCTGGGTTTAAAACTGGATTTCTATGTGTTCTGGGTATAAGAATATGAAGCTTACTGTTCGTGTAATCGAGGCTCGGAATTTACCACCAACCGATCTCAATGGGTTAAGTGATCCCTATGTTCGGTTGCAACTTGGTAAGCAGAGGTTCAGGACCAAGGTGGTTAAGAAGACCTTAAATCCAACTTGGGGTGAAGAGTTTAGCTTCCGGGTCGATGATCTTGATGAAGAACTAATGATCTCTGTCTTGGATGAAGATAAGTATTTCAATGATGATTTTGTTGGACAGGTTAAGATACCCATTTCCCGGGCTTTTAATTCTGATAATGGCTCCCTTGGCACTACTTGGCATTCTATTCAACCCAAAAGCAAAAGGTCCAAGCAGAAGGTTTGTGGTATGTTGTGTTCTCCTTATATAGTTTTCATGTATCCTCGTCCCTTGGGTTTAAGTTTACGATCGTTTTTTCTTTTCTTATTTCTGGTGAAATTGTTACAGGATAAAGGGTTTGTTACTTACATTATTCTTTTATATAAAACATTGAAGTGCAATACATGATTTAAAGTTAATTCCATTATGTGTGATGGTTTGTGTTGCCGGAGTTGTGATGAAATTCTCCGTGATCAATGTTGATTTTGTTGTGATGAAATGTTGTTGTTCCGATAAGAAGTTGAGAAAGTGAAATTGTTTGTTCTAATGTTGGCAGGTGAAATTCTTCTTGCTATAAGTTTTTCTCAAACCAATGCATTTGTAGACTTCAATTCCAATGGTCACGTCTCTTATCCAAAGGCTTCTAGTGATGAAATAATGGGTTCACCGCCAAGGTCTCATAGTGGCAAATCTAGTTCTCCATCTCCAGTGAGGCAAAGAGAAAGTTCGTTGAAGGAACAGAGATCTTCTCAGCAGAAGACCTTTGCTGGTCGTATTGCTCAAATTTTTCAAAAAAATGTAGATTCTGCTTCGTCAGTTTCTTCTCGTGCTACTGAGCTGTCAGATATATCTGAAATCCCTCCGTCTGAAATTTTGGAAGTCAAATCAGAAGATCAAACTTCTATGGCCACATTTGAAGAAGCAGTAAAAGTATTGGAGTCAAAAGATCAAGAAACTGAAACCCCCTCAAATTTTCCAGGAATAATGGTCGATCAATTGTATGCCATTTCACCCTCTGACCTTAATTCTCTACTCTTTTCATCAGCTTCAAGTTTTCTACAATCTTTGGCTGACCTTCAGGGTACTACAGAACTGCAACTTGGAAATTGGAAATTTGAGAATGGTGGTGAAAGCTTAAAGAGAACAGTATCATATCTTAAGGCTCCAACAAAACTAATCAAAGCTGTCAAAGCATTTGAGGAACAATCGTACCTAAAAGCTGACGGAAATGTTTATGCAGTTCTAGCTGTTGTCAGCACTCCAGATGTAATGTATGGGAACACATTCAAAGTAGAGATACTTTACTGCATAACACCTGGTCCTGAGCTTCCGTCAGAAGAGAAATCTTCACGACTGGTAATTTCATGGCGAATGAATTTTCTGCAGAGCACTATGATGAAAGGAATGATAGAGAATGGAGCCAGGCAAGGTATAAAGGACAATTTTGACCAGTATGCTAGTTTGTTATCTCAAATTGTTCCTCCAGTTGATCAGAAAAGTATTGGGTCAAATAAGGAACAGGCTTTGGCATCGTTGGAGGCACCACCACCACAGTCGACCTTTAAACTTGCTGTACAATATTTTGCTAATTGCACTGTTGTGTTCACTACTTTTATGGCTTTGTACGTGCTTGTACACATTTGGCTGGCTGCACCTAGCACGATTCAGGGCCTTGAATTTGTAGGGCTCGACCTACCTGATTCAATAGGTGAATTCATTGTGTGTGGCGTCCTGGTTCTGCAGGGTGAACGTGTTTTGGGGTTGATTTCACGCTTCATGCGAGCCAGACAGCAAACAGGTAATTTCAGCGTATAACATATGCTGTCAGTTTGTTACTACAAGCTCTATCTGACTGCAGTGCCTTTTTTATAACAGGAAGTGATCATGGAATCAAAGCACAGGGAGATGGATGGTTGCTTACTGTTGCTCTGATTGAAGGGTGTAGTTTAGCTGCAGTGGATTCAAGTGGGTTATCTGACCCATATGTGGTGTTTACATGTAATGGGAAAACTAAAAACAGCTCAATCAAGTTCCAAAAGTCTGATCCTCAATGGAATGGTATATATTTTTTAATATGTTAGATATCTGTTAGTTCTACCTTGGTCTCCAATAAGAGCAGGGAAATCTATTTTTGTTGTAGAAATTAATGTCTTAAATTTATACTTGATTCAGACTAGTGTTCTTACAGAGACCTTGTGTTTCTTTCAGAAATTTTTGAATTTGATGCAATGGATGAACCTCCTTCTGTGTTGGGTGTTGAAGTTTATGATTTTGATGGGCCTTTTGATGAGGCTACATCTTTAGGATATGCTGAGATTAATTTCCTCAGGACTAGTATATCAGATTTGGCTGACATATGGGTACCCCTTCAGGGGAAGTTGGCTCAGACCTGTCAATCCAAATTGCACTTGAGAATTTTTCTGGATAATACGAGAGGCAGCCATGTAAATATTGTTAAAGAGTACTTAAGTAAAATGGAAAAGGAGGTTGGAAAAAAGGTACATGGCCTAGCATCCTACTTTAGAATTTATATTCTTGATTGGATATCTCACACTCCATTTATATACTAACAACTTTAGTTAAAATTAATTGTAGATCAATTTGCGTTCTCCTCAGTCAAATTCAGCCTTCCAGAAACTATTTGGGCTTCCAGCTGAAGAATTTCTTATTAATGACTTTACTTGTCATTTGAAACGAAAGATGCCGATTCAGGTGCTTTAGTGATTTAGTTAATTAAATTTCATGTTATTGTTTGTTTTCTTTTCATCCAGCAATGAAAATTATAGCTCATGAATTTCATCTAATATTTAGTTGCTGTGTCCAGGGGCGCATCTTCCTGTCAGCTAGAGTCATAGGTTTCCATGCAAATATATTTGGGCACAAGACCAAATTCTTTTTCCTGTGGGAGGACATTGAGGATATTCAAGTTGCTGCTCCAACTCTTTCATCAATGGGCAGTCCAATTATTGTTATAACTCTCCGAGCAGGTAGAGGCTTGGATGCAAGGAATGGTGCAAAGACACTAGATGAGGAAGGCAGGCTGAAATTCCATTTCCATTCCTTTGTATCGTTTGGTGTAGCACATAGGTAATTTCACACTCTGTTGCAAGTTCAGTTCATTTGATTTTCTACTCCTGTGACCGTTTTGTCTATTATTTTCTTTTTGTACTTGTACTTTCTCATTTTCTAGGTTCAAATGGGGCTATTTGCCTCTCTTCTTCTAGAAATACACACTTGAATTCTTATGCAGAAATTTTCCCCTTACATTATGGATCTTGGTTGCGTTTGGAGCCTTGATAGATGTTTTTGGGGGCTTTCGTTGAATGCACCTCCCATGGCTTTAGTTTGGTGGAGAAATTTGAAGTTTAGATTAAAGTAGGGGAAAACATTGTGGATTACTCCTTCAAAGATCAATTTTCAAGTTGACGGGAAGTGTTTTGTTGCTAAAGTATTTTTCACTTGAGATCGAAAGCTTTGGACTGTGCAGGATGTTGTAGTAGGATTATGATACTTTTGAAATTTTGGCTCTGAGTTTATGATTTCAGTAGTTAGTTTGTTATGTTAGATTACTGAATTGGTTTAGTTGTCGTTCATTTGTTTGTTTAGTAATTTAAGGATAAATTTGAACCTTTGCTTAGTTAATAATTGGTAAGGAGGGACTTTATTAGTATATGGACGTCTTTTAAACACTGATAATTGGATAAAGAACTTAGATGCTCAAGATTGTACCAATTTGGTGTTTGGGGATGTTCTGATCTCCATCTGGATTGGGTGCAGTGCAAGAGGAGCTACCTTAGAAGTTACAATTCCAAAATCACCTTCAACCACATATTCAAGAAACGGGAGTAGATTATATAAAAGGGAAGAATCATTAGGAATGCTAAAAGGATTTTAAGAACACAATGCAGAACCAACATCTAATTGAGGTGGGTGGGTAAAAAAAAACTCATCCACCGTTTGGGTTCACCAACAACTCAAGAAGTTTATTACCTCGTTGTTTGTGTTATCCCACATTTCTCATCTTGTTATTTGTGTTTAACTTATATTTCTCACCTCATTATTCCTGTCAACTCTCCTATAATAATTACCAACTCAAGTCAACTTGAACCAAACACCCTCTTAAAGTACAATGCATGTATAATACAACTTAAGTTGTAGTATTATATAGCCTGTCAGTACTTTGTTCTACCACAAGGCTTAAATGGAAACATTGTGGACAGAAAATTGAAAAACTGATGACCTTATTTGAGGTAATACTGATATGATATTAACCATAACCTTAGTCATCCAATCATGGATTGGAGGGGTGCTTTAGGTTCTATGTTTCTTTCTTGGTGTTGATGACCAACTATTTTTGTAGATATCCATATCCTTTAGGTCTTAGTTTGCTTAGTTTGCTTGACTGGAGTTTCTTTAGTTGGATTCTCTATTTCTGCGGGATTGGTTTTTTGTTTGTTCCTTTGTATTCTTTCATTCTTTTTCAGTGAAAGTGTGGTGCATAAGAAAACCTTGATGGAGTACTCGTATGGTCTCAAGGCTTATGCCTTGCCTCTTTAAGCGAAGAAGCCTCAAATCCACCTTCCCTTCCTGTTCTTGTCTAATGATTTTTTTTTTCTGTTACTGTTGCTGCTTTGCCGCCAGAGCTTTGTTCTTTGTTCTCCTAAAAATTATTTCCATTAGAAGACATGATTATTGCCACGTGGAACATTACTCCTTTATATGATATCAATTATTATTCTTCACTCATCTTTTACACTTATGAGAGGTAAACATTATACATATTTAATGTATCTCCAAACTTTGGTGGTTGTAAAACTGAAACCAAACAAAGACATCCTCAAATTTCTTGATTCAGAAATTCTTAAAGAAAGAGAAATAGTGGAAAGTATGGATCAAACTAGAGTAAGACAGCCACCTACTGAAGGAGACATTTTTCTAGTGTTCTTGGATTCTCTTTGAAGCAGCATTCCCATATTGTTTAGAGCCTAGAGGCCAGTATCCATCAGTTTACTGGAGTTTTGTTGCCTGATTTTATCTCCTGTTGGCTAGATCACAGACCGGAGTTATTTTCACCCTGTTGCCAGCTGAAGCAAGCTTGTGTGTGCTTTAAGAACATAAAATAATCCTCCGTACTGCTTCTGCCAATTTGCAAACTTTAGCCATCTGCCCATGTTTCAAATAGGCTCAAGATAAAAGCTACCTAAAATAGAAAAGTGAAGAGTGGATCGCTTCCCTCAACCCCTGGATGGCTTTTACTCTGACTTCAGTTTTCTTTTTCCTGTATAGTGATATAAAAGCTAAGCCAGTTTGTGGTATTGCAGATGCAGCTCTCTGTCCGAGAAGTGGACTTTTATTTTCTTTCTTCCATAGAATCCGAAGATGGAAAATCCCATTATACGTTATCACAGGCTTCTGCTTCACCAAATTTATTTTTACAACCATTACTCCATTTTTCTTAGGTTATAATTAACTATCTGGTTTTACCATTAGGATTGAACCCATAGTTAGTATATTCCTCATGAAGACAAAATGATTATGGCAAATGATGAAAGAAACTGTGCTTAATACGCTCTCAAGTATTTTCACACCCTTGACAAGACTAATAGGGTCTTCCCGAAACCGAACATTCGTATTGTTACCACCTCAAATTTTTTGGGAAGCAATCTTTATATTCTTGCATTTAGAAACAAAGTTCCAATAGCTTGTCTAACTAATTCCGTTGATAAAAATATTTAACTCTGATTGATTTATAGGACAATCATGGCTCTCTGGAAGGCTAGATCTTTGAGTCCAGAGCAGAAAGTGCGAATAGTTGAAGAAGAATCTGAAGCCAAAGGCTGCTTGCAGACCGAAGAGAGTGGATCATTTTTGGGTCCCAGTGAAGTCAGTATGTCTGAGGTTCTCTCAACCACTCTTTCTGTTCCTGTAAGCTCTCGTTCACTCTCTCTGTTAATTTATGCTAATGAACTTCAGTTGCTTATTAGTATATTATCATATTTGTTTTTATATTGTTCATTCTACTAAATTATTAATATACTCGTTACTCATTGTTATCACGTTTATACATCAATTTTATTGCTCTATATTTATTTTATCTTGTATTATTTATGCTGGTGCTTTCAGACCAACTTTGCTATGGAGCTATTCAATGGGGCGGATTTGGAACGCAAAGTTATGGAGAAAGCTGGTTGTCTTAATTATTCATTTACTCCATGGGAATCAGAGAAGGAGAATGTCTATGAAAGACAAATATATTATGTCTTTGACAAGCGTATCTCCCACTATAGAGTTGAAGTGACAAGTACACAGCAAAGACACTCACTTCCCAATAAAAATGGTTGGTTGGTTGAAGAGGTCTTGACACTTCATGGAGTTCCCCTAGGCGACTATTTCAATGTATGAATATTGAGCAATTTGTTTTTACTTAACTAAAATTTAGTCTCAATACACAGGTTGAAAAACTTTTGTGCTCATCCATTGGTTTAATGCATCTTCGGTTGCAGGTTCACCTTAGATATCAAATTGAGGATCTACCTTCTAAGTTGAAGGGATGTTGTAGCGTACTAGTATCCTTTGGAATGGCCTGGCAGAAAAGCACTAAGCATCAGAAAAGGATGACAAAGAACATCCTGAAAAATCTACAAGATCGTTTGAAAGTAACTTATGGACTCGTTGAGAATGAATCTGCAACATGATAATGCTTGGATTTAATGTATTGCTATGTACATGTACATCGAGATTTATGTACTTAGAGGAGCTGGTGCTTTAATGATGGGTGATATTCTGCTTCTTTTTTCAGCAAATGTCTTGCTGATTGGAGCTTGATTGGCAATGGCGACTACACCATTGTGTTTTGTATTGAAAGCTCTAATTTTCTTGCCACAATACTTGGTTATTCAGAAGGCTGAAAAAATGATTGAACAGATTCTGGAATGGCGCTTGATTTGATCTCTGTAAACCTGGTTTTCGATCTCGATAAGCTTGAAGTGAAGCTGGTGGTACGTTTGCATAGAGTTGCTGCCTTGAAATTCAGAAGCGCCTCTTCATGGGAGAATAGAGGACGGAATAGGTAATTAAGAACATATAATAATAGTCCAGTGATGTGCAGAGTCAGATTCTTTGTCGGTTAGTTTATACTCAGATTGATTAGTTTTTTTAATATGTATAGGTCGTTTTGTAATTATTCATTGGTAGGCAGGACCTACTAGCAGGTGTTGGAATCATCATGTAGAAGTCTCATGTTGGTTTTACAGTTGTATATGAGACAGAATGCTGATTCGATGTATAAACTATGCATGGCCTAACGATATAATACGAGTTCCATTTTTTGATTGATAAATATTGAGTCATTTGTAGGGATGAGGACTTGGTGATTTTTTGCTGTTGCTTTGTTTTGATTTTTGGGATGTTTAATTTCTGTTGGATCTGCAAAACTGTGGCCATTTAGGCTATGTAAAATGGAACTTAGGCGACGTTTATTACAGGTGAATCGTATTCCACCAGTAGTAATGTAAAAGGTTGTCTCTAGTTTATTGCTTTTATTTTTGTTTACATGCATTCTGTAATTGCTAAATCTATGATTTGAAATCATGCAATTTAATTTTGATGAAAGATGCTTAATCTAATTGTATTGCAAATTATATGCAACAAACTACTTTTATTCTTAATATTGTTACTATAGCAGTACAACAAAATTGCACATATAGTTTTTCTAAGTCTATTAACGTCACATTTTATGATAAAAAATAGTCAATGTGCTTATAATTTTATCATTGATACCTCTTATATACTTTTACGAGTCTATTAGCATATTAATGGACTGTCATAGTCTATGAGTGAGTAATAAATATATCAGTGATAAACTTTACCATTTTACCATTATCCATATAATACAACAAGATATGTCATACCTTTTTTCAGTTTACCCTCTTCCTTGTTTGACAACATTTTTGTTACTTGTTTTCTATTTTTCATTCCATATTTTTTCTTTTTTTAGAGCAAGAAACATGAATATGTTTAATAACTATTTTTGTTTCCCATTTTTTGAAAAAAAAGAATAAAAATAGAAATGTGTTTGATAACCGTTTCTTATTTTTTGTTTCTTTTTTTTTTAAATAATATAATATATAAAAGTAGAAAATTTGTCAAAAATAGCAAAATTGACAAAAATATTTACCCTTCATAAAAAAATAAAGTGCAAGGAATTTTTATCTTTTAGGAGGTCTTTTCTGTAAAGTATAAATAATTTATTTTTCTTTTTAAATTTCAAAAAAAAATGTCCTATATTAAACATAAAAAATGAAATTATAAAAAATTCATATCTTTTAATACAAATAAGTTTTAGTGCTTAACTAAAAACAATAACAAAATTGTATCTATCCTTCAAATGTTGTCCAAATTTGATTAACAACATCATCTCTCACCTAAGCTATTTTTCTTAGTTGTTGATGACTCACATTTAATTCAATTATATCACTCTACAAATTCTTTGAAAAATTTTGTGTATTTTCAATGGTCATTGATTCATTGCTAAAGTCATCAATAGATTATTTTAACGATCATTCAATATAATATAATTATGAATTGTGCAACATGCTATCGATATGATATGTATTTTTGTGTGTTTATCATGTAAGGAGGCATTTACTTAAGAATAGGAAATCGATCCTTAAACACACCAAAACAACTTCAATGATATTTCATATTGAAGAATGACGATAGTTAACTGTATGCTTTGTAAGGAAAAGATTAGTTTTTATGTTTTATTTGAATTTTCCTCTTTTTGTAAAATAATTACACACATGGCATGAATTTTCTTAGACTGTATCTTCATTAACAATAATGTTTACACTTAGTACAATTTTGTTGATAAATTTTATTTACTTATTTGTTTGCAACATTAGATGAGGTGAGAGTCTGACTATTGTGACTTTCTAGGACAATACATATGATGCATGCTTGTTACAACGATGAACCAATAGTTCTAATATGTATTAATTTAGGATATTTGATTGGAGATGTTATGTCTTATTTATGATTGAAATTCTTCCATACTACTTCTTTGTAGTAACGTTGTTTTACAGTTGATTAATAAAAATTACTTGGTTTATTCGTTGAAGTTTATGAAATATTTGTTACTTGTGTTTCAATTATATGATCTAATGATATTGATTTTAGATATGGAGTTGTGCATGTTTTGAAAATTTGGTATTGTTGGAAAAGAGTTGTGGCAAACTTGTACACGTTCTATAATTATTTATATTTTGCAGGAACTGTTTGAAGTTGGTTTTGGTTGTATGTACGTGGATTTTGCGTATTTTGTTATTTGCATGTTTGTAGAAAAAGTACAAATTAGGTATCTGAGTTACTTCTCGATACAGATACAAATTTCAGGTTAAAAACTTATTTGGAGTTGATTATATGTTACATATTTGGGAGGGTCCTAATGACCCATATATTTTTTTTTATTTTTTAAAATTGGTATAGTTGATGGATAAAAAACGTTAGCAAATGATTTTAGTTGATATTTAGAAAGCATCAATAAAAAGATAATAGTGGATGAGCAACACACATCAATGAAAAGAGATT
The DNA here is from genome assembly GCF_025177605.1 of Cucumis melo. NCBI lineage: Eukaryota > Viridiplantae > Streptophyta > Magnoliopsida > Cucurbitales > Cucurbitaceae > Cucumis > Cucumis melo. The sequence continues at coordinate 15,439,890 of NC_066868.1, forward strand.
TCTTAACCTTTTTAAAGAATAGTTGATGGGTAAAAAATGTCACTATTACCATACTTCAATGTTCGATGCATATCAACAAATATTGCTTCTTGCTGGGCAGAAAACATCAAAGTCTCGAAATATAAAGAAATAGTTTTTTATGGCATGTTTTGGCCAGTTATCTTGAAGAACAAACTTTCTTAATGTTTGCCTACTTAGACATTTTTTTACATGCTTTGTACATAAAAAAAAAGGCCCCTCCCCATTATATGTTAGAATTCTTGTATTTTTTATTCAAGATTTGTGTTCCTAAACATAGATTCTCTTGGATTCAACCCAGATCTTACTATTCACTACATTTTTACTAGTTTCTTCGTAATAAGTTTGGGTTATAAATAACTTTGTTTAGGGATACTTCGAATCTGCTGATTGCGTTTCTTTTTAAAATGACATCCCTAATATCGACCTTGAGATCGCCAAAATCAAATTTTCTCTTGTTAAAATCAGTTTTTCTTAAGACTATGGGCTTTACATGAGCTAAAATTTAGCTTAGAAAAATATAAAGAGGGCGTTTGGGGCGAGAAGTGATTTATGATAATCCTAGTATTATGATAGTCTGCATTTGGGGCATAGACTATTATAGTATGTGTTATGGTGCAGACTATTATAGTCTGTATTATGATAGTCTATTTTAATAGTATGCGTTTAGGGTGTAGATTATGATAGTCTATGTTATGATAGTGATTTTCGTTTGAGGTGTAGACTATTATAATCTGTTTTATTATAAACTGTGTTTAGGGTGAGACTATTACAACTTTGGTTTTTCACAATTTTTTTTCTAAAATATATATTGTAGATCCAATACACAAATTTCATTCATTGATTTTATTAAATAATTTTGATTATGTTATTTGTTCAAAAATTTAGCATCAATCATGATGTCTCATGATCTTTTTCATGCATATATATTGTATATATCGAATTAAGTAAGCTTCTAATTACTACGTTTCTAGCAATAATTTAAGCTTCGATCTTGAGTTTCCACTAATTTTTTTTCATGCATATATATTTGTCATGAAATGCAATATTTTTCTTAAAAGCATTTTCCTTAATCTTCTTAATTACGATGTTCTTTTCATAAATTAAAATTTCTATTATTAAATCGTTACTTTTTACCTTCTTTTTTTTTTTTTTTTTTGCATGTGTATATGGTACATCAAATGAAAAAACTTTTTAATTACGACATTCATATCATAAATTAATTTTCGATCTTCCTTTTGCACTAATCTTTTTTCCGTGCATATATATTTTCCATGAAATACAAAATTTTGCTTCAAATTAATTTCTTTAATCTTTTTAATTACAACGTTCACTTCATAAATTTAGCTTGAATCATTAGTTTTTCCTAATTTATTTTTGGCATACACATGTAATGAAAAATATATAATTACAACTGATATTATTAAAATTATTTTACTAAAACAAATAAAAACAGAACGTAAACAAAAGAGTTATTAAATATATGAGTAAAGAACCAAAAAAAAAAATAATTATAATGCATGTAGAGAGTGAAAAAATCTATAATAAACTTCAAACATATATTTTAGGAAAAAAAGAAGAATGAAAGAGAAAATAAAGGAAAAAAAGTAAGAATGAAAGTGAAATCGAAGGATAAAAAAGAATGAAAAAATGAAGAAAAAAAGAATGAAAGGGAAAACAAAGGAAAAAAAAAAGAATGAAATCGAAAAAGAAAGAATGAAATAAATAAAAGAAGAGACAGAAAAGGGAAGTGACAAAATGGAGAAAAGTAGAAAACGACGTGTGGGGTCTATCTCTGAAAATTTGAAAATGATTGAGGAAAGATTCGGAAAGGAGTGTAAATAGTGAAAAAAAAGATAAATATTAGGTTTTCCATAATAGGCCCCAAATGTAAAGTGAGTTAACATAATCCACTCACTCCCCCATAGTTTGGGCCCAATCGTCCCAAAACAATCATTTCAAATTTATTTTGGAGAATTTAATTGATAGGTCATTTTTGTTTGGTCTAATTGACTGAGAATCGGTCCCCGAATGGTTGTATAATTCAATTTTGCCTAAAATATTGTTGGTTAGCTATTTGTATTTTTTTTTTTTGTAATTCTAAATATTAGAACATAAAATTACAGATATTATTATCTATCATTAAATTGTTAATAAGACAAACAATTATATATATGTTTTGAATTTTCTTTAAATCTATTTTATAAACGTTCACTTTACCCACAAAATATCAAGGTTTTTTTTTTCGAAACTAGAACAAAACACAAAAATATTTACATCGTATAGAACAATTTTGAAAACGTAAAAAGCCTCTAAGCCCACAACATGAAATAACAAAAATACCCCGCGATTAATCGACCACACACGAACAAAAAAACTTGGTACATGATCTTTAGTTATTGATACATGATCGTTTATATATTGGTACACGATAGTTCAAATATTGACATACGATCGTTCAGATCTTGGTACATGATTTTGTACAACATCTAAACGATCTTGTACCAAATCTAAACAATCTTGGTACACGATATTGTACCAAATCTAATGATCTTGGTACACAATCTTGTAGATCTTGGTACACTATCTTGAGCGATCGTATAATATATTCTAAATGATCATCAAATTCGTATACATGATCATTTACCATAACTACACGATCATTTAAGATATATTACGAGGATAGATGATCGTGCAATGAAATAATATACTTTAAACGATCGTTTTGACCATGGTAAACAATCGTGTTAATTAATGTAAGCGATCGTATTGGTTATGGTAAGTGATCGTGTAACCCAATGTAAATGATCGTGAAAAATTTTAAATCTAAAAATCGTGTTGACATGGTAAATAACCAAGTTGATAATTTAAAATAATATTTAAATGATTTTGATACTCTCTAATATGAAGAAGATGAAAAAGAATAGAAAAAGAAAAAAAGAATAACCTTTTCAAAAAAAAGAAGATGAAAAAGAATATTGAAACAATCATGAAATAGCTTCAAAGCATGTTGTTGAAAAATAATGAAGAAAATATGAGATTTAAACAAAAGAATAGATCGTTTAAAAATAGAAAAAGAAATATGGAAGAAGAGATGAAGAAACCACAAAGAAGATAAATAAATCGCAAAGAAAAAGGAATTGACGAATCATCGTGTAATATTCAAGGGCATGGAATTTATAAAAATAAAATGGTGGCTTAATGAGCTTTTATTTTTTTGTTAGACGAACGGTAAATATTTTTTAGTTTTGTTACATCTCCAAATATCAACCTAAGAATTTAGAATAAAACAAATAGAAATAGATTTTGTCATAATCCTTTAGTTAAATAATTATTTCTCAAATATACAAAATACAATTATTAATTTTGATAACTATAAATTAGCTTTTGAACCAAACCTAATAATTGAAAATGAATTATAATATATATAAAAACAAATTAATTTAAGATAAACAGTAGAGTAGGGTTCCAACGAAGCTCAAAGACCTGCAATTGGACTACATACAATTATTGATCTCTCTGGCGGCAACAGTTTCATGGGAAATTGCCAAAAATAGGTTAAAAAAAGAGATTTAAATGAATTTTGGGACAAGTTTTCAAAAGAAAGACTTTTAGGACAATTTGGGTGTGAATAGACAAAAATGCCCTTCCTTTCCTTTCCCTCTTCCACGTTGCTTTCCCTTCTCTCCACCATCGATTCCTTCTCTTTCGCGTATAGTTCCCTTTCCCTTCTCTTTTCTTTCGTGTAGAACACCTGAACCTACTCCGGCCATCGTCACTTGCCCATCGTCACTTGCCCATCGTCGCTTGCCCATCGTCGTTTGCCCTTCGTCGCTTGCCCTTCGTCGCTTGCCCTTTGTCGGTCGTTGTCCAGTGCATTTCGTCGCTCCTATTCGGACCATTCAATCAACTTCGAGCGTCTTATTTAGGTGAGTTTCATGTCTAACCGATTTTCAATTTATTTGCTGTAAGTAAATGTTTGTTAGGGTATTTGGTGTTATTTTCATCCGTAATTGTCTGGTTTTTGGAATTGGACTTATTTGCCGTAAATTAGTTTAGTCAAATTTTGGTTTTAGGTTCTTAGAAAGTTCAATGTTCAATGGCTAGTGAAAAATGAATTGAACTAGAGGATGAGGATTTAGTTGGATGAAATAGAGGAGGAGTAAGCAATAGGAATAGAAGGAATTAAGGTTTTTTTTTTATCTCGCATTTTTTTTATCTCGCACGTATCTCGCACGTTCCAAACTTTCACTATTTATTTCAAAATCAACTTGGTACACCTCCTAATCCATTTAGAGCTATTCTTTGCATGTTTAGTAACTCTCTTAGGCCCTCATGCTTTATCTCGCACGTATCTCGCACGTATCTCGCACGTTCCGAACTTTCACTATTTATTTCAAAATCAACTTGGTACACCTCCTAATCCATTTAGAGCTATTCTTTGCATGTTTAGTAACTCTCTTAGGCCCTCATGCTTTATCTCGCACGTATCTCGCACGTATCTCGCACACATCTCGCACGTATCTCGCACACATCTCGCACGTTCCAAACTTCCACTATTTATTTCAAAATCAAATTGGTACACCTCCTAATTCATTTCTTTACATCTTGCACGCATTTTGTAGGTTCTTAAGTTCAAATCTTTTTGAAGATACAAAAGTACTTAAGGTAGTTTAAGGATGGCACATGTTCGGATTTTAGTGCGTCACGGTGGTGAATGGGATGAGGGACGAAGAAAATATGAAGGAGGAGTGTTAAAAGGCATTGTTGTCCCTAAAGAAATAACACACAAAGATTTACAGTCTGAACTATATGACCTTGCAGAAGTTGACCCTACAAAGTTCGACATAAAGATAAGATGTATATATGAGATCAAAGGGGAAAAGGAAGCTCCTCCATTTGAGTTAAGCAATGACCGTGATTTGAAGTTTTATATTCTTAGTGAAAATCCATTGGAGGTCCGCCTATACCTATCGTTTGAGCCTACAAGCAATCGAAGCATGAAAGTGTTAAACAAAGATTACAATTCAGTATCTGGGAGCAACCAAGTTCAAAATTTAAACCCTCATCCTCCTCCAATTGGAATGGATAGATTAGATGAGAATGAAGTTGAAATTGGTGAAGTTGAGGGTGGCTTGTGTCATAACATGATAGGGACCAATTCGGCTATATGGGAATCATATGAGTCATATCATTCAATAGATGATACTTTTACATTGGAGTCAGTTGAGATGTACAATGAATTGTTTGACATCCCAGAACAAAGAGATGCTCCTACAAAAGATTGCAAAGGAAAAGGTAAAGTTGACTACAGGTCCTCTAGTCGGAAGTTGAAGACAAAAGGAAGTGGCTGGTCGGAAGAAAGCTCTACAAGTGAAGAGTTGGATGTAGGAAAAATATTTTTTTGCAAGAGAGATTTGTCAATGAGATTAAGTGTGTTGGCAATGAAAAAAAATTTTCAGTTTGTAGTAAAAAAGTCTACAAAAGAGGTTCTTTTCGTTAGATGCATCGACAACAAGTGTGGTTGGAGATTGCGAGCGGTTAGACTGAAGGATTCAAATATATTCAAGATTAAAAAGTATGTGAAAGTTCATTCATGTTCTCTTGAGTTTTTGAATCGTGACCATAGGCAAGCAAAATCTTGGGTTGTTGGAGAATTAATAAAGTCCAAATTCAAGGGGCCCGGTCGCATATACAAACCACGTGATATCATAGAAGACATGAGGCAAGACTATGGCATAAATATGAGTTATGAGAAAGCATGGCGTGCCAGAGAAAATGCATATGAACGAGTGCGAGGGTCTCCTGAAGAGTCATATAATCTTTTGCGTAGATATGGTGAAGCACTCAAATTTACAAATTCAGGTACAATATTTCACATGGAACTCGAAGATGATCGTTTCTTTAAATATCTTTTTATGGCTGTTGGTGCATGTGTTAGAGGATTCTTAAATTGCATTAGACCGGTCATAGTCATGGACGGAACATTTCTTAAGAACAAATATCGGGGTCAGTTGATAGTGGTTGCCATGGACAACTTACCAAATCCAAGCATAATAGAACCCAATGGTTGCCATGGACATTGAATGGAGAGTAAACGTAATCAACACTTGCCCAAGGATCTTGGAAGTCCACTTTTGACCCGACAACATAGTCAACCAACCTATACTCTTCGTCCCAGTCAAACGGGCGATTCTCTTTAATACATTCTTTGTATAGGGGCCACTTCGAAACTAAAATGCGCTGCAAAGAAAAACATACAAACGCAAATATCAGACCGAAAGACAAATATCAAACGCAAATACATACATAAAGTAACGAGACGATTACAAACCATAAAGATTGTGTCTGCAGTTGTGAAGTTCTGAGAAGAAGGTATCCCGGCTGCCTTAATCTTCAAGCGAATGAAAAGAAAAAGTGCATCCAAATGCTAATACAAACAAAAGTAAGCAGTAAATGTATAGAACCATAACAATGATAAAATTATAATTGCATAAATGATAAGATAATCCCATACCTCATCCGACAACCACCGGCGACACATAAACAAGTCTCTGAAAAAAGCCTTCGATTTTTTCCCATGAAAGGTTTCACGCAGCTCATCGTCTGTACGCTTGTCTGTAATCCAAGCTCGAAGTCTATCTAAATGGACGTCAAGTATTTTGTGCATAGGATCATAAACAATTGCTTCAGACTCAGAGGTGCTGGTGGTTGATGTCAGAGACCGTTTAGGTAGAGTTGTGAATGGGGTTGATAGGTAAACACTTGCACGCTTCCTACGGGCGGGCCGAACGTGTGGTCGTTGAGTGAGAAATGGTTCTATCTCTATGACGTCCTCATCGTCAACGACATCTATTGGCTCCTCTAAACCAATATCAACCTTCTTCTCCAACACATCTTCGTCACCCTATGGAAGCTCATAATGCATTAGTGTATATAATGATAGAAATTAAACATCAATATTAGCATGAACATGGAACCAAACCTTCTTTTTAACTTCAATGTGTTCATCCTCCTTTGGCATCCTCAACCAATTAGGGGTACCGCCTGTGTCAACATCTTCGGTCTTAGCATTATCCACATCTTTACTTTCTAATGTATGATCTACTAAGCCTTCGAACACCTTGTGGTCCCCTTCGTCACCCTATGGAACCTCAAAATGAATTAGCGAGAACATGGTTACCAAATATGAAACAACTAACGTGAATACACTTAACAGTTTCATTCCTAACCTTTCTTTGAAGTCCAATGTGCTTCAATATGGTTGACATCAGGCCCTTCAATTCGTCAATATCGGATTTTATAGTATTAAGTTGCCCTTCAACAACCGCTACTCGATCTTGGAGATTTCGAATAGCCTTTTTCATCTTAATCTTGGACTTCTGTTTCTTACTCTTTTTGAACTCATCTTCATCGTTAACAACTTCTCGTACTCTTTTTGAACCACCATTCTTCGACTGAATAATGGTAGATGAGCGGAAGTTTTCAAAAAGTTCACCTGAAGCAATTTTCAATTGCTCCTCTTCAGGTGTCATCTCAATGACCGCCTTAATTATAAACTGCAAATAGAAAAAGGCAAATGTATTTAGGACAAAGAAATAAGCACAAAATCACGCGATCCTTAAGTAAGTTACTATTGCTTGCTACTTACCATTGGCGAGTCAAACACCTGGCTTATAGTTTGGGACTTTGGTGATTGTTGGCACACCCACCTCAGCATTCGTGGTATGGCATGATCGTTTACTTTATCTACACCACATCCAATGATGGTTGGTATAGACTCATATGCCCAAACCTATTCCACATTTGACAAACAAGTTTAGAAAGTGCCACAAGATATATATAGATATATAAACAAGTGGTTATACAATCGTTTGAAAACAACTATACGATCATTTAACATAACTAAACGATCGTTAAAAAACAACTATACGATCGTTTAACATAACTAAACGATCGTTAAAACAACAACTAAGCGATCGTTTAAAAGAACTAAACGATCGTTTAAATAACTAAACGATCGTTTAAATAACTAAACGATCGTTTAAAATAACTAAACGATCGTTTAAAATAACTAAACGATCGTTTCAAATAACTAAACGATCTTTTTAAAGTTTTGAAGTAAGAAGTAAGAAGTCACATACCTGTAATGCATGCGGAAATCCATTGATAGTATATTTTTTTGTCTGTGTTGATTTCTTCTTTCCCTTGGCATATTGCTTGTCCAAGGCTCTTTTCAATGCACTTAGCGTGCGTACAAAAACAATCCGACCCCAATCATAATTATTAAATGAATTCCAATCATCAGCAATCTTGAAAAAACCAATGTCCACTTTGGTTCGCCTATCTTTTCCCAACAAAGATATCTCTATAAAGTAGACTAAAGCTAATTTGACGATATCATCGTCATCACCCTCGTATTCCAAAAATATATCCTCTAAGTCGCTAACGTAAACACACTCCTTGTCTTTGAAAAACTTCTCCAACAGTCGACTATTCCCACCCAACTGAATATAGTCCTCTTTAGGACCCCATAGTCCAGTTACGATGTTAAACTCTCTCCTACCGAAAGTACAAACAACGCCCCCTAGTAAGAAACTTATAGAATCCTTTCCTTCATCTTCCACCTTCCTTAACAGTAAGTAGTGGATGAGTGGCCCATTAAAGACAATATTTAGGTCCAAAAAGTGCCCAAACTTTGTTTTCCTAAATAAGGCTAATTGATCGGGTTTGAGTTTGGCCTTAATATTATGTGTTGTCTTTTCCAAATGAGACAAACAGCTTACTAGGGAATAAAAATGATGGGAAGGATTAATCTTGTAGAAGGGTCCGTCGGTCGATGTTGAAGTCGATGTCATGATTCAAGCCTGAAGAAAAAGCAAATTCCAGCAAATATATTGAAAATGGGTTACAGATAAAACTCACTGAAATAAGAGAACACGCTCAAAGTTGATTCTTAGGTTCGAAAAGGAGAAGCGACGAAATGCACTGGAGGACCGACGACAGACGAACAGTCGGAGTATCTTCGAAGAGCAGAGCGGGAAATTTCAAAAGCCAAAGAAAGGAGATGTTTTTTTTTTTACTTCAGGTGTTCTATGCGAAAGAGAAGGAAAAGCGAACGTGGGTAGGCGAAAAAATCAATAGAGAGCAATAGAAATTTAATGAAGGGCATTTTTGTCTATTCACACCCAAATTGTCCTAAAAGTCTTTCTTTTGAAAACTTGTCCCAAAATTCATTTAAATCTCTTTTTTTAACCTATTTTTGGCAATTTCCCCAGTTTCATCGGTAAAATTCCTCAAAGCGGTGAGCCTCCGCCTGTGACCAAACGGAAGATTGAGACAATACGAATTTGAAGTCTTTTGCATCATCATAAACATGGTTTAGGGCAAATGGGAGAAGCAATTGTTTTAACCTCCCTTTATTAAATACTTTAATATCTTTTAACTTTTTTAGAATTAATTTGTAATTCATTAACATATGTCATCCATATAATAATCAGCATGCACGTTATATCACATCATGCTTCAATTAACATAATACTTAACCAGAATCAATTTACAAGTATTTTACACAAGAACAAGAACATGAGGGATTAAAATATTTATCTTGAATCTTCAAAAATCAAATAGACATGATCGAAAACCAAATGTGTATTTTGCCTTTTCTTATAATAAATAAATATGAAAGAGATGTGAAAAAGTAAGTTGAAAAGAGATTGTAGTATGATATCATAGAGAGGTTGAGAATAGGAGGGAGAGAGTAAAGGTTTAGTTGATCAAACCTCCGATTCCTGTATATTATTAGTTTTGTGAAGGAGTATTGATAAATATAACATTATTAATTAAAATATTTCCAAAGATATATATATTTCAAAATTCCAGACCTCGATAAAAGTCTACGAATAGAAATCTAAATCTTTTATTATATTTTATAAATATTTTTCTTTCATTTACAATGACAAGAAGTTGTGTTATATATATAAATTTGAAATTTAAGAATCAAAGTATAGGTAAAGTAGAGTAGGTGGAGGGAATAGACAATTAAAATTGAAAGCACATTAGAAATATATAAGTGGATGAGTCGTACTGTACCAACGGTTAGGAGTGTAAATGGATTGGGTTGGGTTGGGTTGAAGGATATTTCCATCCCAACTTATATTAATCTGACTAAATGGATTAAATTAGAATAATTTAACAAAACTAAAAGATATTTACGGTCCGTGTAACAAAAATCAAAAAGTCGATAGAATATTTTCATAATTTTTATATTTGCCCTTGAATATTAGGAAAGATTCATCACTTCTCTTTCTTCTTCTTCTTCTTCTTTGTGATTTATTCATCTTCTCTTCCAGGTTTCTTGTGAAACCCCAAATTTTTCTAAGACCATTGGAAACTTAAGTTCTTTGAAGTGATTGGAAGTTTAAGTGCTAAAGGAAGTTAAGGATAAAAAGTGACAGAAAAAATGTGTCATGGTTATTGGAAAAGAGGAAAATTTTGGCTAAGTGTCAAAGAAAGAAACATTAGGCGTTTAGAGGTTAGGATGGGCGACCAAAAGAAGGTTTGGAACCTCTAAGCTATGCGTATGAGACATATGATGGGTGGCCAAAACCATGAAAAATAACCTCCAAAAATATGTCTAGACGTTTTGGGATGGCTTGGCAATTTTGGACATGCTAGATGAAAAGAAGGATTAAGAGGTTAGTAGAGAATGATGTGCTAGACGAGAAGACCTTGTGAGGTTAGCAAAGACATGGCTAGACAAGAAGGAAATGAGAGGTTAATAAGGGATGGTCTTGTGCTAGGTGGCTACATGATAAGAAATAACCTCTAAAGAAGATGATGGGCATTCAAGGGTGCTATACAAGCAAATTTTGCTAGGCGAAATGATGGACTAAGACGTTAGTAGGCGAGATGATGGATTAAGAGGTTAGCATAGCATGTATAACAGGCGAGAAGACATTGTGAGGTTAACAAGCTTATGTGTTGGACGACAAGGCTATGTGAGAAGAATCAAGGAGGTTAGTGGACGAGAAGCAAGGCAAGAGGAAGGATAGGCGTTTAGGAAATGCTATGTGAGAAGGCTATACAGGTTATGGTGTGCGAGAAGGCTTTAGAGAGATTAGTGGCACTTTGATAATGCTAAGCGTTTTGGCAAGCTACGTTGCTAATTAAGGGCATTTGGTTTAAGGCTAATCCAAGTGTCTTAAGCCTGTTACATGCATTTTTGTGGCCAAGGTGGAGCTACATTGGAAGTAGGAGGTACCTTAAGGAGAATTAAGGGTGGATTAAGCAAGGTTTAGGTGTCAATTTATTTTCATGGAAGGCTTCATATAAATAAGCAACTTCACATAAGGATTTCTTATAACTCACTCGTGAAATTTCTCTCAAACAACTTTCAAAAATTCAGTAATTGAGTCTAGTTTATAGAAGAGGGCCACTGTGAAAATTAGAGGCGAGAAGATAGGCATTTTGATCAAGAAAATGCGAGGTCATTTTAAAAGAGAATTCGAGCAAGGTGCACTTCAAGAAGGCTATAGAACATGTTTATTGGATGTTGGTTCTGAAATTTTGAGGTATGAAAATTGAGAATTTTAGAGAAACTTTGTAGAAGAAAGTATTGTCAAAAGAGTTCTGGATTAAAAGATATAAGTGTTTAAAGTCAAGTCATGTTTCTGGATGAAAAAGTAAATATGAGCCGTGGGTAAGTGTTAAGCACAACTAGGCGTTCTGGGCGTGATTTTATTTTATAAAGATTATATTGACATGTTTTGATGCATATGGCAAAGTCATGGCACATCCGAGCGGCAAGGCATGCGCGCATGACTTGCGAGAAAGAGGTTAGCGTAAGGTTGTGCGCGCAACACAACGCGCGAAGGCACGTGATGGGCACGCTAGGTATGCGGCCATGGTATGCACGCGTTGCCCCTCACTATAAGGTTAGCATGTGGTGTGCATCCCACCTCAGCAAGGTTAGCACGTGGCAAGGTCCTTAGGCCATGCGCACGTGGCCAGCCCCAATTACTATGTCATGAGCGTCAAAAGGCTGTTTTTGGGCTGTTTTGATAATTTTTGAAATTTTAAGAGAGATTTTGGATATTTTCATGATCAAATAATTAATTAATGATTAAATGTGCATTTTCAAATCAAGGAGGTGTTAGAGGAATTACACGATCAAGGATCCATTCAAGTACGTAACACATTGATTTAAAAGCTATTATTTAACCCTAATTTCAAGCTATTCAAGTTATTTCCAAGTTATTGATCAAAGAAATGTTTCATGATAAATTTTTATTGAGCCGATTTCTCAAAGTTATGCTATGTTGAATGATTTATTGACATGTTATGAGTTTCCATGTCTTCAATTGTTTTCTTCTAACCCAAATATTCCATGAAATCTATTGTATACATGTGGATAACTCCATACTAATGGTAGGGTTCGTAAGCCTATAGTTTATGGGCCATTAGGAATGATATACTTTTATGTCTTAAAGGAGGCGGATTACAGTCAAAATTTTTTCCTATCGACTGTTCCGTCTTCAGACGAAGCGGTTCATTATTGTCTGTGGCTATGGAACATTATCTTACAAAAGCTATGCAAATGTTCAACGTTTCAAGTATCATGTTATGAAGTGACTATTTATTGATAAATGTATTTAAGCTTCAGTTTTATGTTAAACTGTTTATAAAAACTTATTTTATAAAACTATTTCACACTAAGTCTTTCGACTTACCGTTTTAAAATGTTTCCCTCTTTTCAGGTACAGAATCTGAACCTCCACATTCTGAACATACTGCTGCCAAGAAATTTAGGTTTCAATCATGAAAGGAATAGATTTGTTAAAAGTGTTTCTGTGTTTATTTGAATGTTTCCAAGTTTTATACCTATATTTTACTTGGTATTTATTAAAGGCATTTCAAATGGGTTACACTACAACTTTTCAATTATTTCAAAGGTCAAATACTGGCAAATGTTTCATGTTTTCATGTCAAAGGTCAGTTAGAATCGTCTCTGAGGTGGATGGTTTTGGTTGATATCACGCCACCTCCCGGGTCTAGAGCAGGTGACTTAGGAGGGGGGCTTCATCTCCTCTTCTCAATTTTGTTTCTTATATTTTTGAATAATTTATTGTTTTGTTTAAATCTCTTATTTCATCTTAACCATTTAAATCTCTTATTTCATCTTAACCATTTTCGACAAGATTCTTTAAAGCTACTTCATCTTTCTTATATTGAAGAATATCAACATCGTTTAAATATCATTTTGACATGATCTAAACGATCGCTTATCATAGTGAACACAATCGTTTAAATTCAAAGACATTTTTCATCGTTTAAAAAAACTACATGATCGTGTTGATACGATTTAAACGATCGCTTACAATAGTCAACACAATCGTTTAGCACGTCGTTAGATTTAAAGTTTTTAACAATTATTTACATTTGATTACATGATCGCTTACCATAATCACAACACGAACGTTTTTCATGATTAACACCATTGTTTATCATGATCAACACGATTATTAAATTTGAAGCATTTTTCTCAGTCGTTAAAAAAGAACTACACGATCGTGTATCATGACAGTAGTACATGGTTGTTCAAAAGAATATTACTCACGCACATGTGTGACCAATTAGTCATGTATGTTGACTGAAGCATTTTTTATATTTCTCATCGTGGGTCTATGGACTTTTTTCGTTTTCAAAATTGTTTATACAATGCAAATATCGTACTGGTTTTGCATATTTTCTTGTTTGATCTAAGAAATTTTTTAATCTCTCTACTAAAAGAAGTTTATGTTATACCTTATCAACATTTCGTCAACTTTTTTAAGTGTGGCGTAAGATAACACAACTTTCTAAACTTCACAACTCCTTGACAAAGACTATTCTTACAAAAGTTCGGTGTATGTGGTTCAACTAAAAAACCTCTATCTAATTAGTAATAATAATAAAGAAAGAAGAAGGATAAATTTCGATAGACAGTAATTCGGGGAGCAGTAAAAAGTAATTAGAGTTGTATGGGCATTGACAGATTGGAGAGGTGGGGTAAAAGTAAAAGACAACTTGAGACTGGCTTTTAACTTTAGGAGGTGTGGGGTGGGTGTTAAAAAAATAATAATAATAAATGAAAAGTAAATGGTTAATATTTTGGTTAATAGAATATTGCTAATGCTAATTGCAATGAGATTAATTATATTATTTATATAGAAAGTTGTACTCATCGGATGTGAAATTCTAGATTTGCCCTTATGAGCTAGGATCCTTTGCCTCCCTCCATAAGTCATGAATTTGAGTCAACCCAAATAAAGAAGGATTTGCGTATCTTCATTTATTTGAATATGTTGTTGGAATTAATTTATCCATCTCCCCCTATGAAGTACCCTATTATCCTATATACTTACTCTTCATTTTCTATCTTTATATTTAATACAACATCCTTTCCTCTTTGCTCATAACTTGTACAATATGAGCTATGCAGGTAGTTTTACTCTCTCTCTCTCTCTCTCTCTCTCTCTCTCTCTCTCTCTCATTTGATTTGATTTGAAGATTGTCAAAAAAATTATTGTTGTTAAACAAAAAAGTAGCTTACCAAAGTCCCTTCTTGTTCTATGTAGGTTGTAAAGGAAGTAAAGACAAAATGCATCCAAAGCTAAACTTTTTAAGTTTTTAACCTTTCCCTTCCTCCCGAACACCATCTTCTAAACCCTAGCCTTCTTGCACAAATTAAAATGGGGGATACTGGTCGTTCTAGAGATCTTCCATCCTGCACTATCTTGTACCCATCTTCCTCACTACTACTCATCGATAACCTCAAAGGCATCCTCAAGTTCTTGTTATATACAACCATCATAACTGATGGTCAGAAGAAATTGAAGGAGAGTAAAGAAAAAAATTGTCATCTCGCCGATCTGTCCGTGCACAGTCTTTCTTCATTCTCCCTATCAATGTTGTGTCTTTCTCACACTCTCTTTGAACTGTAAATATTTCCATTATCAATGGTCTATTCTGTCAATGTATAACCTTAATTAGTCATCTTGATCCTAATTATCTACAATAACTATTATGCATGTTGTTCTTTGACTTTGTAAAGTCAAAGTTGACAATGATGAGGTGGAAAAATAAGCTTGTGAGTCAAGTTAGGTTGCCTGTTGTTGGTTTTGGTTTTTGTATTTTTATAGTACTGTCGGAAATTAAACATGTTTTAATTAGATAAGTTAAATGTGAATTGATATATGAGTCGAAAAAAAAATGATTTATGCTTTTTAACTACTTTAGTTAGTTAATTAAATGTAGGATCTTTTTAATTGTTATGTTCAATTTAGTGTGAGTGATGTATCTTACATTTGCACAAAACAATCTTATAAATAAGATTTGATATATGGTATTGAAAAAACAATCAAGTGAAGAAGAATAAACAAACAAAGTTAATTATATTTAAGAGTATTCCAAATACCTCTTTTTTAATTTTTGTTTTTAAATATTCTATTTGGTAATTATTTATTTAGGGGGTGTCCATCACACAAACACATTTAATAGAAGTGGAATGAATAAAAATAGGAGAAAAAAAGACCTAACTAAAAAAAAAAGTTAAAGTTTTGTTTGAGAATCACTTTTTTAGTTTTGTATTATGATGCTATACAAAACCATAAATATCATACATCCCTCCCAGACAACTTACTCTCAACTTGAAAGACGGTGTGAAGCCAACAGATACTGTTCTCCTACTCAACAATACCTGTTAACCCTACTAGAACTATAAGTAACCAACTTAAAACATAATATAAGCAAAAATAAAATAGACTTGTATATTAATGTGGTGAAACCCAAAAACAACTATGAATCTAATATAGACATAAGTACATTAACCAAACCGTCAAAGATACTAATACAAACTCCTAGCAACCCACATCTAATACTACTAATACAAACCATGTACAGGCAGAAAATAGTACTGTACAATTGAAGAATTTGATGAAGACCTGAAAGGATCATGATCGTGGCTATCTGATTGAGTGTAGATCAATTGAAGTGATCGAGTTGAATGAATTAACAACTGAAGAAGGAACATAGATTGAAGAAATAAAGGAGAGACTTATTCCTGTACTGAATCAATATAATGATGTTTTTTATTAGCCATATACACCTTAAGGATGGCACATCATATACACCTTAAGGATGGTATGAATCCTGTTAATGTCAGACCATATTGTTACGCCTATCACCAGAAAGAAGAAATGGAAAAACTGGTCGGAGAGATGCTAGCCTCGGGTGTCATAAGACCAAGTGTGAGTCCTTATTCAAGCCCGGTGTTATTAGTTAAGAAAAAAGATGGAAGTTGGAGATTTTGCGTAGATTACCGAACTTTGAATAATGTCACGGTGCCAAATAAATTTCCAATTCCGATAGTAGAAGAATTATTTGACAAATTGGAAGGAGCATCGTTGTTTACTAAGATCAATTTGAAGGCTGGATATCATCAGATCGGAATGGCAGAGGAAGACGTGGAGAAGACTGCCTTTCGAACACATGAAGGTCATTATGAGTTTTTAGTAATGCCCTTGGGCTAACTAATGCTCCGGCTACCTTCCAATCATTGATGAATTCGATATTCAAGCCCTATTTGAGGAGGTCTGTCTTAGACTTCTTTGATGATATATTGATCTATAGTAGAAACATTGAAGATCATTTGAAACATATAGAGGTAGTCCTTACGGTTTTGAGAAAACATGAGTTGTTGGCAAACCGAAAGAAACGCGGTTTTGGTAAGGCTAGAGTTGAGTATCTGGGGCATCTAATATCTGAGGAGTAAAAGTGGATCCGAACAAAATCAAGTCAATAGCCGAATGGCCCAAACCAGCAAATATACGTGAAACACGTGGTTTTCTTGGGTTAACTAGGTATTACCAAAGATTTTTTCACCAATATGGAGCTATTACAGCTCCACTTGCCCCACCACTAAAGAAAGGAGGATTCAGCTGGAAGAAGGAAGCAGATGAAGCCTTTGAAAAATTGAAAGAAGCAATGATGTGTCTTCCGGTATTGGCTTTGCCTAAGTTTGATAGACCTTTTGAGATTGAAACTGATGTCTCTGGTTATGGAGTGGAAGCTATATTAATACAAGACAAACGCCCTATTACTTTTTACAGCCATACATTAGCCATAAGGGATAGAGGCAGGCCAGTGTATGAGAGGGAGTTAATGGATGTGGTTTTAGCAGTGCAAAGATGGAGACCATATCTGTGGGGCACCCGATTTATTGTGAGAACTAATAAAAAATCATTAAAATTCTTGCTAGAGCAGCGTGTAATACAGCCACAGTATCAAAGATGGCTTGTCAAATTATTGGGATATACCTTTGAAGTGGAATATAAATGAGGAACAGAAAATAAAGCAGTTGACGCTCTTTCAAGAATTCCTCCTTAGCCCAACTATGTAATATGACAGCCTCAATTTTTCTTGATTGAAAACAATTAAAGAAGAGGTGGAGAAGGATGAAAATTGCAGAAGATTATAGCTGAGATAAGTGGAGAACAAGATCATCAAGATGGCAAATTTAAGATATACAGTGGTATGTTGAGATCATACAAAGATAGGTTGGTATTGTCGCAATCGTCCAAGTTAATACAAATCATCTTGCAAAGCTATCATGATTCCGTTGTAGGAGGCCATTCTGGTTTTCTTCGTACTTATAAAAGGATAATAGAGGAGCTGTATTGGCAAGGAATGAAATCTGTCATTAAAAGATATTGTGTCGAATGTTTGGTGTGTCAACGTAATAAAACTTTGTGTCTATCCCCAGCAGGTTTACTGCTACCATTGGACATTCTTACACAAGTTTGGAGCAACATATCCATGGACTTTGTGGATGGATTACCGAAGGCAGCTGGTTTTTGAAGTTATTTTTTTGTAGTAGTAGACCTACTGAGTAAGTACGATCATTTCCTGCCACTCAAACACCCATATCCTGCGAAATCAGTAGCTAAACTGTTTGTCAAAGAGGTGGTTCGGCTTTATGGTTTCCCTACATCCATTGTGTCGGATAGAGACAAGGTGTTCCTTAGCAATTTTTGGAGGGAAATGTTTCGTTTGGCTAGAACAAAACTGAATAAGAGCTCTGCGTATCACCCTCAATTCAACGGCCAAGCTGAAGTGGTGAATAGAGGGGTTGAGGTGTATTTACAATGCTTTTGTAATGAAAAGCCTAAGGAATGGATTAAGTGGTTACCACGGGCCGAGTATGGTTATAATACCACTTTCCAGAGGGCTTTAGGTATGACACCTTTTCAAGTGGTTTATGGGTGTAAACCTCCATCTTTACTGTACTATGGTGATCAAGCAACTTCAAACGTTACCTTAGATGAACAGTTGATGGAAAGAAATTCAATATTATTGTCTCTAAGGGAACATTTAAGGCTGGCACAAGATCAGACGAAGAAATATGCTGACCAAAGGAGGCGACGTGTAGAATATGAAGTGGGAGATCTTGTCTTTTTAAAGATAAGACCATATCGTCAATTGTCCTTGAGGAGAAAGAGAAATGAAAAGCTCTCTTCAAAGTATTTCGGTCCTTCTAAAATCCTTGAGAGGATCGGGCCAGTGGCATATAAGCTAGAGTTACCCATGGGTTCTTTAATCCACCCTGTTTTTCATGTATCCCAATTGAAAAGATTGGTGCACTACTACAAAATCTACTTTACTTGACACTAGGCATTTTTACATACTTGACGCTTTTGTTAAAAAAACGTCAAGTATTGACAATTTTAAAGGAAAAATGTCAAGTATAGTCACAAAATAGCGGAGTTTTTCACGGAGTTTTTCGGATAATTTTACGCTAACCTTTACTTGACGTTTTTTCCGCGTCAAGTATAAAGGACATTTTACTTGACGTTGTATTCGTGTCAAGTATTGTGAAACGTTACTTGACGCGAAAACAATGTCAAGTATAGTTTAAAGAAGACAAAATTTTCAACAAAATTTTCGAATTATTTTTACTTGACGTTTTGTGTCACGTCAAGTATAGTTGAGATTGTACTTGACGGTTTTAGTATCAAGTATACTTATATCCCGATACATATGATAGATACACCTAGATATGATTATCTTAATTTTGTAAATGGCTAACATAGGAGAATGCCCATAACATTTTTTGTGTAAATGTTTTGTTCATAGCCATTATACTTATAGATGATGTAATAGATGCAAGGGGATAGAGACTTTAGTTTTGATATATAAGATAGCTATTATTATTGGTTATATAAGAGGTAGCTATTATTATTGTTGATTTTGGAATGGGTCACAGATAGGAAATTTTAGTTGGCTATATTTGGATTGAAATTGTGTAATCATTGATGACATTGGTGAGAACAAATGAAATTATTGTTGGTTTACTTAATTATTTTGTCATTTTTTTGTTGCGTAACTATACTGGTTCTGAAAAGTTTATTTTGTTGATGGATATGTTTTATTGAAACAAATGTGCTAAATGCAAAAACCAGAAAATGAAAAATTTGTATATTTAATATATATTAATAAACAGTACTATACATAACGTTTAAATATATGTCAAGTATACGATATTCCTTTACATGTAAAAACGTCAAGTATATGTTTTTTACTTGACACGTAGAAGGCGTCAACTATACAACATTACTTGACACATAAAAGGTGAACTTTGATGGATTACTTGACGTTAATACAGTGTCAAGTAAACGTATATTTGATGGTTTTTTAGTGTCAAGTAAACGGATACTTGACGGTGTTTAGTGTCAAGTAAACGTATACTTGACAGTGTTTTAGTGTCACGTAAACGTATACTTGATGGTGTTTAAGTGTCAAGTATACTTATACTTGACGGTGTTGTAGTGTCAAGTATACGTATACTTGACGATTTTTTAGTGTCAAGTAATTAGACTATACTTGACAATCGATTACTTGACGCTTTTAAAAACGTCAAGTAAACGTTTACTTGACACTGTCTTAACGTCAAGTAATCCGATTTTTGTAGTAGCGGTGGGAGAGCATACTGATGTGCAGCCAACATTATAGCAGTTGGATGAGAATTTTGTATGGAAAACAAGCCCTGTTGAAGCTATTGATTATCGCAAAAACAAGGCAGGCAAGTGGAAAGTTATGGTGAGTTAGGAAGGGCTACCAATTCATGAGGCAACATGGGAATTGTATGAGGATGTGCACGACAGATATCCTAACCTTCACCTTGATGACAAGGTGAATTTGGAAGAAAGGAGTAATGATAGACCTCCAATATTATTCCAGTGCAGTAGAAAAAATAAGAGAAAGGACTAGTGGGAATGGCATTATTATAATAAATGACTATTAATAGTAAGTTTGTTAGAAGTTGTTATGTTAGTGGAAAATCGGTGGGAGTGAGTATAAATAGATTCTTTGGGCGGGAAATTGAGTAGTGAAGTTTTGGAGAGTTTAGTGACTTGTTCTTCTTGAGCGAAGAAAACAAGAGAAACATTGTAATTGAATTAAGATTTACTCAATTCAATTCTTCCTGTATCTAATTCATACAATCAATAAACTTTAGAGAATACATTCAAAGAAATTGGTACCTATCAACATACTAGCTAAAACTCATAGAAAATTCTAGCAGATAGGTAGTTAAAGTCAAGTGTCGGGTCGCTTTTCTCTTTTTGTCTATTGCCTGAAATGGCTTACTATTGTATCATGGAATAGGGTTTCCATGCCTAAATTTTCCTCTCGTAAATACACAGAGATTTATGGTATAACTGAAAAAGAATGTTTGAGATAAGTTGTTGCGTTTGATAAACATGTGTTTGTTTGCCTTCCTAAAATGTATTTATAGAAACTGTTTGATACTCATGATCTATACAACGTGTTTAGTGTTTAAAATCAATCACTCATTGAGTTTTAGCTCATGCTTTCCAAAATCATTTTCTTACTTTCCAGGTACAAATTGTGAACCCGACACCTGATTTTGACTACCTATTTGCTAGTCTTTTGAGAGTATTAGCTAGTATGTTCTATAGTAGCATCTTTCTGTCTGTACAGGCTTTTATAAGTACTAGATGTGGGTTGTTAGGAGTATGTATTAGTAACTTTGACAGTTTGGTTAGTGTACTTATGTCTATATCAAACTCATACTTGTGTTTTGGGTTGCACTACATGTTTATATATATATTTGTTTTGTATCTGTTGTATGTTATGTTTTAAGTTGGTTAGTTATAGTTTTAGTAGGGTCAGCTGGTATCATTGAGTAGGAAACGGTATTTGTTGGCTTCATGCCGTCATCCAGACCAAGAGTAGATGGTCTAGGAGAGGGTGTGAATCTTGATCCTGCAATCAAGCACATTTCAACAAAGTGGGCATTGTGTTGCCTTTTCCATCAAACTGCAAGAACTTTTGGGTGGTTGGTACTCAAAAGACATTCTCAAATTGTCATTCTTTTAGAAGTATGAGATGAGGCTCCATGCTCGGCCTTGATAGAGTTTGTGATCATATCCTACAGCTACTAGACTGACAGGGAGGCAACAAAAGTTTATTGTTGTGAATGGCTTTCCTGTACCATGTTTTTCCCTTTGTCATCGGCCTTGACAGTAGGAGCTTCGTTGGACTTACCAGTTTCACGAGCCTACATTTGATCTCTCAAGGTTGCAGTTTTGTAGTCTTGTTCCTCGATAGCTTTCATCAGAAGATTACATGCTCCCCATCTCTATCATGTCTGCCTCGACTATTACATTAGTCGTCATAATAGGTATCACGTGAGGGAGTGATTCCCTCTTTGACGTGTTAGAGGTAGAATCAAAGTTATCATACAATGAATTCTCTTTGATGACAATCTCATCTTTAGGAGACTCCATCAACTGCTTTAAAATGCTCTATGCGATGGCAAAACTTTGTCCATGTTCTTCGGTGATCTCCTTTAAATGACTACGGGTGATAGACCCCAATTCCAACTGGGGACACGCAAAAAATCTAATGAATCTCAAATTCAATTATTTAGAAATTTATAATAACGTGACAATTTCTAATTGGACCATAATTTCTCATTCAACAATATCTGCACAAAGAAATAGAAGTAAAATAAAACAAGAAATATTAAAATGTTACTACTGATAGAACACCAACTACATATGTATGCTCTTATTTGATTGATAAAACTCAGGTATTACAAATACGAGTTGACAGAGTATCAGTTCGGAAATAGAAATGCAGAAGAAACGTAAAGGACAACAAAAGAACTATTTCCCCC
Source organism: Cucumis melo (assembly GCF_025177605.1). Lineage (NCBI taxonomy): Eukaryota > Viridiplantae > Streptophyta > Magnoliopsida > Cucurbitales > Cucurbitaceae > Cucumis > Cucumis melo. The sequence continues at coordinate 15,462,148 of NC_066868.1, forward strand.
TGCCTCTCCTATCTCTCAAGGATGAAAGCAGAAAACTAATCACAAAACGATTCCCCTCTCCTTTCCAGCCTCCCTTCTGTTTAACCACTCTTTCCTCTAACTAACTGTGGTCCCATTCCTAGTGCTCGCACTCTTTATCACACGTGCACTCCCTTTCGTCCCTTTCCAACTATATTGCAATACAATTGGAGGTCTAACAGTTACCAAACAATTTATGGCATGAAAAGGTAATGAAATAAGTACGTCATTCTCTTGTCTCAAAGAGGGAATGAAGAAGAATTTCCAGGCTTCCATGTGAACTCCAAGTGGATTTTACCACATGAAAGATTTATAGTATTGAAAAATTAAACTCAAAAAAAGGAAGAAATGAAGAATTTGGGGTGGGGTGGAGTATTGATAATACAGACCTGTCAGACGGGGAGAGGCAACTTAGACTTGCACAGAACTGAGATCAACTGGAATTTTGTAGAAACACTTTTTCTTATGCCCCTAAGTCTCCCCGATCTACTCCCTGTAATAGAAAGTACAAGTTTGCAGCACTCAAAGTTAAGTTGCTCTTCTTGATAAAATTTCCAGTACTAACCTATTGCCTAAGGGAAACACACAAATTCTGAAGCGTCAAATAACAGGAAGAAAATAAAAATTAAATGCTTCAATGAACCACATCAACTCAATCCCAGTAAATTTATAAATAAAATAAAATGAAAAATTTATGTAGCGCAAGAGAAATCATCTGGTAATCACAATTTGATAAACCAAAAGTACTTCTATTGCTTTTGATACCTGCAGATGCACACACATCATCCAGACATGGCACACTAGTCAAACAAAATTATCCATACTTCTAAGCTACATAGCATTAACCAGTCTATGATATAAAAGAATAAATTCAGGGTGGAAGAGTTAGCAACCGCAACTATGCTTTGAGCATGGGGGACCAATAATGGGTTTTTGAGAAATGCCTTAGGGTGCATTAGGATTGAACCAATAATGGCTTTTTGATTAATGCCTTAGGGTGCATTGGGATTGATTTTTTAAGCATTTACGTACACCTTTTCTGCACTTATAAACACTTTTTTAAACACTTAAAAAGTCAATCCAAACATGCACTTAATCTATTCATGCAGGCACATGGGCAGCTGCAACAGTTTGTCCCAATAGCTTGTAAACTTCTTTTACAAAAGAAAATGTGGGCAAAACCAGTCACAGGGAGTTCAATAGAGCCTCTTCTAGTTATCTCAACCTATTGAGAGGAGAAATATTATTTAGACTCGTTCTCTCGCCAAACTACTCAGCCATTTCCTACTTAACTCAGTCTCACCGAACATCATTTACATCACTCGAGTAATAAAGTGTAGCCCCCTCTTGGCATTGATTAAAGAACAAATGCATAGCATCAACTTTAACCCTACTCCTAAAGCGCAAGTTAAGTGAATTACGGTTCTATGTCATCAAAGTTCACATCTGCTAGCTACTGTCATTATAAAATTATATGATGGATATAAAGGTATAAAGAATTATTAAACTGATAAGAGAAAAAGTTACTCACGTTACTCATGCGTGTAAAACTAACCTGAACATTTATCTAGTCAGATGGGTATGAAGAGAGACTACATGTAGGTCTGATCACAAAACTGGATTTTGTGCGACTTTCTGGTTAACCCCACCAATACTTCGATATTCATGCAGCTTTCTTGCATTGTAGTTTCTGATACCATTTCTGAATAGAGTGCTCGCTGTAAACTTTCTTGTGCAGGATGAAGAAATCTTTCTGCTCCTTTCAGTTACTTTCTTTTTCAAATAATCAGATGTGAGAGCTTGAACTGATTTAATAAGACACAATGATCAAGGAGTCAGATGGTATTTGGACTAAAAGATTGTCTTCGTTCCAAACTATTAGTTATTAAAACTATGTATTAGAAATGGAAGGTATTTGGTTATTTTCTTTTTTCTCCTTATGAATAACAAGTCGTTTGAAAATAATATTATGATGGAAGCACTGGAAGTTTGGTTAAGATCCAACAAGGGAGTCAAAAAAGCACGAAGTTTGAAGAAATCAAAAAGCTTATCCATGAAAGCCAATCATCAACAGATGCAATGCCTTCGATAAAAAGTGAAACAGTTAGTTCTTAATCAAATTAGAACCCAAAGCATACAGCTAATTTAGTGATTGAATTGATCGTCAAATCGTTCAACTCAATTAAGATCCCTACCAGAATGGGAACCAGATAAATTCAGAGCATGATCTTTGAGTCTATTTATCTTCTCGATGACTTCTGTGTGTTTAAAGGAACCATGTGATGTGTAGTTTGCAGTATCACTCTGCTGAAGGCTTGACAGTGCTTGCTCATATGCCTACCGAAGAAAACTGTCAATAAGTTATCCGTATTGAATGAGACTAATTAAATCCATAGTTTCATTGTATTGAAGGAGAAAAGTAACTGAATACTATAAACTAGAGCTGCAATAAGAGAATTAGACACAAGAGATAAAAAAATAATCTCAAGAACTAAAAGTTGATAGGCCTGGAGTGAAAAATGATGTTCTGCATAGTACAAAGGCAGGAGGTCCTATGTTCAATGTTACCATCCAATGTCATTTTCACTCCAATTTATACTGATTTCCACTTGTCGAGTTTTCTACAAATTTCTACACCCCACAAACGAGGGGAATTATTAAAGTGTTGATATAATTACATTTTCCATCCATAAACTTAAGTTTTTTTGGTTCAGTAGTGATTTAACAAGACATGCTCATTTCTAGGGGGTTAAGTTGCGTTAGACTCTTACTCTACCAAACCTCAGTTTCCTGTTACCGATTGCTCAATGCTCCTACAACAGATTTCCCCACTGTTCTAATATTCCACTTACCCTATTGTCTTCGTAGCACTTACCCTATTGTCTTCGTAGCCCAATCACAGTCTTTCCTACCATACACCGATGTAAACTGAGCTAGTTGTGCAGATGGTAGAAAGATTAATTGGCAGCAATGGCATTATTCTTGTTCTAATTATGTCCCAGTAGTGATCATTCAAACAGAAATCTTACCACATTAATGTATCGAGTCTAGGTAAGCCATTATCATGGACTCACTAGTGCTGTTGCACACTTATGGGTAGAAGTTGTGCACCATACATTTAACTTTTCTTCTTTCTCACCATTGATTTTACTTTGTGATATGATTAGTGTTCATTCCAAAATCTTGAAATCCATAATCATTCTGTTCTCGTTTAATAAATATGCATGTTCTTCAATGTTCTTCATGAGCATATTCTTCAATTCAAACCATGTGAAAACTAACTCACAGACATTCTGACAAAGACTCTCCTTACCCATCGTTTTCTCTACTTAATAACTTGCCTTTAGATTTGTTCAGTTTGATGATGTTTCCTTTCTCTTTCTTGAAACCTACCCATAGTTTGCATAGTACCATCACTGACAAAGCTTTTCCTTATGATCTTAGCCACAACAAACATATCACCAGAAAAACTTAGCCACTGTTTATGCTGAGTTATTCTTGTTTCAGAATTCTTCAGACAAGGCTTTTCGTTGCACTACTATTCATAGCAGCAGTGTACTGCAAACATCCATTTCATATGCTTTCTTAATTTTCCACAAGACAAATGCACTTTTGTTAAGCATTTGGTTTCACTTCATATCTCACATTCTCATAATAAGCAGATACATAAGCGGTCCAATGCAGGACATAACATGTAGAACTTTTATTGGACAAAATCCTCTACCAAAGTGTTAGAGAAAAATCTTAAGCAATTACATAAATAGGAGAAATCACCATAGTCCTTACCTTTATGGCAATTGAGAAAAAGCCAGCATGCAATGAATGCTCAGCGAAGTTTAACCATTCTGCGTGTGATACTTGAAGCCATGGTTGATTGAAAGACTTCAGTACCCGAAAATTCAAGGCCTCGTATCTCAAAGCTAAGCAACTCTAGAAGCATGAAAGTATAAGTAGAACAATAGAGAAACATTCACATCTGCTAACAAATTCATCATTTAGCATGGAGTACGGACACCAAAACTAGGAAATTCATGAACGATTACAGAAGAAAAACTGAAGGATCACAGATACAAAAGAGTAGGCAATTCGTTCAAAAAGCATGAACGATCACAGAGAGTTAATCAAATAAATAATCACCTCACCTCAATGTCTCCAACGAGGGCAAAAGCTCGAACAAGAAATTCGATGACTAGAAGCTTTTGATCATCAGTTTTCTCAGCGGTTTCACGAATGATAGATAGAGATTCAAATCTGAGAAGTTCAGAAAAGCTGGATTTAACATCCGCCAACGAGGTCGCGTCTTTGGAAGCGGGAAATAATTCCAGAATTCGCAGAGTAGAATCATCAAATCTGTGGAAATCTTGAGCGGTAAAGAATCAGAGAAAAATGTAACGTAGAGATTAAGGATGGAACATAAGATTAAATGAGTTGAATAAGAGGTGAGAGTGAATAGCCAAACCAAACCTTCGGCTTCTGAGGCGCGAAAGAAAGAGAGAGTATGAACAGAACATCAATTAATAATCGGTGGGAAAGGAAAGCTTTGTTCTTCTAAATCCGAAATTGGTATTGAGTTTATATAATAATATGAAATGACAATGAGTTCATCACAATAGAATACAATTGTAGGGAGTAACCTTATTGAAAATACTATAATAGTAGATAATATAGATAAGAATACAAACTAAGGTCGACGCATTCCACCCAACATCACAATGCACAATTTATATATTTGATTTGCTGTGGATTTAGAATTATAATAACTTTTGTTTTCATAACAATCATGATTAATCATCAAATCAAATAACTGCAACCTTACCTTAACTCAAAAATGGTAGATTTTGAATGCAAATAATTTAAAAATATTTTTAAAAATAGCAAAATAAATTAAAATATTTATAAGTTATAGTAAAATTTTGAGTTCTATCAAGATAGAAACCGATAGACTTTTACCACTTTTCAATCGATGTCACTATATTAGTGTCTATTAATAATTATCATTGATAGAATCTAACAACTATCCAATAATTTAATTTAATTTTTATTTCTTTAAATCAAAGGTAACAAAATCCATAAATATTAAAGTCTATAAAGTAACCACGTTTTTCGTTAAGTTTCAAATTTGCCTTTTATTGGTTTTGAATATTCTGGGATCATTCTTTACTTCACTTCTTTTTCTTCTTCCTTACCATTTATTCTTCTTCTCTTCATATTATTACTTCTCTTTATTCATATTCCCACCTCTTGTTGTTCGCAATTTTTTGTTCCTCTTCCAGAATTTCTTCCTTCTTCTTCTTCTCTCATCTTCTTTTTTTATTATTGCTACAAGATCTAAACAATCGTGTACCAATATCTAAACGATCAGTTATCTATCCTAGATAAACAAAGATATACCACTATCACTAATAAATCGTTTAGATTTGATACAAAATCATTTAAAATATGTACAAGATCGTTTAGACTGAGTACGAGATCGTTTAAATTTGGTACAAGGGTACAATATTGTTTAAACTTGATACAAGAGTACAAGATTGTTTAGTCTAAATACAATGGCACAAGATTATGTACCAAGATCATTTAGATTTGGTACAAGTTCGTTTAGACTAGGCACAAAGATTATAGATTGTTTAGACTGAGTATAAGAGTACAGAATCGTGCACTTGATACAAAATGGTTTTTTCACGTGTGTAACTAATTAATCGCACATTTCACGTGGTAGGCTTGTGGATTTTTTTATTTTTCAAATTTATTTTGTATCGTATAAATAATTTCGCACTTTGTTCTATTTTTTTAAAAAAAAAACCTAAATCAAATAATTAAATTCCTTATTAAGTAAAGCTAATTACAATAATGAGATTTTTTTGTATTTTTAATTTTAAAAAAATCTAGATTTGTTTTAAGAACATAAATCAAATAATTTATGAAATTTTTCAAAAAAGAGAAAAAGTTGACAAACTACTTACTCTTCATAAAACAAAAGCATTAAAAACAAAATTTATTACATTTGATTTTTCTATGAAAGGTAAATATTTTATCAAATGATATTAAACATCAAGAAGAATATAATCCAATATGTTATTTATTTATTAATTAATTTCATAATAAAAAAATCAACATGTATGATATTAAAACTGATTCAATCATATTAAATTTTATTCATTCTTAAATTTAAAGTTTGTCTCTTTCATGCATTTCCAAAGTGACAAATTACAAGGAATTAACATCATAGGCCACATATTGTACAAGGTATTCATATGACCAAACGGATTAAACATATCTGAAACTAACCCTAAACGAACGTTATATGAATTTAAAGCAAAATCAGGAAATTCACAATCAAAATGCTTCTATCTCTCTGTATTAGCTGGATGTCTCAACACATCCTCTGTTTCCACTTGTTTATCCATATGTCATCTCATGTCAGATGAGCCTTCTTGCGATACAAACAAGTGTTGTAATCTCAGTACCAACGGAAAATGGTGCAATATCTTATGTGAAAATTTTTTCTCTCTATTATGACTAACCTTGTACCGAGACTCACCACAAGTTGTACAATGTTGCAAATCCCCAAGCTTCTTTTCAGTATAATACATAGTCGTACTTACAAGCATGAATAGTCTCATGTCAGATGAGCCTTCTTGCAATACAACAAAATTTTCATTTGGTTTTGTAGAATGAACTAGGGATAGTGGTACTACATATTGAAAACACATGTTTTAATATCATCTCTAACAACATGTCGAATGACTTGTTACTCCAACCATTGAGAACCTTTTACATGTATCATCTTAACCAAAAAATTCAGGGAGAAAAAAATCTAACAAATAAGTTTTGAAATAAGTGTTGTAATCTCGGGGTATAGCTCACTACGTGTTTTATTAATAAGTCTTGAAATATGTTTGTTGTCTCTTGTTCTATATCTATCCAATATTAAACGACATGTCATTCTTCAAACTATCCTCCATTTCTTCTTCGTGTACAATTGGAGCTTGTAAATCATGAACCATACCCAACATTTCATTTTCTTCAGAAAAAGGGTTACTGCTAGTTCCTTCATGAAAAAAGTTACGGCTAGTTCCTTAATGAAAAGGGTCATTGCTAGTTCCTTCGTCAAATCTTTCTATACAATTTCATTAGCTCTCCATGATACATCCAATATGTATAGGAGGGGATATTCTAATCATTAATAAATGTCGCTCCACACCCTCTAATGAGTCCTAATTTAAGTTCATAGATCTCTTAAATGGACACCTTGTTCGTCTGTATGCATCGACGTGATACTTTACGAGCTCTAAAAATTGGGAGATTCCATTTCTATACTCAATCGAGAACTTATTCCTAACTTTGATCAAACCCCTGTCTATCGTTAAAGACCTAAAACATAAATATATTTGATTAGTCTTATATTTTTCCTCTCAAATGCTCAAACTTACTCCATGAATAAGCTACACCTCACAAGTACCCAATATCCAAACTTTTACTACAACTAAATTTAAACTAAAAAGACTACCATAACTGCAAAAAAAAAAAAAAAAAAAAAAAAAAAAAAAAAAAAAAAACTTACCCACATACTACTTCAATCTTTCAAAGCTACCCAACACTTCCAACAAATCTTACAAGCTACCTAAAACTTTTAACAAATTATAAACTGCTAAAGGCTGTCATAACTTGAGGATAGCCAAAACAGATCAATAAAAAATGCATACTTCAATCTTTACAATCCAACTAACACTTAATTCCAACAAGCAAAGCATAATAAAAGATTAAAAACTAGAAACTATCATAACTACATGATAAACACAACAATTCAACAAGTCAACCCGAAAACTCTAACAATCTCAACACCAATATAAATTTCAACAATTTAAAACATAAACCTACAATAATTTCAATATACATTTTATAATTCCTAAACTTCAAACAGTTTCAATTCAATATAACCCACTCCCCTCAAATTCATTAGGACCCCCACAAATTTTCAAGTATTCAAATTCAAATTCAATCTCAATCTCAATTTCAATCTTAAATCCTAAAAACACTTCAAATTCAAATTCAATATTAAAATCTAGAACTAATTCAAAATCTAAATCCTAAAACTATTTCAAAATCTAAATCCTAAAACTAATTTAAAATCTAAATCCTAAAGCTAATTAACTAAACCAAAACTAAAACAAAACAATAACTAACTAAACAAATTATCAGAATGAAGAGTGGTGATGGTGAGACTATGACGAACAACAAGACAGGGACAACGATGAGCGATGATGTGGAGTTCCCTCCTCGGTTTCTCTCTCAACTCTCTTGGCCTTCTCTCTTTCATTTATGTGAATTACAGAACTAAAAACATGTTTGTATAGGGAAACTCCCGATGCACATCAAAAATGTCGGAAGACCCCCTTATTCCCTGACGTGGCCAAGGTCAACATCAGAAATAGGTATATCTATTCTTGATGTTTCACTTATGACATCGAGAATAGGTATCACCTCCCTCGACATCACTTACATGGTGTCGAGGAAATGAAAATAATTATTTAATGGTTTCTTTTTCCTCGATGTGGCCAACATTCACGTCGGGAATGGAAACCACATTTTCAATGTTTGTGCGCTTTATGTCAGAAAAAAATACAAGAATTAAATATTAATTTCTCTTTTTCTGATGTCTGAAATCATGACATTCGAATAGTCATCTAAGCCAACGCATACTTTGCGGCATTGTGGGAGTCTCTTTTTTCCGACATGCCTTTCACCACACCTTTTTCTGCGTCAGGAGATCCTCAAATTATTGTAGTGATCTTTTCTCATTCAATCTTAATGATTACTAATTTATTGAAATCGAATTGGGATGCATGGCAATAAGCGTGGTCGTTATCAACTTTTACTATTCTCATAACTATTTGCATGATAAGCTAATAGCAATTCAATGTTACAGCTCCAATTGAACATATGCAATCTTTCAAATAGAACACTTAGTTTAACAATCATTGATAGTCATTCAATAACAATTGAGTATAATAATTTTTAAAAGCATAGAGTTGAACAATATCCATGAAAACATCAAAATATTAATTTAAATTCAAAAGTAATTTCATCGCACTTTAACCACTCATTGTTCTAAGTATCATAATCTCATCTGGAAATATTAGTAAAATAGTAAAGAGATGAGAAAACGAAAGAAGAAAAACTTTCGTAGCCTTCGCCATCAATAAAAACCTCCAAGCGTACCGTGATGATCAACCCAAAACTCCAAACAAATATCCTCACACTCTGAAGCTATTTTATCAGGAAAATGGAGTAGAAGAGGGGAAGATGTAAGAACGAGATAGGAAGAAGTTGGGATGCGATGGGATGATATATTTTGTCTGTTGATCAACGTGTGATGCTATGTGTCAAGGGCATAATTGTCCAAGGTATTATTTACCGATGGTCGTATGCCCGAATACCCCCAAATCACTTTATCTTTATGTCCTGAAAGTAGTTTAGGTTAATTCTTTCCTTTAGGTGTCGCCGAGTCACAGTGTGACATTTTGGCTTTTTCATATGCAAGCCTGCCAAGACCAAAATTCTCAATATGTACTATAGGGGGTACATGACTAGTCCGACCCCGCCCAAGCCTTGTCGCACTCTTTGCATGTTAAGCTATTTTCCTTGCAATTGACAGTCTTCAATGCTTTCTTTATGACGTTTTCAACTATTTACTTTCTCTCTCCCGTTTTATAAAAACATTTTCCCAAGAACGGGGAGGGAGGCTACGTCATACCGCGAGTTTGTCCGCAGATTCCGATTTTCGAACGGCTGACTTGCTGATCGAGCCAAGCAAGTGCCGCACAATCGTGTTGAGAAGTTACGATTGTGACAAGTGGTATCAGAGCCAAATTGGCTAATTGACGATAAGACCGAAACATGTCATCGTCGAATCCATCGGGCAAGGCCCAGAAAGACCAACTAGTAGAGCTAGAAGAGCAGATGCTCTACCTAGTCGAAGTTCCCGACTCCATCCGCTACTTGGAGTCTCGTCTCGATAAAATTTCTGAGAAAACTGATGCAATCGATGCGGTAGCTGGCCGTGTCGAAGCGTTGCCGATACAAGAGTTGTTGGCAAGAGTTGACACTCTAGAAACAAACATAAGCGTCGGAAGAATTGTTAACTACGAGCGTGGAGACAGTTCATCAGGCTTTGCTGCCCACATGGAAGAACGTGTCAGCGAGCTAGATAGCTCTCAAAAGACACTATTAGAGATGATAAACAGCATGTCAGAGGATTTTAGAGTCACTCTCGATGTCGTTGGGAATGAAATCGCAGATGTGAACGCAAGGCTAAATCTCACGATGCGAGCAGTGGGAAATCAAGCTCCAACTGGAGGAGCGATTTCGGTTAGCAAAGTAAAGATCCCGGAACCAAAGCCCTTCTGTGGGGCAAGAGATGCAAAGGCGCTATAGAATTATATTTTCGACCTTGAACAGTACTTCAAGGCTACAAACACCGTCACTGAGGAATTCAAAGTGACATTGGCAACGATGCATCTGTCTGAAGATGCGAAGTTGTGGTGGAGGTTCCGATACGTGGACATACAAGAAGGGCGTTGCACAATAGAAACTTGGGACGCCCTGAAGAGAGAACTCCGCTCGCAATTCTTCCCTGAGAATGTGAAAATTCTTGCTCGACGAAAGTTGCGCGATCTAAGACACACTGGCAAGATTCGGGAGTACGTGAAACAGTTCGCGGGGTTGATGTTAGACATTCGCGACATGTCAGAGAAAGACAAAGTATTCTGTTTTGTTAAAGGGCTGAAACCGTGGGCAAGGGCCAAGTTGTATGAACAAAGGGTTCAAGACCTCACGTCAGCTTATGCAGCAGCCGAACGGTTGTTCGATCTAACAAGTGACTCTCAAGATGTGAGACGTCACCAAAGTTCCTCACCTGGAAGGAACAGGAATAGTCGTCCGAGTTCTCCCAATACTGCAGGGGGAGAGAAATGCCCTGGTAAAGACCGCAGATCTCACCAGTCAAACACAGGGAACACATGGCAAAGGCCGAATAATCAAAGCCCACCCAAGCGCCGTCTCAGTTGTTTCATATGTGGTAGGCCACATATGGCAAGAGAATGCCCGAATAAAGTCGACTTTCATGCGTTTCAGGCATCATTAATCGCGGATTCAGATGATAAGCCAAATCAAGATGAGGATGAAGCGGGCCTGATAGATGGAGGCGAAAGGACTCGAATAGGGGCCATAAAATATCTGTCGTCTCTCCAGAAAAAGTCAGGGGAGAGAAACGTACCCACAAAAGGGGGCTTATTATATGTTGACTCCTGGATCAATCAAAAGCAGACGAAAAGCACTATGATTGATTCCGGTGCAACCCATAACTTCATAACAGAGGCAAAGGCCAGACGGCTAAGACCCCGTTGGGAGAAGGACTCAGGGAGAATGAAGGTCGTGAATTCCATTGCCTTACCCGTCGTCGGATTAGTGAAACAAACGACGATAGAGTTGGGAGGATGGAAGGGCCGCGTAGACTTTGTGGTGGTGAGGATGGATGACTTCGATGTAGTGCTAGGAATGGAGTTCCTCCTTGAACATCAAGTTATACCAATGCCCTCGGCCCGATGTCTAGTGATTACTGGATCCTTTCCCACGATAGTGCAAGCAGAGATTCGTCAGCCCAACGGATTCAAAATGATATCGGCTATGCGACTAGATGAGAACCGTGCCCAAGGGGAACCACCATTTATGAAGATCCCGCTTGGGGCGTCTGGAGAGCTGAGGGAGACAGTCCCCGAAGACAATCTGTGTGTCCCGAAGAAGTACCATGGTGTGATGCCAAATAGTTGGCCCAAGTTCTCGTCGAGGCGAAGGAGGACCGACCATGGAATAGAGTCGCCATCAGAGGCAAAAGCGCATGCGAAGAATGCTTATCGCATGGCGCCGCCGGAGTTAACCAAACTTTGGAAACCATCAAAGATGATGTCGAATATAGGGTTTTGTAGATCTGTACAAGCTCCTTATGGAGCCCATGTCCTTGCCCTGAAAAAGAAGGACAGAAGCCCACAAAAGTGTGTTGACCGCCGTACCCAGAGTAAGCTCACAGTGCGGTGCAAATATCCACTCCCCATGCTCACGAGGCGGGTGGACCGCTCACGTGGAGTGAAGCATCTCCCAAAGTCAGACGACCGATCGAGGCAATGTCGAGTAAGAACAACGAAGGCAAAGGGACTCGAGAAAAATTATGTCACTAGGCATGAAGCATACCCCGTGGTGCCGCTGGGTCTTACTGATGCCAAGGGAGGAAAGTGTTGTTCTGTGCAGAGCCAGATGAGTGCGCTAAGTCATGTGGGGGAGTGCCACCAAGGTGGGTCGTCGAGAGAAGAAGACACTTAGTGGAGCGAGAACCTCGAGTGTCAGGCCGCCTTTAATGATTTGAAACAAGCCATGATCGAGGGCGCAAGTCTTGGGATCGTCGATGCGACCAAGACTCTTGAAGTTGAAGCCGAGCAATTCAGCTGTGTGCTCGGGGAATACCTACCTCATTGTGTTGGTAGACAAAAGAATTGGGTTCAACTGCTGAAGGTAGCTCAATTCGGTCATAGTTCTCAGACAGACTCGCCGATCAAGAGAAGTCCGTTTGAGATTAAAGGTAAGAGGCATTCTGCATTGCCGCCCCTCGTCGATGACCCTTATGTAGGGAACCGCCCTCAAGTCCACCGAGTTGGAGAAGAATGTGAACAGATGGCCAACATCGCTCGAGTGTGCCTAGAAGAAGCTTCAAGGCCGATGGAGGAGAGGGGAGATCAAAAGCGATGCCCTCTCGAGTTCGAGGGGATGACCAAGCTTCTAATTGATGGTGCAACAACGTCGTATGATTATCTGTCAACCTGGACCTGGAGGAAGACAGAGAAGTCGAAGAAGCCCTTGCTGACAGAGTAAGGACTGGCAGAAGACCCACGAGGGAGATACATAAATTCCTGGTGAAGCGGAAGAAGCCCCTCGTGGAGGTAACCAGTGGAGGACCTGTCGAAGACCTTGAAGCATGGACGCAGAAGGTCGAAGAGCTCCAGCTTCGCCAGTTGACGAGGACATCAACCGTTTAAGTGGAGGAGAATGTCAAGGGCATAAATGTCCAAGGTATTATTTACCGATGGTCGTATGCCCGAATACCCCCAAATCACTTTATCTTTATGTCCTGAAAGTAGTTTAGGTTAATTCTTTCGTTTAGGTGTCGTCGAGTCACAGTGTGACATTTCGGCTTTTTCATATGCAAGTCTGCCAAGGCCAAAATTCTCAATATGTATTATAGGGGGTACATGATTAGTCCGACCCCTGCCCAAGCCTTGTCGCACTCTTTGCATGTTAAGCTATTTTCCTTGCAATTGACAGTCTCCAATGCTTTCTTTATGACTTTTTCAACTATTTACTTTCTCTCTCCCGTTTTATAAAAACATTTTCCCAAGAACGGGGAGGGAGGCTACGTCATACCGCGAGTTTGTCCACGGATTCCGATTTTCGAACGGCTGACTTGCTGATCGAGCCAAGCAAGTGCCGCACAATCATGTTAAGAAGTTACGATTGTGACACTATGCGCCACACGCGTGGGAGAGATCTACCGCATGCTCTGACTTTAGGCGGGTAGCGCAACGTTGCCCTACTTCTAGGGGTATTTTGGTAATTTTGTCTCTTTTTTCTTTCCATGTTTGCTCCAAATTGACTCCATTTTCTCTTCTACTCTCAAATGGTAAATTAACTACAATTTATTGAGAAACACTGGCAGTCTAGAAAACACATTAAATCTAGTAAAAAACTAATTCTAAATAAGAAGTAAAATAAGCAAATTTTAGGTGCTTATGAAGTACGTATCTAAACATTCCAACATATATTGCTTATATCCAAACTTAATTTAAATCAATTTCTAACGTTTGTTGCTTTGTTGGTTACTAAGTAGTTCTCTCCTCTACCAGGAATCTCTCTTTTTAAGTGAGTATTTATTATCAAAAATATATATACATATACAAGTTGTTGCGATGGTATTTTTCATCCTTAATTAAGGACCAAACCGCCCGCTAACAATGTCAATTTTTTGTAACTTGACTTAATTTTTTGGTCAATCATACCCAATAGAAAGTTTGGTTGAAAATCACAATATACTATACTTTTCAATTTTTCAAGTTAGGCTATCCACTTTTAAACATTTGTTGAATTGATCTAATATTAAATTTGCCTTCATTCAACAATTTAAATTTTTGGGTAAATTTAATTATTCAAACATATGTTCTTGTTGCCCTATAAATTTGGTTATGATATTTGGTGGAATCTACTAATAACACATCTATTACCTTGTGACTATATAAAATTATTTATTTCTTACACTAGAAGAAATATGACCTTTGGTGTCGGTTGAAAAAAATGAAAATGAATGTTTAATGTCGGTTTTTAAAATGCGGATGTTTAATGTCGGTTTAAAACCGACATCAAAGAGGAAGGATTAATGTCGGTTTAAAACCGACATTAAAGCTACTTTTTATTATTATTTTTTTTATTTAATTAATATTTCCCTTTTACACTAGGGTTTTAATGCTTTTTCCTTTAACCCATTAGCAGCCGCCTCCATCTCTTCCCTCTATCCCTCTCGTCTCCCCTTCTTGCATCTAATCCCCGTCCATCTTTCATCTCCTCTTCTTCCCTTTCTTCAATCTCCACCTTCGCAAAGTTCCAACTCCCTTCTCTCTGCCTCTGATACCTCTCTCACATAATTCCATCAGACGATGACGGCTATAACCTTAGGTACAACTTGTTTGTTCGTCCAATTCCTAAGCTTACATAGAAGAAGGCGAAGAAGAGATGGCTGCGATGGCGAGGGCGAGCTCCGGCTTGCAATATCCCGACCGGTTCTACGCCGCGGCTTCTTATGTCGGTTTTGATGGATCACCGAAATTGTCTTCAAAGGCCCTCAGGTCTAAGTTCTCTGATGAGGCCGCTTTGTTACTCTATGGCTTGTATCAGCAGGTACTACCACGTGTTCTTACACCTGTGACTTACTGGTGCTGTTTCAGTTTGGTTGAGGTTTGAGATTGGTGCATTTTTTGTGTGACTTTGGTCGCGTTTTCCCTTTCGATTTGTGTAATGGTGGAGGCATAATGTGTTTTCTGAGGGTGTTATTTGCTTCAAGCGTATTTTCATTTTTGATTTAGTCTTTTGTACGAATTGTGGTGGCCATTCTGATTACTGAGTCGTCTAAGGTTTAATTGCTTGCCTCCAGATAGCTGGAAATTTCTTTTTGTAAATTGTTTTGGTATTACTGGTGTAATGTGAGCTTACTGATTTGCTGAATTATGGTGTTGATTTGGAAGTTTAGATTGCTTATTTTCTGGTTATGGAATTCAGAGGTTTGAGTCCTTTATTTTCTTTGTTAACTCGGGGAATGATTTTGGTGGATTTGACCATACTATTTAAATTTATGTTTGGGAAGATTGATTCCTGACATGCTTTGTGCTTGGAGGTTATAGATCGGGTTTAAAGCTTGCTGAATTCACAAATTTATTAGGAATGCTAAATGTATGCCAGTACCAAATTGTCTTACTGAGTGAGTTTATTGTTTATTTGAGCGAATCCTGAATTATTGTAAGGATACCGGCCAAACTCTTAACTATTCTTATTACAGACTACAGTAGAGCATTGTAATTTACCTGAACCCAATAGTTGGCATGCAATCGAGAAAAGCAAATGGAAGAGGTCTGTTAGTTTATATTCCTTCTCATGCGGATATATATAATCTAAATCAACATAAAAAACAACATATTGAATAGATGGGGTTTAGAATTTTTCCAAATGCTACCTACTCTGTCATCTTGGTACTTGTAATATAACGAAATTATTGCAATTGAAGTTGGTCATTGTTCCAGTTCTGATATCTAATTTTACAAAATGTCCTTAAGTGGTTCAAATTGAATCGTATAGTGGCTCTGGCTTATTGGAAGAAGCAATTTGTGGAGAAGGTTAGCTATGGTATTTGGCCAATGCTACTAATTAATGGGTATTTTCCATGTTGGTTCCCCTGTGAGGGTCTTTGAAGGCACAACAAAAGACCGCCTCTTTAAAAATTAGGCAAATACTTGAATACTTGAAGTTATTCTGTGATTTTCTTGGTGCTAACACCACATACTCGGTCACAGTTTCTTGTCAATATTTTGTCTGCTTTTGGCATTGATGAACTGATGCTCTTAAAGATAACTTATTTCAAAATATTACTGTCCAATCTCTTTATTCTTAGTAAATTGTTGTGCTGTATATTCGTGGTTAGGGTTTGTTGATGTTGTATTTGATGGTAGTCATTGCAACCAGATAGTTTTCACTATTGCTCATGCTCTACCTTTGTAGATTGGTTATATGCTGTGTTCATTGTATTGTAATCTCTTTTCACATCCTGAGTCAATGATTACTTTTGCGTCAACAGTTAACTAACCATTCACTAGGAATTTGGATAGACAGTGCAATTAAGCTGCATAGAAGTTTATAACACACTTTTTAATTCACTTGTATAATTATGGGTTTGCTTCGATCATGTTGAGAGTTTTTGAGGAACTTATTTGGGATTCTGCAACTGGGATGGGCTTGGAAATATGGTTCCTGCTGAAGCCATGCGCCTTTTTGTGAAAATATTGGAGGTCAGTGCGAATCCAACACCAAAAATCCATGTGTATTGTTGCATCTCATTTTAATTAATTAATAGTTGTTTGATCTTGATAGTAAGAAGAGCCAGGTTGGTATTCTAGAGTATTCAGCTTTGTCCCAAAGCCAGAGCCTATTTTAGATGTGCAAATTAATGTGAGCATATGGAATCCCTATCACAGATCTTATTATCATTAAGTTATTTAAGATTAAAATAGTCTCAAAGCATAGGGGTGAAAATGATATTTTTCCTAAGTTTTAATAAACGTGATATAATGCTAATAGAGACTGCTTTGTACCTCAATTAATAGTCATTTTATTGGACCTATTGGTAACATCAATGGAAATATTTAAACATCTACTTGAACGCTTGTTTCTCATTAAACAAAAAAGAAAGGAAAGAAAAACCTACTCGAACAATTCATTCCACAAAGCTAATTTCAGTTTTGAAACTAGTATTCCATAAGGAAGCTATTAATCAAGTTGATTTGGATTTTGCATTGTAGCCTGTTTTTGGCTAGTTAGTTCAGGGTTAATCTCAACATTTTGGAATCTAACACTTCATAGAAAGCAAGTAATTGGAGTTATTGACATTTTGGATGTAGCCCTTTTTATGCTTTGTTAGCTCAAGTTTTGTTTTGGCCTCTTTTGTTGCCCTGTCTTTTTTGCATGCTCTGGTATAGTTTTTTAATTTTCCTCAAAGAAAGTTTAGTTTCTTATTTTTTGGAAAAGTAATTAGTGCTCCATCCAACATGTTGCAAAATAAATAAATAAATACATACAAAGAAATAGAAATTGATATGAATTAAAAATTATAGTGTCATTAACCTTCAATTTCATATTGCCTTCCTCTCACACGTTTTCAAAAGAACTAAACTTATAACTATGTTGTTTTAGAATGACCAAAAAATTGAGCCAATCATTGAAAATAGGAATTCGATCCCTAAGACCAAGAATATATCAACAGAAAACGAAAGCCTGCCTGAAAGTCAGGATAAAGATGTTCTTGTGGAAGGTCTTGGCTCTATTGTTGTCTACTATCAGTGGATTTCATCCCAGTATGTGGTCTGCGCCCGAAAGCACGATATGAGGTTTGGACCATTCATCTTTCAACTCATTAGGACTATGATCTTCTACCATGTCATTTTCTAAACCAGGGTTACTGACTTTTTCAGCATGGAGCAGCAGTTATTCAGGACAAGATGTATATTTTTGAAGGAAACCACAATGGTCGCTACCTTAGTGATCTTCATGTAAGCAAAATATTTTACATGGTTTTGCTGCATTCGTGCAATTTTTCATTTCAGATTTTGGATGATTCTTTAAGAAGACTTCGCTTAATTATTTATTGTCTAATGGAACAATAAAACAGAAACAAGAAAGTCCTGGTCAGTCTGAGTGATGAGATTTCTACCTAATCTGCACCTGCAATTTTTCTATCTTGCTATCTTGTTCAAGTTAATTTTGTTTGCTATTTTATTGGATTGCAATTGGTTGGATGAATCTATTTTGATGTAGGGATGGTTACAAATAAAGTAATCAACTCAATGCAAAAGAATTTGCAATTATAACAAAATTTAGATCTAGCTAGCCCTTCTTGGAATCTATTCGTATTAGACCATATATCCGTAATAAGAGTTCTGTACTGTTCGTTGATTGAGTTCTATAATGTTCGCAAGTCCACTAGTTCTTCGATCTAGCAACGTTCATTCAACGGTAATTTTTTGTTTTGCTCGAGTGATTTTACCTATATGTTTTGGGATTGTAGTAGATTGGAAGCTGTGTTCTAATAGGTAGGTGTAGGAAATATTTTTCATGTAACAGCCAACAAGATGCCATATTTATTATTTATTCACAAAGTTCATTTGTTGTTTTTAGTTTATTGCCATATTTTTCAGTCAGGTTATGGCAAGGAGGAAATACTGCTGGCCCTGGTGTGGTGTTTTTTCTTTTAAAGATTTTAAAAAAAAATCTTTGTGATATGTGGTTTGCTTGCTTTGAACGACCATTTTTTCTCTTAAATAAGTTGGTTTCTGTTTTTTACATTTTTTGTTTTGTTTGTGATATGGGTACTTAGTTACGTAGGTTTCGATTGTGAGGACTTGCAATTATAACTAGGTCATAACATTGTTACTTATCAATTCAACCATCTTGATGTCTTTTACAGGGAGCTATCACTAAACAAATGACTACAATAGAAGAAATGGTTGCAAGTGAGTACAATTAGCCAGACCCTCATCTTTATGACAAGATCTTGAAGATGGTCATTTGTTAAGCGTTCTAGTTTGCTATTAGTTGCAGTTTTAGTTATTGCTCTCTCAATATATTCTTTTTCTTTCTTTATTTTTTTTTCCAAAGGATGATTAGTGTATAATAATTAAGCTTCATAATTTCTTTGTCTTTGGAGCCAAGTTGTATATAAATGTACACATTATTAAGATTTCATTTTGTATATGTACAAGTAAAAGATTTCATTTTTAACTATTTGGTGTCATACAAAATGGACAATAATGCAAGGATTTAATAAAAATAAATTTGAAAAAACGACATTAAAGACAGCTTTAATGTCGGTTAAAAAAAATTAAAGACATCTTTAATGTCGGTGGAAAAACGACATTAAAGATGTATCATAAGTGACATTAAAGACATATTTAATGTCGGTTATCCACCGACATTAAAGATGAACCGACATTAAAAGCCTTCAATAACACCTTCAAAGATGTCGATTTATAACCGACATTAAAGATCGACATTGAAGTCGATTAGTAAGGCATTCTTTTTTTTTTTTTTTACCACTAGTTTAATTAACTCTTATTCGAAAAACAAAGTAGATAAATGAAGTTGGGCCCATTGGAAGTAATGTGAAAGCTTTAGGCACAAACGAGGCTTATAAAATGTGTTCCTATTCTTTTAAGAATCTCTTTCACTATATTCTTTCAACTTTCTTTAACAATATCCTTCCTATTATTTTAGAAAAGTTTTCTCATTCAAATTCATTAGGTTCAAAATAATTGTTTTAAAAACAAAAGTATATTGTGAATAAATGGTGTTCGAAATTAACTACTGGAAATTGACCATTAATTATATTAACAAATAAAAAGAATTGTTAAGGTTTAACTAAAGGGGGAAAATGTCTAGAATATATTAAAGAAGGTTGCTAAATAAATCCTCCTACTTTTATTGGTAAAAAGAAGAGGCAAATAGATAAATTATTACAGATCGAGGAGTTACCAAAACTGGTAAAAAAAAAAAAAAAAACAAAAAGCTCACTAACCAATAACCACTACTTAACTAACCGTAATATATAGAATATTAAGAATGAATTCCTAAGAAAATAAAAACAATATATGGTATCGCTAATTTGAAAAATAAAAATATGCAATTCAGAATAATCCCGAAGAAACAACAATGGGACTCCTGACAACGTGTCTGCCATCACTCCAAATCAAAGCGCCGTAACCTACCCGATCCTTTGGCACAACTCCAGCGAGCGTCAATTCAAAGCTCTTCTCTTCTCCAACACTCTCAAACTTCAAAAATCTGGGCTTCACAGAAACCACAACTCCGTTGGGGTGGAGAATTTGGGCTCTATAAACTCCCGGACTGCCAACGTTCTTCAGTTTTCTAGTGACACTCACACTACCTTTCAAATTTTGAACCCCAATGGAAGGGTAATTAAGGTTCAAAACAGACGAAGCAGGAGGACATTTGAAAGGTTCATCAGAGAATGCACGAATGGTCTTCTCGTCGTAGCCGCTGGCGCAGAGGAATTCCAAGTAGTCGTTGGGGGAGAGGTCGTAGACAAGGCCGGGGTCAATGGCTCCAGTAGGGTTGATGTGGCCGGAGCCATATGCAAATGGAGTGGCAGGGGCGAGGTCAAGAGATCCCCCATCGATCATGGGGTTCAATGTGTTGTCACGAACTTGGGAGGAGGTCATGATGGCAGATTTAATGGCAGAGGGGCTCCAATCCGGGTGGAGATTTCGGAGAAGGCCGACGAGGCCAGCGACGTGGGGGCAAGACATGGAGGTACCTGACATTGTAATGAATGGAGTTGTTCTGTTGTCAGATGCATCGCGTGTTGGACTTATAGCTTCTGAAAATGCCGCAATTATGTTTACTCCTGGAGCGGTCACATCAGGCTGCAAAGAAGTACTTTTATTCAAATCACAACAAATATAACACTCATTAACACTCAATAAGACTACATTTTGGCTGATAGTGGCAAACTTTTGTTTTTTTATTTAATGTAGAGGCTCAACACACCAAGCTAGAATAAGTTTTTTGTTATCAAAATAATAATTTTATTCATCAAATATGTATATGTATAGAGGTGCGTAAACTATAACTAAACTATAAAATCAAAGTAAAATTTGTTTATATATATGGAAAGTTTAAGAAAAGAAAACCTTGATAATCTCTGGTGAAATAGTATTGGGTCCTCGGGATGAGAAGACCGCCATAGTGGGAGCTGGTTTGGTGTTAACTTTTGCCAATGGTGGGATTAAATACCCCATTGGATTTCTGTCCAAGAAATTAAAGAAAAAATCTGACCTTTAATTACCAAATTTTCAAACAAACGTACAATACAGTACCAAAATAATAAAAACTGGAAGTATAAATATTGTTATATTACCTGGCGGAGTTGATGTAAGATAGAAGAACTTGACCATCTTGGTAATTGATATGAGAAGCTGGAAGAAGGTGAAAATCGGGGACGATTGAAGACCCACTGAGCTTATCGTTGCATAAAATCATTCCAACAGCACCGGCAAGGGCCGCTTGTTTTCCTTTGTCCAACCTTGCCGTTTCTCCTCTCAAGCAAACCAATATCTTCCCTTTCACTTTTGAGTGGTCCAATGTTTCGGGCTTGCATAGCATGGCATCGTCCTCGTTGGCGTTACCCGCTTTTGCCTGAGCTCCGGTTATCAATGGGTATAGCTTCCTTCCCGTTAGTCCTTTTGAATGACTTGAACCCTAATCACCAACAGTAGATCAATTATAATGGAACCATAACTAGAGAAAAATTGTAATACCATGCCAATATGGTAATGAAAAAGTATAGATGGTGTACTTTATTAATATTTATGAAGTCCAATTATTAGCTAGTTAAATGTCTTAATTTGGTTAAACAAGGAGTGAGAGATACGAACCATGAAGCGATGACCATTTTGAAGCACAACAGGAGCATAAAATTCACGATCCAAAGTACTTGCACCAACAGTCAAAATCCAAGGAGCAGTATTAGAAGCCGTCTTCGGTGTGGGACCGGAGTTCCCGACAGCGCACACGACAGGGATTCCCTTCTTCACTGCATGGAAGGAGGCAATGGCGATGGAATCCTCGGAGTATTTGATGGGATCACCGCCAAGGGAGAGTGAAAGAACGTCGACACCATCGTGGATGGCATGGTCAAATGCCTCAGTGATGTCAGCATCAAAGCAACCGCCTTGCTCGAATGGCCAACAAACCTTATAAGCAGCAACACGAGCCTTTGGAGATCCTCCTTTCGCTGTTCCGATACCCGACCCAAACACGCTGGCGCCGAACACATAGTTGCCAGCAGCTGTGGATAGTGTGTGGGAGCCATGACCGTCGTAGTCACGAGTGGAGTTGATGATAGATGAGAGGTCAACAGTAGAATTTTCAGATTTCAAGTACTCGAGGTAACCCTTGTTGAAGTACTTTGCTCCGATTAATTTTTTGTTACAAGGCACTCCATCGGGGGATTTATCAGTACAACCTCCTTTCCACTTTGATGGAGCAGGTCCATCTATGCCATGTTCTCCAAAACTCTTTGACTCTGGCCATACACCTATTTCAAAAATATTTCAAACATTAGGATTGACACAATTGAAAAAAAAAATAAAAAAGAGAAAGAAAAAGAAAAAAGAAAAAAGATTTACCGGTGTCAAGATTGGCGATAATGACGTCTTTTCCAAATTTGGCCATCCGCCAAGGAGAAGAAGGGGGAACCACACCATTTTTCTCCAAATGCATAAATTCCCATGAATGTGTTGTGTATAAATCTTTTGGTTTGTTTGGCAATACTGCTGCTACTTCTGGATGATCTGTCCCATTTTTATAATTTTCCAATTTAACTTTAATTCTAAATATATTTTTATAAATAGTCAAAGTATATAAAATAAAATTATAAATAAATAAATAAAAAAAAAAAAGGTTGTATATAGTTACGATCATACTTGCAAGTCGGGTTGCATCTTCGTCATCCAGAGTTGCTGCAAATCCGTTTATATGCTTCTTATAGGAGTAAAATATGGAATCTTTTGCCTTTTCATCACTGAAATAATTTTAAAATATTAATATTAATAATTAAAAATTATATTTTATATTTTATATTTTGAAAAAACAATTCAATGAAATAATTAATTAGATAAAGTTTCCAAACCTCCTCAAGAAGGATCCAAGTAATTTGTGATGGGAATCAACTACACTTTCAAAATCTTTCTCTGTAACTTCTAACCCATGTGAATGAGATCCCAATAACACAACATAAGACTGAAGTTCCAAAAAAAAAAAAAAAACTCTAATGTTTAATTACCAAATTTTATTATTATTATTATTATTAAAGAGATTGAAATTAAATATTTTCAGTTACCTTCTTGGCAGCAATGGCGGGTGATATTAACAAAAGGAATGAGAAGAAAATAAGAATAGAAATAGAGAGTTTCATGTTAGGATGATTTTTGGTAATCTCCAAATTAATCACTTTGTTGAATGCTGGATGTCTCCTTTATAAAGAAATGGAATTTAGTAATATCACCTAATTTATCTTCAAATCAGATCTCCTCTTAAACCTAATTATAGATTTAATTTAATTATTAGCACCATAACAAATTTGTTTATTCCATTCCCTATGGAATTGGGATTGTCTTATTAGTTGAGATTTCGTTTTCTTTTTCTTTTTTATTTTATATCTTCTTGTTACTAAAAAATTGGGATTGTCTTTTTAGTTGAGATTTCGTTTTTTTTCTTTTTCTTTTTTTTTTTATGATTTTTTTTTATAAAAAAGTCATTTTCCTTTTCGTCTGAAAAGAATTGGCCAAACATTTTAAATCGAAGGAGCTTTATTATAGAGTTATTTGTTAGTAATTGCTCCATTCGTTCTTTTGAGCAAATTAAGACTATGGACATCAATTCAACTTGTAAGGTGTCATTTCATAATAGCTTTCTGTTTTATCAATTTTGTTATCTAATGTTAAAAAAAAAGTTTAAAATTATAATTAATCTCTTTGTTAAAACAAAATTCTTTAAAGGATCTAAGATATATAAAAAAATGATTGTTTAAAGTATTAGAATTTCTTCAGAGTGCAACGGTGTTGGATGAAAAATATATACAACCCAAAGTACAAAAAATGAACCCGATTTAATGTGCAAGGGTCAACCTACTCAACTCAACTTGAATTGAGTCAGATTGGGTTGACGGATTAACCTTTTTTAATAATAAACCAATAATTTAGACAAAATCTTCGCAAGTCTAGGAAGGACGAAAAAAAGAAGAAGATATCAAATAGAAAGTTGAACTTTAAATTTGTATTCTATCAATAGTCTTTAATAACATTTTTCTCAGCTACTTTTTTGGGTGTCATCTCTGTGCCCAATTGCCTAATGACAATAAACATGAAATGTAGATGTTGGTGTGAAAAGATGCTCAAATTAAAATGTATGAAAGGTTATTGGACAGCAACTTAAATGTATTTGACAGCCTTACATTCAATAACCAACTAGAGATATTGCGGGTCGGGAGTCAGAAGGGAAGTGCAAGGAAGTGCAAAGCTTCGTAAGGTGCAAAGTGAATAGACCGAAGGCTAAACCTAAATGTATTTAGGGTTTTTTTCTTTTTCAATTTTCTAATGTGGTTGGATTATCGGTTATTTTTAGGGTTGACAAGCAAAATAGAAGGTTTACTTGGGATAAATGACAATTTTTCATAATAATTAATTATTATTTATCTTTCTCCAAAATAATTAATTATTGATTGTAACGCCCCAAAAGTTTAGGAACTTATTATGGGTATTACATTAAGTGGACTTGGAAATTAAGGAATATTTTCGGTTGTTTTGTTTTGGATTAATTAAATATATGTACACGAGTGTGTGTGTTTGATTAAAGATTTTGGAATTTGGTAGAATTTGTTTTTAATTAAGACATGAGAGCCAAGTATCCCAAGTTGTTCAAAGATTATAACTTTCGAGGACGAAAGTTGTTAAAGGAGGGAAGATTGTAACGCTAATAATTTTGGAGTTAATTATCTTAATTTTGTTTAAATAGATTTAATTTATTGGAGAATTTTTACTGTCAACTAAGGAGTACCTTGTTTGGCTAAAATCTCAAGGTAAGAGATTCTCCTACTAGGCTTTCGAACTGAATTCAAGAGACCGCATGTAATTATGATTATGCTTTGATGGTAGCTAAAATGCATGACTTGATGCTATTGATAATGACTGTCATTTTATGGATGATGAATGAGATTATTATGTTGATAATTGATGTTAATGACTGTCACTTTATGGATGATGACTGAGATTATTATGTTGACGACTGTTGATGTTTATGTTGATGCATGGTATATTAATCACATGATTAAGGACGTTAAGATTAATATTCATGTCATGTTATGATGTTATGTTATGCTACATGCTATGGATAGGGTGTTCTATTAACTTTGTCTATTAGAGTTGTACCAGCATGGGTGTCCTTTAGGATCACCACCTTTTTAGGACTGCGTAGTCCGACGAGACCGCCAGTCTGGCATTGACATAGACATGATTCGAGTGATTCGACGGGATCACTCGCAGCCCGATTGTCTTAGTGTTTCCTTCAGGTACACTAAAGACCAGATTGTCCTAGGTGTTCCTTTGGATTCATCGAAGACCAGATATGTTCCTACGGGATCACAGATTGCACGTGTTCGGAAACATGCCAGCTCTTGGTTACCACTTTTCAGGACTCTAATGGGAAGTTAACAGACACCAAGCGGGACTAGTAGTAGGTCCCTTACTGAGTATATGTTTATACTCACTCTTTCTATGTTTAATATTTCAAGCGAAGGTAAAGGTAGAGGAAAGCTGGCGAGCGACAGAGAATGATCCATGACATGTCATATGGGGACTCAGTTTTGCTTCCGCGTTTATGTTTTAGTGTTTTAAGATTTTGTTTCTAATGAAAATTTAGTCTTCCCTCGTTTCAAAAAGTGTCTCTTGTTATTGTTTCTTTTTAGTAATGACCTCAGCTTAGTATAAAGAGTTGGGTTGTTACAATTTATCTATGTTAGAGGAAAAAATAAAGTGGGTTAATTGTTGTCCATTGCCAAAAAGAAAAAAGAAAAAGGAAAAAACTTATAAATGTTATGAAATAAAGAACCAAAAACTAAATAAGAACACAAAAGAAGAATAGAGAAGAGAGGGAGAAGAGAAGACAATTGAACTCAATTATGATGTGTATACAAATTGATCTCTACAACCTCTATTTATAGGGTTGTGAGAATAATGGTTACAAAATCAAACATAAATAGGGGACAAGAAAGTTATGGATATTGATGGAGAGGTTATTGGATGAATTTGTAACCTAAAGAGGTTATGGACATCTAATAATACTTGACTTGAATATTAAATATTCATAACACTCCCCCTTTAGATGTCCATATTATATAAAATAAATGCCTCGTTAAAACCTTACTAGGAAAAAACCCAATGAGAAAAAATCCTAGTGAAGGAAAAAGAGTACATCATTTTATATACTTTAATAATTGCCTCATTAAAAACATTGCTAGGAAGACCCAATCGAAAAAACCAGTCAAGAAAAGAATGCAGTATTTTTACTCCCTCTCATGAGTACATCACTTGAATTCTCCGAGTTGTCACATTTCAATGTTGTACTTAAGCTTTTCAAATGGCAGAGTTGGTAATTGTCTTTGTAAATAAGTCTGTCATGTTGTCTTTTGAAGAATTTTGTTGAATATTGATGTCATCATTTGATGCTTTGTCTCATATAAGAACACTATTGGCTAGTTTTGTACATCACCAATATCGCTGCATGATTTAAAGTAGTTGTTCTGATTTGCTTCATAAGCTGTCATAATATAGAAAAAATTCTTCTATATGTATTGAGTAACTCGTGTAAGATCTAGCTCGCATGGGTTAGATAAATAACATGTATCTTCATAATCAACTAGATCACAATTAGATCTATTAGAATAAATTATTGGAAGCTAATAATTCTTAAATTAAACATAACATAGTTTAATTCTATTTCAATATTTTTGGAGAAATATTATTTGTATGTAACAAAATTACTAAAAATATTACAATAGATAGTGGATAAACTAGTAAAGATACAAGTGCACTTATTTCTCAAAATTATGGTTCTTCACGACCTCAAGTTCTTCGTTATCTTTCTAATACGAAATGATATAAATTTTTTTTTTCTACATGGCCAAGTGAATGAATCACCTTAGGAAAGTTCAATGATATAACTAGTCCAATTTCATTTGTTTTATGCTTTATTTGCAAGTTAAGACAAAACATATAATCTCAAATTCTTTTTAGAGACATTCTAATGTTTTTAAAATCTCTTCAGGAGTTTCTACTCAAATCATTAAATTGAACAAATAGGGGTTATGTTTATATCCTCTTATCAACAAAAATGTAATAAGAGATGATGATATTCGTCTGAAATATTTTATAACTCTCTTATTATTGAATCATAAGATTTCATAACCTTTAATCCTTCAGGGATATAATTATTAATAAATTTATATCAAATGTATAATGACTACATCCATAAGGTGTATGTTAAGCTTTGCATACACACTAATATATGTTAGATATCTCATGGTATTGTATTCACCATAGGAGAATATGTATCTCTCATATAATCAATACCAATTCTTTGTGTGGAACTTGTCCCACTTTCTATTTGTTTTACAAACACTTTACTTGTATTCATCATGTTCGACATTCTCTAAATGTTTAACTAGTTCTCACGATTTGAAACATATAAGTTTATTTTGATTGGATTGTTTCTTTTAACATAAGTCAATCCTTTTTGTGCTGTCGCAACATTGTTCAATATGTCTAAGTACATATTGTTTATTTTCATAAATAATATCGTGAGCAACATTGTATGCAAAAATGTTGTCAAGTTATATAAGTATGGTTCCATTTCTTGTCATGACATATAATTTTATCGAGATCTCATTACCATCTTTAATTTTTTTTTTTATTATTTTAAGATTCTTATGAGTACTCATATTCAGGATTTCTTCTAGAATATCCATATCCTTAACTGATCATTAATTGACTATTTCTTCTTTAAGGATCTTTCTCTTTGGAACTCACATTTGCCTATCACGCTTCAAGCGTGTAGTATTGACAACTTGTTGCATTAAGATATCGTTCTTAGATGGTATCTTTGTAACCATTACAATTTGGTCACTTTCTTACATTTGATTTGATATCATTTTATTCCAAATGAGATATCTTTTGAACTTCTAGTTCAAAATAATTTGTATGATGATCAAAATGAGACAATACTTATACATTTCATTCAATTTATTTTTCCAACATTTTCTTAATTTCTCCCCCTAATGTTGGAAAAAATGTCTCATTAATGAGAACTAGCAAATTGCATAGTAAATATATCATCCATCCGGGGTTTAATTGTTTCATCATCTTAAACATGATCTCATACAAATTTAGAAGCTTTTCTATTCAAACATATGCTACAATATGTTCGTTCACTTATCTCAATCAATTATCAAATGTTTGGGATGCAAATTCATTAACATTCTTAAATCAAAATAATAAGTATATCTATGGCCAACAATAGGATGCGCCAACAAGAATTAATAAACCATGAATCTCTTCCCAAAAGTATGAGAGTTTCAATTTCAAATTTCGCTAGTGAGAGTTTGATAATTAACCTTTTGAAAACAAGAGACTCCTTGACAATTTATTACATGAAAGAATCTTCTAGTTCTTCAATGGATGTTAATCTATATTTCCAATCATACATTAATTTCATTATTGACCCAAAATGACTCTCATGTCAAATAAAATTATGTTTGGATCAATGAACTTTAGGTTCGTTGTTGCATATATATCAATTACACGAATGTGTGTGTAATATAATTGAGAAGTAAAAGTAGGCAAATTTTCTATATGCACTACCCGCAGAAGATTATATATAATATATGCATATCATATATTATTCTTATAGTCAATCTCTCTAGATATGATATTGATTACAACATATACCTTTTCAGTTTACTAAACTTCTCTTTGATAGATTTACAAAGATAGTAAGGTATATTAAGACTATCAAGACTATCAAATCTTGAAGGTGTATTGTTTAGTTTTAAGTATAATATGCATAGATGTACTATATGCAACACATAAATATCAAGAGATTATTCTTATTCTCTCCAAGAGATTAAAAGAAAATCCAAATATTTCATCCAATATAAATGGGCAAAAAGAATAATCATCTCTTCAGAAGATTATAAGTAATTTGTGATATCCAA
The DNA here is from genome assembly GCF_025177605.1 of Cucumis melo. Classification (NCBI taxonomy): domain Eukaryota; kingdom Viridiplantae; phylum Streptophyta; class Magnoliopsida; order Cucurbitales; family Cucurbitaceae; genus Cucumis; species Cucumis melo. The sequence continues at coordinate 15,491,366 of NC_066868.1, forward strand.
ATAATATCATATTTATAAGGTTAAAATAAAAACTATGATCTCTCTGAGAGATACAAATAATTTATCAAAGTTTGCTTTCATACATCGCTCTCCTTTTCATCGTTAAGGATTTTAATTTTTCAAATAGACTCTTAATGTACGACAAGTACAGGATTATTGTATCTTTTTCAAACATATTTGGAAAATAAAATTCTCATATGGTTCTAATCAAATAAACCCTTATTCTCTATTAACATAATTTCGATCTTACTAAATATTGTAACATTCACTTCAGGGAATGCTATTAAATTATTTGATCAAAATTTACCATTTTTTTTATAGAAACATATGCTCAATATATAATATAATGTTTCAAACTTTCTCTATCAAATTGTTATTGTAAGAGCAAAGATGTTTTGATATGTGCAACTAGTGGTGCACGACAAAAACAATGAGCACTAATTGATTTATGCAACTTCAGGTGCATTAAATCAACATTGAGTTTAAGAAGTAATTAACTATTATACATAACTTTCATAAACTTTGTCATAAGAGAATTTAATCAAATATATATAATCACTACATATAAAAATTTTAAGACTTATAAAGTTCACATGAGAATTATTTAAATATTCAACAATCAAATAAGTTTCAAAGACAAAATTGAGAATTTATTCTCATATTTGAAAAACAACATTAACATTATATAATCTTAACGTATATATATAGAAAATAAATATTACCACAATATTTGTCAAGTAAAATGAAATCAAATTAGGAAAATAAATATTCTAATTTAAACTTTCATATAAATTAATTAGTAAAACATCTCAATCAAATATTTCAAATATAAGGATTATATTTAAATATAAGACATGATTTACCACCTTAATCTAAATAACATTAGAACATTTATAACATAAATCTAAAATGATATAACATATTTGACAAATCTATAAGTTTTAACCAAAAAATTAAAGTCAAGAAATACTTGATTATTCAATATCTTTTCTATTTTTGGATCACTCAAAACAAGGTTATTTAAGTTTCTCAAACATAAATTTTATTCCTCAACAAATATGAAAACTATTTATGGTCTAAAATAGTAACCACACACATATATATACATATACTTCAAATAGAATTTAAGTTTGAATATATACTTATTCAACACATATGTCATGATATATATATCTCATGCACCCAAAATTTAATATCACAAAATTTTACCATGAAAATGTCATACATAACTTGAAACCAAATTAAGGATAGTTTTTCATTAAATCTATGCAATCGCAATTTTTTTTTCTATTTAGTCATTCTACCAAAGTATGAGGATAAAGTACGTGCAATTTTTGTCGAACATATGAAAATATAAATAAAGTTTTTCGATTCGATCAAATCAAATTATAAAACTAATAACAAATGTATCTTAGCAAACAATTTCACAATTAACATATATTGCATACTTAGTTATCAAGAAATATGAATGATGGTGACAAGAAGATCAATGATGAATACACCAAATACAAACATATATGACAAAATCATCAAAATCAAAATACTCATCATATTTTGACGAAATTCTAAATACCTCAAAAACTATGAAAATAATTTTAGCCGGTCTTTAACAAGAATCAAAATCAATTGCTACAAAACCTTCAAATTAGTAGAGACTCGTGCTAATAACGTGTTATGAAATAAAGAACCAAAAACTAAATAAGAACACAAAAGAAGAATAGAGAAGAGAGGGAGAAGAGAAGACAATTGAACTCAATTGTGATGTGTATGCAAATTGATCTCTACAACCTCTATTTATAGGGTTGTGAGAATAATGGTTACAAAATCAAACATAAATAGGGAACAAGAAAGTTATGGATATTGATGGAGAGGTTATTGGATGAATTTGTAACCTAAAGAGGTTATGGACATTTAATAATATTTGACTTTAATATTGAATATTCATAACAATACAAACAAAAGAAAAATGAAATTCATATTTTATTCAAGTATAGATAAGTAGAATTGTTAAATAAATAATTTTTTTAAGAAATATGATAAGAAAGGGACATTTTTAAATATATAGTAAAATAAATCAAAATATTTACAACAACAAAATTTTAGATTCTAGTAGACTGTCTATTATGATTGATAAAAACATATTAATGTTCATAATGATGGAATCTAAAATTTTACTCTATTTTATAAATATTTTTTTAAATTTTTTCTTTATTGTAAAAAATATATTCACTACTACAAAAACAGGATTTCTTGACGGTTTTAAACTGTCAAGAGTGATTATTCTTGACGGTTTTAAAACGGTCGTTGAATCCAGTGTCAAGAAAGGCATTTTTCTTGACAGTTGTAAAAAACGTCAAGAATTATTAACGTTGACAGTTTAGAACCGTCAAATATTCCATTTTTCATGACAGTTTAGAACCGTCAAGCATATAGGTTTTAATGACAGTTTTGAACCGTCAAGAATGTGACTACGAATGACAAAAACCGTCAAGAGTGCATTTTTCATGACATTTTATAACCGTCAAGAAAGTCATTGTTTATGACATTTTGTACCCATCAAGAGTATTCTTTTTCATGACATTTAGGAACCGTCAAGAGTGATTTTTAATGACATTTTAGAACCGTCAAGAATTTCGTTGTTCATGACATTTGCGAACCGTCAAGAAATTTATTATTCATGACATTTCAAAACCGTCAATAATTTTTATTTTTTTAATTGTAATTTATTTATATTATTGTTCCTGTATTATACTCTCATTGGTCCAAGAATTCAACTACATATAAACGACAAATATACATCAAATGACAACTAAACATCATCCATTCATATCATTTCCAAAACTTTGCATCATATTCATATATCATTTACAAAACCAATACATATGAACAGTTCACCAATCAACAATTCACCTAAACTCTAAACCTCAACAAAGTCTCAAAAGTATATCAATCAATCCCCACCTCTCCCCCTCCCCCTCCATATGAACATTTCAAAAAATCAACCACAAAAAATAAAGTTTCCTGTTTCAGAGATGACAAATAAATCCTAGATCATATGTACGAACCCAAAAACTCAACCAACTCAACCCGCACCTCATCTAACTCGGCCTGTGAGTATGGTTTTCTTGTATCAATCTGTAGACATGCAAAATAAATGAATTAGTATTCATGAAAATTATTATACCCACAATATTGGATCAAAAGTAAACTATCTAAAGAACAAAATAAACTAGATCAATCCCAATTCTTTAACTCAATCGAATACCAAACTAAAATCACATGACCAGAGTAAAAACGAAGACAAATTAAAATGCTAAAGATTAAGATAATTATGGCAAAATCTATCATTGATTGCATCAATCTCATCGTCACTATTAGAAGGCGCACAACTAAAAGACCATAGAAAATTAGAACTGAAATTAAATAAAGAATAAAATATGAACCTAAAACATCCTTTATGTCACGGAGTCTCTGGGGAACCTTTTTGGCCTGAAGCCTCTTATTTCTGATGTGGCAGTTTCTGAAATATAAATATGAACAAAAGTGACAACAAGACCTATCCCAAATCCATCCAACAACCTAGCTATTTAAAGTATCAACACATTAAGCAACCACAGCATGATCAAACCACTTAGAATATAAAGCAGTGATGACAGTATCAATATAAAGCTCTTAAAACAAACGTAAAAAGTTTCTAAAAAGTTTCAAAGCAACACTTTAACACTTGAAACAGCAAAAAAAAATGTTTAAATGTCACTTCGAGTCTCGTAACAATCCCAAGAAGATCCTATACTCACTTTGATTCTCAACCAACCAAAAGTTTTCAAAAAGTGTGTGAGTAACACTTTAACCCCTGAAACGAATGAAAAGTGCGTAAGAGAAGTATTGAATCTCAAAACAACCTATATTGCTCCACACACTTACAATCAAGCCCCCTCTGAGGAAACACTTTAAAGGATTGGTATCACATATTGATAACAAGATTGGCTAGCTGCACTAGGAAATAGAAAGAAAAACAAGCGGCACACCTTTCTAATAACATACTAGCGGACCACAATAACTTTCTATTTGAATTACATATATAGTGTTCTATGCAACACGTATAGTATTTTTTAATTACACTTTCTATTTGAATTCAACCAACCAATATTAGATCAAAACTAAACTATCTAAAGAATAAAATCAACTAGATCAATCACAATTCTTCAACTCAATCGAATACCAAAATAGAATCGCATAACCAGATGCAAAAGAAATGCATAGGCATTGAATATATTAATGCATCTTTAGATTTTCATGTAAACAGAAAAGAAGCACAAAGAAGTAAAGCGTTGTAGCCGCTCCCACACTGAACCCTCCTACACCAAGCTTAACTTAGGAAAGAATAAAGATTACAGCAAAATATACTAACAATCAATGGCAGAGGCAAAAGAATAATAGAAGTTAAAGTAGTATAATCACTTAAAATATTATTAGACATATCCATTTAATCTACATTAGAAACTCCAAGTTTATAAAATAACACTAAATAAACAAAGCAACAGTCGTTAACAAAATAAAAGATCCAAGAAAATTGGGAATTGGAATTAAAATTACACTTAGCAGAATAGATCGATCACTTAAAAACTAGAAAAAGAAACAAAACTCATCCCTGTAGAAAAACATACTTTGATTTAGTGGACATAACGACAATGTAAAATGAAGTAACGAAAGTGGTAAGTAACAGAGAAGTAGAATAGAAAAACAAAACCCAACAAGCTCATGCGATATAAAGCTCAAAATACAAGAGTATTATACTAAGAGTAAAAGAAAATAAGAGAAAATACAGACTAAAACTAACACAAAGACCATACTCAAGCAACATAAATATATGAAGGCAACCTAAAAACGAACCTAGACAAAAAAAATGATTTAAACAAAGCCACTCAAAGACAATACAGCTGGACTTTCATGATATGATTATGTTACCAAAATTCTCCTAAAAAGCGTGGTCTTAATTCAATTTTAAAAGACTGTACCTAGATACACAAATGTAAGAGATAATACTGAGAACTTTCAGCAACCTTCTCAATCTTCATCCTAAAATGAAATAAGAGAACATCGTCAGTGACCCTAAGTGGAAGCATGAGTGGATTGTACTTTGTAGCATCACTGTACAATTGGAAAATGGCTCTAACTAATAAGCTATGAAATCAAAGCATCAAGCTTGTTGAACTTCTCATCAAGTTTTGGAGTGATGATATTGATAAAAAATCATCATCCTCGAGTGGGCGAGATATCCATACAAGTGAAGCATATTGCTTTTGCATGATTTAAAGAGTCACAGATGCATAATTAAATAGAACCTTGTATTTGTAATTGACAAAAAGATTGCTCATAGAGAAAACCTGCTTCTCTGCTTCTCCTTCTTGAACCAGGGCCCAACCCTCGCTACCTACAACTTTCAGATTTCTTACGCCAACCTGAAGTAATAATGTGACTCATATGAAGTTTGCAGTAATTTTAATCTATGGAAGAAGTAGTACAATATGAACAACTTACCAATTTATTCTCCGAGCTATTTATCTTTGACTGTAATTCATTTATTATCACCTCAAATGCGAGAAGACGTGCGTTCTGTATCTTAACCAAGAAAGGTCTACCTGAACCCAACATTTGAACCTGGTAAGAAAATTTAATATTACAAAAAGTAAAGAGCTTCCTAATTGTAATAAGGAAAGAATATTACATCAACATCCTCTCTACCAGCAACATGGAACTTGTAACTATCACCTCGACAAAAGAGAAGAATATTGTTGCCTAGAATCTCTTGTAGATACCCATGAGACTGTTAATCTTTTCTTGCAAAATGAATAGTTGTATAATAGAACAGCCAGTCACCAAAGCAAAAGGCCACTACCTCAACAGATGCTTCTCCCATTCTCTTTTCACTACCTCGAAAACTCTGGGTTTCACAAACATCAAACAACCAAAGACAAAATCAACATCGACTGAAAGGATTTCCACAAACATCAAACAACCAAAGACAAAATAAACTACTAATATGTTCATTATCAACATCAAAAAACCACAAACAGAAAGAAAATAGACGAGTCAAATTTAAACTGAGGTAAGCTTTGTTCGGACCTAACTCCTAGACATTAAAATTCACAAACTTAAACAACACTACATAGGAAAAGAGGTCTACGATAACTCGCTAATAAAGATGTCTTACAAGGGATATAGCTAGGTGTTTAAATCCAAAGAAAAATAAAGTTTACATATCTAGACATGTTATATTTGATGAAAACTACCTTACTTTTGATAACAAATCCACTAACCATCCCTTGAGTTGTGAATCTCTAGATATAACAAGTTTTTTTAGATGTAGCAAATTGGTATAATCCTACAAATGGATTAGAGATAAAACCACAAGAAACTGAAAGTGTTGCAACTCACATGAAAAATAATCATTGCTATGACATGGAATGTAAAATGTCTCACTCAAAGGATAATCTTAACAAACAACCACTTGTGGAAGAGAGAAATGAAGAAATAATTCAACCTAAAGGCATCCAATTTGATCCAACACCCATTAACTAAGAAGATGTATTAACTACTCAAGAAATAGAAAGAAAACAAAGTCTCACACTACAAACAAGGTAATCAAAGCAAAAATCAAGATCTATTAAATACAAATTTACAAGTAAATCCATCTCAAAGGCATCATGAAAGAGATCAACCAAAGATCATCTTGGAGAAACAATCTCAAATACAACCTCCACTGGAAAGGAACTTCTAAGTAACAAACTCCAAAGTTTAGAACATCTCACCCAACGAGTATCTCTAAAGTTTTACTTGAAAGTTTACCTAATATCAATGAACAATTGTTCATTGATCTTCCTTGCCCTACAACAAATATATAGATGCATAATAATCAATCCCAACAACAAGCAAAGCCAACAGAAAACAATCACTCTATGGTTACTAGATCAAAGTCAAGACAACAACAAAATCATAACACTTTTCTCAGCATTCTTTTCCTATAGAGCCAAAAAACTACAATGAAGCATTTCATGTACTTGAAACGTAACACCATCATTTTCCAATGAACAAGGATCGTTATACTCGCAAGCATCTATAAGTAACCAAAAAAATGTAAACAAAGCCAAGAAAAAGAGAAAGTTACATACCAGAAGTGACGACAATAGAGTTAGCTGGAGAGACGTCGTCGTCGTTAGTTGAATGGCGATGTCGATCGTGAAGGTTACTAAGAAGATGGGGTTGATCAAAGATGTGGCATGAATGAAGAGAACAGAGAAGATGGATGAGGTCGGAGATGTGGTTGGAATGAAGACAGAGAACTGTAGTGGCTTGAAGAACTGTTGTGGCAGTGGCTGGGCTTCATCAGACGACACACGGGGAGAAGAATGACGCGATGCTCGATGCTCGACGCTCGGCTTAGGCAAGTGGGACTGAGGTTTACGGAAGGAATGCGGCAGCTTCAAACGCGACGAACGACTAGAACGCACGGTTGGTTGCGGTGGGTGGTCGTCGAAGAAGAGGGGCTGACGACGACATTCGATGGAGAAGTGAGGAGATGGGGTGAGGTGGTGGCAATTGGTTGAGGAAGAAGAAGAAGAAGAAGATGGGGGGGGGGGGGGGGGGCGTTGACGGCGGAGATGAAGAAGACTAAGAATTTTAGGGTGTTTTTTTCAAAAATATTTTTAATAATAATAATAAATAATAAAAAATAATAATATATTTTTATTATTTTATTTTATTTCATTATTATTTTATTTTATCACCCAAAATATTTTTCTTTCCCTTTTCTTTTTCGACCAACCCAAATAATATAACACCCAACAAAAATAAAATCTTCGAAATTTAAGATAAAAGTGTTAAGAAATTTACCTTGAAAAATTGGGAGGAGGTAGGTTAATTCCAAAAATTGGGAGGGAAAGGGAAAAAGGAAAAAGAGAAGGGGAAATGTAGGTTTATTTTTTTTAAAAAAAAAAGGTTTTTTTTATAAAACATTCTTGACGTTTTTAAAACGTCAAGAAACGTCAATAAATTTGAAAATGAAAATTTTTGACGTTTTAAAACGTCAAGAATTTATCAACATTTCTTGACAGTTTTAAAACGTCAAGGATAAATATATACATTTGATGTTTTAAAAAACGTCAAGAATATCGAACTCATAAAAATTCTTGACGTTTTAAAAATGTCAAGAATATAAAATAAACAACTTGACGGTTTCAAAACGTCAAGAAAAAATTGCATATTACTTGACGTTTCAAAACCGTCAAAAATTCTGTAAATTGCCTCCCCTTCGCCTTTTAATCAAAATTCTTGACGGTTTTTTCATTAAGCCGCCCCTTTCTTGACTGTTTTTCAAGAAACCGTCAAGAAAAGAAAAATCAACCATCAAGAAAGGGTCTTTTTCTAGTAGTGATTATTTAAAATTTAAAAAGTTGTATCAGATACTCTTGTGATCTCAACTTTGTGTCCCAAACACAAAAATATGAACTACGTACATTTTATCTCACCTAAGTGCTCCAAACAACTTCTTACATTCATTTTTTTCTTTAATTTGTCTTCAACATGCAGACTCAGAAGAGGGAAAAAGGATATATCCTTAAATGTTCTCTTTTCATACCGAAGAATTTTGGCAATTTGGGTGTACATATTCTGAAGAGAAAATGAAGGTGGAAGAAGATGAAGACAACTTGAACGATAGTGGTTCGGCCATTTAGGCTTACATCACTCTTGAAGACAACCAGAGAGCTTTATTCAACTTCAAAGAGTTGGGAGCAATTACAACGGAGGGAAAAGAAAATTAGCTAAGTATTTTTCTCTATTTCTAATAACTTTTTAAGCAAAAAATACAATTCTGATTTTTAACTTCTCTTGACAGAATAAGAGTAGGTTAGTTGTGTTCATTAACAACTTTAGCTCTTGAAGACTAAGTAATTATTTAATGCTTTGAGCTCAAATCATATAACCAATTATTTGCTCTCTTGAGCCACCCTAGCTATCACATATCAGATAGTAAGATGGCGGACAAAAAATTGTTTGTTTCAATAATTGCATAAAATAAACGGTAGAAGAGAAAACGATTAGAATACGTATAGAATATAACTTCCTAGAAAGTGTTCGTCATTTGACATAAAAATAATGGTACGATTAATTTGAAATTTAACAACTTGAAATCTAAAATATGATCCTAAAAATGAGTAATTCAAAACAAGCCAGAGGAAACGACAATGGGACTCCTAACAAAGTGCTTCCCATCAGTCCAAATCAGCACGCCGTCAACAACCTGATTCTCTGGCACATCTCCAGTTATTATCAATTCAAAGCTTTTCTCCTCTCCAACTCTCTCGAACTTCAAAACTTTGGGCTTCACTAAAACCTTAACTCCATTGGGGTGCATCACTCTAGCTTTGTATACCCCAGGAGTGCTAACGTTCTTCAATTTCCTAGTGAGGGTGACACTGCCAGTCAAATTCTGAACCCCGATGGAAGGATAATTGAAGTTCAAAATAGAAGCAGAAGCTGGACATTTGAAAGGGCCATCAGAGAATGCTTGAATGGTCTTCTCGTTGTAGCCACTGGCGCAAAGGAATTCCAAGTAGTCATTGGGGGAGAGATCATAGACGAGGCCAGGGTCAATGGCTCCAGTAGGGCGAATGTGGCCAGAGCCATAGGCAAAGGGGGGTGGCAGGGGCGAGGTCAGGGGAGCCACCATCGAGCATGGGTTTCTTAGTGTTGTCACGAATTCTAGCAGAGGTCATGATGGCAGATTTGATGGCGGAGGGGCTCCAGTGAGGGTGGAGAGTTCTAAGAAGGCCGACAAGACCAGAGACATGGGGGCAAGACATGGAGGTGCCTGACATTGTTATGAATGGAACTGTTCTATTGTCAAATGGTTCGCCTGTTGGGCTTACGGCCTCTGAGAATGCTGCAATTATATTCACACCCGGGGCAGTCACATCTGGCTGCAAATTTTAATTCAAGTAAAGTAGTCGTTAATTATGAGAGATATGAGATTCTATAATCATTTTTATTTATTTAACTAAAATATATGTTATAACTTTTAGAGTGAGTTCTTTGAGTACTATATTTGGGGAGATGAGAAATTTAAAATCAAACAATATACTTTGCTTAACATTAAAAGGACTCAATCATATTTAAACTATTTCGAAAACTCAAAAAACTAAACCATATCACCTTAAATTTATTATACTAATTAAAATATTTTGAAGACTCGTACTATTCTTAACATTAATTAAAGTATAAAATAGATTCTTAAGAGAAAATCGTAATAAGGGCTTGAGAAAAGCAAACCTTGATAATCTCAGGGGAAATAAGGTTGGGTCCTCGAGATGAAAAGGCTGCCATACTGGGGGCAGGTTTGGTGTTAACTTTAGCCGATGGTGGGATTAAAGACCCCATCGGATTTCTGCCAAAGAAACAACCAAATATGTCATCGTTAATCAACTTCTTTTTTTTTTTTTTTTCCCTTTTAAAAAAGGGTAAATTTTGTTATTATTAATTACTTGGTGGATTTGATGTAAGAGAAAACAGCTTGGCCATCATCGTAATTAATATGGGAAGCTGGAAGAACATGGGGATCTGCGATGGTTTCGAACCCACTTAGCTTATCATTGCATAGAATCATTCCGACAGCACCGGCAAGGGCCGCTTGTTCTCCTTTGTCTACTCTTGCAGTGTCTCCTCTCAAGCAAACCAATATCTTCCCTTTCACTTTTGAATGATCCAATGTTTTTGGTTTGCAAAGCATGGCCACCTCCGCGGTGGCGTTCTTCGCTTTCGCTTCAGCTCCAGTTATTAATGGATAAAGCTTGTCTCCCTTTAATCCTTTTGACAGGCTCGAACCCTAACGAATAGAATACCAACAGAATATAAATAGATCTCATACACACATTTAATTGGAGAGTGAAAGAGACGAACCATGTAACTGTGGCCATTTTGGAGCTCAACAGGAGCCTGAAACTCACGATCCAAAGTACTTGCACCAACAGTCAAAATCCAAGGTGCAGTATTAGAAACAGTCTGAGCAGCAGGGCCAGAGTTACCAGCCGAGCACACCACAGGGATTCCCTTCTTCACTGCATGGAAGGCTGCAATGGCGATTCCATCATCATAATAATCGGCTGGCTCGCCACCGAGGGAGAGCGAAAGAACATCAACGCGATCGTGAATGGCATGGTCAAATGCCTCGGCGATGTCGGCTTCGAAACAACCTCCATCCTCAAGTGGCCAGCAAACCTTATAAGAGGCAACACGGGCCTTGGGAGAGCCCCCTTTGGCAGTTCCAACGCCTAAGCCGAACACACTGGCGCCGGACACATAGCTGCCCCCAGCAGTGGACAAGGTGTGTGAACCATGACCGTCGTAGTCGCGAGTGGAGTTGATCACGGATGCTGTCAAGTTCTGAGAGTTCAAGTAGGCGAGAAAGCCCTTGTTGAAGTACTTGGCTCCTATTAGTTTCCTATATTTATTAATTTGAAAATCAATATTAAATAAAAAATAGAAGTAGTTAATTAAGTTTTAGTATAAAAAAGATGAAACCTGTTGCATGACACTCCATCGGGGGTTTTATCAGTGCAACCTCCCTTCCACTTTGATGGAACTGCTCCAACTATCCCATGTTCTCCAAAACTCTTTGACTCCCCCCATACACCTTTTCCCAAAACAAATAAATATACTTTGATTTTAATTTGGACCATAAAAACTTAACTTTACTAATTAATTCCATCAAACTAAATCAAAATCCCTAACTCATTATCCTATGTTTTTATAATTAATTAATTTATGCTAATTAATTATTCACCATTAAATTTGTAAAATATTTGCTATTAAAAGTAGAAAGAAACAAAGAAACAAAAAGAAAGTGTACCAGTGTCAAGATTGCCGATAATGACATCTTTTCCAGATTTAGCCCTACGCCAAGCAGATGAAGGAGGAATTACACCATTCTTCTCCAAATGCATAAACTCCCATGAATGTGTTGTATGTAACTTTTTTGCTTTGTTTAGCAATACTGCTGCTACTTCCGGGTGTTCTGCACATTTTTATAATTTTCCTAATTTAATTTCTATTATTATAATTCTTTCTTCTTTTTTTTTTTTTTAAATTAGTCAACCTTGGTTATGATAAAAAAAATGTGAAAATAGAACTTTTTTCTTTTTTAAAAAAAATAAAATATATATATATATATATATATATTAAGTTGATTTTTACTTGCAAGCTGGGTTGCCTCTTCCTCATCCATAATTGCTGCAAAACCATTTATATTCTTCTTATAGGAGTAAAAGATAGCATCTCTTGCCTTCTCATCACTGAAATTTTCAATTTTAAAACTATTAAATTTTAATAATAAGAATTATAATAATAATTACAACAATATTTTATATTTTGAAAAAAAAAATAATCAAATGAATAATAATAAGTACTTGTTGTGATGAGGAAATTATACATAAAATTTCAAACCTTCCAATGATGGATCCAAGCAATTTGTGATGAGAATCAGCCACCCTTTCAAGATCTTCATCTCTAACTTCTAATCCATGTGAATGGGATCCCAATAACACAATATAAGACTGAAATCCAAAAATAATAATAATAAAAAAAAATTATTTAGTTTTTGAAAAATTCTTATAAATAGAAAAAAAAATTGAAACTATTAGGAATTTTTTGTACCAACAAAAATCACAACCCAAAACAACTCATTTATCCCAACCAAATCAATAATAATAAAGCAATTAGTTCTAAGGGTTTGTTTAATAATATGCTTATGAACATAGAAAACATACACTGAATCAATCAGTGTATAAAACAACAAATAATAAAGATGAGGAAAAACAACAATTTTAATTTTTAGGGCTTTGTGAAGAAAAAGAAATCACAACCCAAAAACAGTCTTATGAACCAAATCAAATCAATATATGTTTTTTTTAATAATAAAGAACAAAATGGCTATAGATTTCAGATAATGCATGCATATATAGTATAACACAACTTCAAGACTTGTGATTAAGAAAAATCTCTTTTCTAATGTTTTGATTACCTTTTTGGCAGCAATGGCAGGTGATATTACCAAAAGGAGTGAAAATAAAATAAGAATGGAATTATAGATCTTCATCTTCGGATGCTTCATGATCTCCAAAAAAATACCTAACCATTAATCACTTTCTTTTTTGCTTCCTCCTCTTTATAAAGGAAACCCTTTGCTAAATACTAAAAAATAGGAATGTCAATCAAATTTACCTTTGATTATATCTCATTCTCTTAAATGAACGATATAAATAATTTAACTGTTATAACATTGTTTATTTACATTCCCTATGGAATTGGGATTGTCTTATTATTTAAGATAACATTTTTTTTTTTTTTGTTTTGTTTTAAAAAATTATGGAATCTCTCTATACTTGTGTGTTTGAAGTTTTTTTTCTTCCAGAAATTTTCATTTGGATACTTTTAAACTAAATCTTTAAATAGTTGTTAAAATTTGACTTAATTTTCACCAGTAAAGCAGTCATAATTAAGTTAATTTTCAATTATTGAGTTTGTTAAAATGTTTTAAAGCTTTCTTTTTTTTTTTTTTTACGTAGGAATCTGTTGGTCAGATATTTTTACGGTAGACTGGGATGATTTAGTCTTGATCGGGTTCGTTGCGTTTTTGTAGGTTTTTCCGAATTGTTATCAAATATTATTGTTCTTTTTCTTTTTGAATTTAACTGACAGAACTTTATTTCAATTTTTTTTTCTTTTTTTATTAATTATGGTTTTCAAATATTTAACTTCATATATCCATCAGAGGTTCAGAATCGTGTGCACAAGTTATGGAATGGAAGAATGTATATTTTATTCAGAATATTGGATTACAAATAATGTTGAGAGATTGATATGTATATATAAGCTTCATGTAATGCTGTGAAATGGTTGTATTACATGAGGATCCTAAAAATATAAACATGTAAGCAAAGTAAATATCATAAATTGATAAGATTAAGAGCACTGATCAGATAGCAAGTTTTGGCAACGAAAAGAGAGTTTCAGTTGGGTAAGGGATATATGCAACTGAAAAGTAATAATCATTTGTCCGATCCATCCCAACTGGTTTTGATTTGATTTAAATGCTGTGACTGAGCATCCAAAAATGTAAATAATAAAAAATATAAATTTTCTTAACAATTTTTTTTTTTTCTTTTTAACTTCAAAAGTGTTACGTTTTTTATTTCTTACTTTTAGATGTTTGATGATTAAGAAGATTTTTGTTTATCAATTTACATTTGCAAAAATAGCTTTTGCAAAAATATTTGTAAATTTTAAAGGTAACAAGTTTACATAGGCCAACTTTGATCGGTTTTCTCTATTTGTTTTAGAGCAAACCGTTGGAAGATTTTTTTTTGAAACTTAGGTAAATATAACAAAAATGAAAACTATTTACGATCCGTATAACAAGCCCATTAAAGTAAATTATTTTTTCATAATTCCTTTTGTCCGTAATCTTTTATAACGATCTTTCAAATATGATTTTCTTCTTCTTTCCGATTTTTCCATGATCGTCGTTTCCAAGTTATTCGTCTCGTCTTTTATATATGTTTCATCATGATCATTCTTTACCTTTTTTGCAATTTTCGATAACATTTGCTCTCATATCCATCATCTTCAATAACATTGTTTCTCTTCTTGTCATCTTGGACAATCAAGATCGTGTATATTGCTCTGTTAATATCGTCTCAGTTATTTTAGTTTCGGTGAGTATTTTAAATATTATTTTTTCTTTGAACTATTTAGTTGATTATAAAAATTCGTTCAGAATTATATATTTCGGCGTGAAGATAGAATGTTTAGAATATGTGGGTATTATTGTAAGACATCCTATATTTGGTTATGAAGATTGTTGAAAATTTTGATTACTGTTTAGGTTGATTTAAGAATTTATATTTCAGTATGAATGTCGTTTGAGTTTTTTGTTGTTTGTAAGAATTTAAAGTTTTTTTTTTCATTTTGAACTTCTAAGAAAGTATTTCATTATGAAGATTGATATAGTTTGAAGTTTTTCAGGATAATTTTCATTGAATTACTTGATCGTTTACCTCTATCAATATACATACTCTTTTGTTATATATCGTTTAACAATATACAGATGATCGTTTTGTTATATGAACACGATCGTTCATCTTTATGAACACGAAAGTTTTTAATATTTTGTATGATCAACGTCTTTAAATGATCATGTATCAAATTCAATATGATTGTTTAAACGATCAGCGTCTTTAAACGATTATATATCAAATTCAATACGATTATTTAAACGATCAACGTCTTCAAAAAATTGTGTATCAAATTCAATACGATGGTTTAAATAATCAGTGTCTTTAAACGATCGTCTATAGCTTATTCTATACGATGATTTAATTTATTATATACAATCGTCTATTAGTATTAAACGATCGTTTAATATTTATTAATTTCTTTGCACGATCGTTTAGTATTCTCTTATTACATCTAAATACTTAATTATATTTTCTTCTTTTCCATATTAGAATGTCTATTCCTATTGTTGTTTTTTATGGAGGTCAATAGAATGGCTGGAATGTTTATGAGAATTATCAGTGTCCGGAATTTTAGCGTAGATATGCAAGTCAGCTTTAATTCTTTGGTTGCTTTGACATGTGAACAACTTGAATTGGATGAATCAGTAGAATTATTTGTTTTACTTGATTTTGGTAAAAGTAATGTTCAAACTGTGGTGCCGATAAAGAAGGACAATGATGTTGCTTGGTATTTAGCTTTTGCTAAAGATGCAACTAGTAGACATCCATTAGTTGCCCATGTAAGTGTCAATTGTTTGGGAACGTCTTCTTCATCTAGTAGTGTACGGGAGAATGTTGATATGTGTCGCTGAATATACGTTTTTCTTCTTCTGTTTCAAATGATGAAGTTATAGAGACATCTCTTATTATTCTGAGTTGAAGGAAAAAAGTTTTATTTGAAAGTAAATAAGTGCTTTCAAAGTGTTTTTGCATAATAACAGTGAAGAATAACTTTCAATTTAGGACTATAGTATCAAATTTGAAGTTTGTTGAATTCAGATGTCTGCAAGAAGGTTGCAAATGGTATGTAAGGGCATCTCGTTATAAGAAGAGTGATTTGTGGATGCTACGGAAATACACTTCTGACCATGATTGTTCATTGAGTATTGCCCAAAGTTCTCACATGCAAGCTTTTTCAACAGTAATTGGCAATTGTTTGATAGATGATTTTGGATTCATGTCTACTGATCGTTCCATCCCTAAAGAGATTGTGCATAAGGCTCGTACAAATCTTGAAGTTAATATAAGTTACCAGATAGCTTGGAGGGTAAAAGAACATATGGTAAAGATATTAGATGGTAACACAGTTGAATCGTATGCATTGATTCCAAGATTCTTTGATAAATTGGTTGAATCTAACTCAAGTATGATCAGTTTTTTATATCAAATTTAAATTGATTTGCAGATAGATGTGGATAGACTAATATCACAGTCTATCTAGAAAGACCAATATTGGCATCTTTCATATTCTTTCTGTTTTTTTTTTTTTTTTTTTTGTGCTGATAGAAATGTGTTTATTATTATAGGTACATGGACTGCTTTAGAAATGGATGATAGTGGTCATTTCAAGTTTTGTTTTATAGCTTTTGATGCATCAATTGAGGGGTGAAAATATTGTACACCTATTATTTCTATTGATGGAAAATTTTTGAAGTGTAAGTTTGGTGGCATCCTATTAACAGTCTCATCACAAGATGGTAACAATCAAATCTTCCCTCTTGGTTTCACCATTCTAGATTCTGAAAATGATGTATTATAGACATAGTTTTTTTGAGAAGATACGAGGTAGTTTTTCAGAACGCGATAATTTAGTCATTGTTTCTGATAGGCATCTTAGCATCCTAAAGGAGTTTTAGAGTGTTTCCTGATGTTGAGTCAGGTGCGCGCGGATGGTTAATCTCGCGTTTATTGGGATATTTTTTGTATTTCGTATTGTGGGCCTATGGACTTTTTCCGTTTCTGAAATTGTTTTATAGAGCGTAAATAACTTGTCAATTTGTTATATTATTAAAAAGACCCTTATTGAAGTGTACAGTTACTTATTTAAATAAATTATTAATTAATTAACTAACAAAGGTCTTAAATATATTTAATTAGTAATCTAAATTTGATTAAAAAATGAAGGTAAAAAATCATAATTGATTCCTTATAGGTCCTTTTTAAAATCAAATAATTATTTACATTAATTTTATTATAAATATATATGATAAAATTGTTGGTTTAATAAGGAACCATTGACTCTCTTTAAGCTAAAAAAAAAAAGTAGAGTTGATAACTCCTATTTTCTAACTCCTATTTTCTAACTCCTACTTCACAATTTCTTTGACCATACATATCTAACTATTTTCATCTCAAACATAAAAGTATTTTTTTAACACTTGTTTGATGTTTAAACTTTATTTTGGACCTTTTAAAAAAGATTTTTTTTTTGTTTGTTTAAAATTTAACCTGAATTGTTTCAAAAAGCATGTTGTTGGGCAATTTTTCAAACTAATTGGGGCCTTGAAATACTTTCTAAAGAAAATTCATATAAAATATGAAAGAAGACCCAAAAAGTCAATTTATTTATACAAAATTGGGCAGGAAAAGGGGAAATTTGGGGCCTGGGCCCGATAACTAATGAGTGCTATTTATACAAATTACCAAAATTAAATTAAAATTATGAATTTTACTATCACTTCGCTTCATCTTCACTCCTCGTTCAAGCGGTTACAAACTTACAGGTGTCACTCCTCCACCGCCTTCCACCGCCTCCTCCCTTTTCCACCTTTTCACTACACTTCTCCGCCACCACCGAATCCCCGCCGTTGCTTACCTCTCTCCTCCCTTGTCGACTTCTTGAACTACTTTTAGCATTTTCCGTTCCCAAAGTTCGGTTTAGCTTACTCTGACATGTCGTTCCCTAGATTCCAAGCAGCCTTCCTCTATTTGTTTCTACTTTTCGGTTCATCT
The DNA here is from genome assembly GCF_025177605.1 of Cucumis melo. Classification (NCBI taxonomy): domain Eukaryota; kingdom Viridiplantae; phylum Streptophyta; class Magnoliopsida; order Cucurbitales; family Cucurbitaceae; genus Cucumis; species Cucumis melo. The sequence continues at coordinate 15,509,428 of NC_066868.1, forward strand.
TTGGTGGTGGAATCCGCCATTGGAGTGAACTGGGGCACCATTTCATTCCACAAGCTGAAGCCCACCACCGTCGTTGATCTCTTGAAAAGCAACAGGATTCAGAAAGTAAAACTGTTTGAGGCAGACCCGAGTGTGCTCAAGGCTTTAATGGGAACTGGGATCCAAGTTATGATTGGAATCCCTAATGAGATGCTCGCTTCCTTGAGCTCATCTTTACTTGCTTCTGATCTATGGGTCCGTCATAATCTGTCTTCGTATGTTGTTAAGGGGGGCGCCGACATCAGGTGCGTTGTTGATAAATGATGATTCTAAGATCTCTTCCCCTTCCGTTTCTTGTGGAGCTCTACGTTAGTGTTTGGATTACTAATTTTTCTGTAACTTTGTGGTGTGGTTTCTGTTCTTTTCCTTTGCAGTGGTTTTGTAATCTCTGCCCAATGTAGTGCTTGAAAACGATAATAATAGTAGTTTGAAGGATTTCTCTCTTCAATGGGGCTTTGGTTGTGTTATTTCATTGTTTGTCCGTTTGTAGAGTAAAATGATGCATTGGCTGTGGATTTCTTGTTGTTTGTTGGGCCGTGTTAAACTGGAAGCGTTTGAAAGGTCCGTGAGATACACACATTTTGATGTTTTTTTCATCAGTTAGTAATGTAATAGAAGTTCTCTATCGATTAACTTATTGAGATGAAACAATGTATATTATGGTCCAATACTCTGTATAACGGCCATTAGCTTTTCTTATTTAGGATAAACAGGGTGTTGCACTTTGTGGGAAATTTATCTATGAATCTGACGAGTTGTATGGTATCAGCTCTGTGTGCTTAAATTGTTGCATTGTTGTTCTCCTTTCTCTCTTTCAAATAAAAACTTACATACGTTTTCATTTGCATTTGCTGTATGCCGTATAGTTGTTGCTTGATAGTTGAATACTACGCCTTTAGAATTTGACTGAGGAAGTTTCTATCAATCAGTCGTAGAGATAGAGGCACGCTACAAGGAGTTAAGAAGTTACATTCGAATTCAAAAGAAGGAACAACTCTATAAATGAATGCCAGTGTCTATCCTGATGCTTCATACTCATATTTGGAATCTTAACATAAATGAGGAATTTTTTTTAATAGTGTTTTTCTTTGTAGATCAGCACGAATCAAAAGAAGATTTTGATTTTCCCTTAGGTATTCTAGCTTCCGAGATCATATTCCTAAAATTCAGTCCTTTTTATTTGGGGTAAGGCTTATAACAAAATTGATGGTTTAGATATTTTGCACTTGTTTATTGTATGGCTTAACTGTCCAGGACAACGAGATAGGAAGAATGGATAATTTATTCTTATTCTTGTCTTACCAACTCTACTACTCTAGTATGTGTATATTAATTTTCTCGATGAAAACTGGGCTTGGGTAAACGAAAATGCACTTGTGGAATTGGTTGGATAAAGATGAGAGAAGTATGGCAAGGGAAAGAAAATTGGAGGGGTGGTGTAGGTACAGATAGATATGGACAGTTTGATATATGATACATGGTTAGTTATGCTCGAGTAGGCTAAGTGGTAGACTGACCAGAGAGTTAGCTAGGCTAAACTAAATTGTAATAGAAGGAGAAAACGAGGGTGAGGTACAATTTAGCATGATGCAGGGTTCTGGAAATTTCTGGAAGCTTTCAACCAGGTTATTTTCTCTGGTAGTTATTGACTTTTAACCTGATTTCTTTTAGTGAGAAACCATTCTCTACAAGAGTTATCAATGTAAATGACTCGAAGAGGTCAAGACTGGTGATAAGTGATAACACATATGACATAAACCTCTTTCTGCGCTTTCCTATGTATAAAATGTTACCAACGCTTAAATTTCTTTGTACACTATTGATGTGGACTGATATTCCTGAAACTTTTAGGATATCCATTTATCTTCAATCCTAGTTTGTAGGAGCAAAAAACTTGGTATAAGATTTCTTACTTTTATTACATGATGTATGGTGCAGGTATGTTGCAGTAGGAAACGAGCCGTTTCTCAGCAGTTACAATGGAGAGTATCAGTCATATATCATGCCTGCTTTGCTCAATTTACAGCAATCTTTAGCAAGAGCAAATCTTGCAAGCTATGTGAAGTTAGTTGTACCTTGCAATGCTGATGCATATGAGTCTTCGCTTCCTTCTCAGGGAGCATTCAGGCCTGAATTGACTCAAATTATGACTCAACTTGTTTCGTTTCTCAACTCAAATGGCTCTCCATTTGTTGTTAACATCTATCCATTTTTGAGCCTCTATGGGAACTCTGACTTCCCACAAGACTACGCATTTTTTGAAGGAACTACCCATGCTGTTACAGATGGAAGTAATGTTTACTATAATGCATTTGATGGAAACTATGACACATTGGTTTCAGCTCTGACTAAAATTGGCTATGGACAGATGCCAATTGTTATAGGGGAGGTAGGTTGGCCCACGGATGGAGCCATGGGTGCAAATCTCACAGCTGCACGTGTCTTCAACCAAGGCCTTATTAATCATGTTCTAGGCAACAAAGGAACCCCTTTGAGGCCAGGAACGCCTCCTGTGGACGTATATCTTTTCAGCCTACTTGATGAAGGAGCAAAGAGTGTGCTTCCAGGTAACTTTGAGAGGCACTGGGGTATCTTTTCTTTTGATGGGCAGGCTAAATATCCTCTGAACCTTGGTTTAGGTAATAAGGTACTGAAAAATGCAAAACATGTGGAGTATCTTCCCTCTAGATGGTGCATTGCAAATCCGTTCAGGGATTTAACCGATGTGGCAAATCACATAAAGCTAGCCTGTAGTGTTGCGGATTGCTCGACACTCAACTATGGGGGATCATGCAATGGTATTGGTGCAAAGGGGAATATCTCGTATGCATTTAACAGCTACTATCAGCTACAAATGCAGAATGAGAAAAGCTGTGAGTTTGATGGCCTTGGTATGATCACGTTCTTAGATCCCTCCATTGGTGAGTGTAGGTTCCTTGTTGGCGTCACTGACAGTCGTTCACTCAGTTCTCCACCATCAAGTGCGTCGGGGATCGCTTGGGTATCGTTAATATGGTTTTTCTGGACTTTGGTATTGTGAAAACTTGTTTAGAGAATTTTCCACGGTGCTCCATTGAATCCATTAAGCTATAATAGTTGAGGTTATAGATAGTAAACGAAAGGTACTAGTGTTAGAATGTTAGCATACTAGAGCAAATTATTCATGTAGTATTATACTGGGTTAAGTATTCGTTTCATCTGGTTCTAGAATATGAACTTAACCCACGAGCAGATTGATATTTATTTATTCAATTTGATTTTATTATATGTTTTCTTGTGCATTTATCTCTATTCCTCCCTCCTTGTGTTTTATTATTATTAATATTTTATTTACACTTATTCAAAGTCTTGTTGTTCATCTTCATTTCTTCAAGATGTAAGAGCAAGATCAAGTGTTTGATGAAGCTCATCCATTGAATTTTATGAATCTGAGTTGATTGGATATTAGTTCCGAGAATAAAAGGAATTAAGAAATAATTTCTGCTCTACTTATTCGTGTGTAGGCTTAAATTACAAAATTTGGTGCACGTAGTTCCAGTTTTTTATTATTCAACATAATTTTGTCTTAAATGGTAATTTAATCTCTGTCCTGCCCTTCGAGAATTGTTCACTTTCATCCTGCTATTGACACTTATCTCAAAATTTAAATAGTGTGTTGAAAAATATGAAAAATATTGTATTAAAACAATAAATAATTTGGTTATAGTAAATACAGAGTAATTGATTTAAATTGACATTCGAATACCAACTCTACAAAATCTAATAAACCCAATTAGAAACTGATTCAAATAGTCATCTAATTGATCCATAGAAATCACAAAACAAATATACACTTTCCGATCACATGTGCATTGTTATCGGTTTAAAATTGTTGTAGCTTCCAATATGATTGATGTTAGTTCTGTTTTCAGAAACATCAAATGTTATATGGACCAAAACAATAATTGTTGTTTAACTCACAAAAAGGAAATTCATACCTTTTCTTTTTTGTGGTTAGTCATAATGACCCAAGAGATTAGTATTTACATTTATATGTTTATATCTGGTATATGTACTTTAACTAACTACTTAATTGCTTAGATTTTTTTCTTCTTAAATAAAGTCTTTGCAATTTCTTGTATATATAAACTACAAATTATATTATTTTATTACCATAGATTATATAATTATTTTCAAATATAGCAAAGAGACAAAACTATTTACTAAACATAGCGGAATATTACCTATGTACCTTGATATATTAGTATATCTTAGTCTATCACAGAAAGATCTTAATATTTTGCTATATTTATAGATATCTTTAAAAATTTTGTAATTTAAAATAATATTTCTTAATTACATGGTATAAAAGGTTAGAAGAGAATGAAATGTAACAAGAAAAGTTGGTAAGTTCATGTTCATATTTAAATGAAAGATGATAAATGAGGTTTTAACAAAAATAAGATAATTTGAAGATAATGAAATCTAAAAAAGAAAAAAGAAAAAAAAAAGTAAAAAATCAAACACAAAAAAGAAAAAAAGAAAATCACATAAGGACGTGAAGGATTTAAGTGAAAAGGGAAAAGAGATTATTTTTTATTATTCGGGAAGCATAGAATCAAAAGCTACAATTCAGGAGATTTTAAAAATCAAAGGGTTTTAAAATTGATTTTATGTAAAAAATTTTAAAATCTATATTACCTCACTTTTGACCGTTAAGATTTTTCAAAATTACTTTTTCATGCCCCTAATGCAATTCCAAACAAGGCCTAATTACTTTAGATACCCTTTAACAAGGGTCGAATCCAAAGAGTGATGAGAAGACAAGTGCCTCCCTCCGCGTAGTGGGGACCTGCTCAAGTGCAAATTCAATAACAAGATGAAATAAGATTTTGATAAACCACTTCTCCTCTCCTCTGCGAGTTGTCAATATTCAAAGATCATCCCCACCCCAAACCGACACATGTGAACAAGTAAAGCGGACGAACTAATTAAAGTAGACAATGACTCCGATCCCGCCTCATACTCAGTCTGATTCATTCAATACCCTTGAATTCCTTTTAGTAGGTTCCTTGCCTCCGAGAGTAGGTGACGAGGTTTCGAACAGTTGCTCCTTGAACGTAGTCGCTTAAGTAATTAGCTCTTTGAACGTAGTTGAGGAATGAACGAGACCGGAAAGGAGGTTCATCATATGAATACTGCGATATATCTAGATAGCTCTTAAGCATCTGGACTCGAGTTTGAGGTTTTAATGATGATTGAATGCATGACTGAAAAGCTTGTTTGATGCGAATGATTGAATAAATAATTGGAAAAGAAAAAGTTGCATGGATGTTCTCTCTTGTTGCTTGGTGCTTTACCATGATGACTAATGATACATTTTTCTTGTCTGAGCTAGCACGATCTTATGTAGGAAACGAACACTCACAATTTTGAGCCCATTTAAAAAAAATATTTGTTATATCATGCCGTTTTTAATACTTCGCCAGGTCATATTGAACATTTAATTCTTTTAGAAAGTGGTAGCAGTACTTGAGCTTTTGTTGTCATCTCGAAAGGTCAATTATCTCATCTCATGTACTTAGGTGAATTCTAGAATAGGGAAAAGTCAAAGTGAGAAAAAATGGAAGCAAAGCAAAAGTTTGCTAGCCATAAAAAGAAAAAGAAACAAATACCAGAAAAAAAAAAAAAAAGTGGCAAAGCAAAATAATGCTTTCTTAGAAAAAGGTGAGGCTTTTGCATAAAAAAATGATGATGAGATAAAACCTCAACGAAAAAGAAAAGAAAAATGAGTGAGATTACATATTTAGGTTCAAGGTCCAATTACCTCCCTTTTGAGCAGGAAGAGTTGCCCAATGTTAATGTGGTATGAACTCCTACGGGACAACTTCCCATTTTCTTAGTAAAACAAGTGATCTCCTAAGTCTAGTATTTTTTCTTCAGCTTGATGGTTTATTCAAGGGCATTGAATATAAGGAGGAATCCTTCTCGAACCAAAGTAGAGGGAAAACAAATTAAGAGTTTATTAACTCTTTTGAGTAGGAGTGTTCAAATAACCCGACAACCCTATCACGTCCTGTCCCAAATGTCACTTTGTGCGATCAAGTGGAGGCGTGCAACCTAGTCACTCAACGTATATCTCTAAGAAAGATAGCACGCTAAACACCTAGTAAGCGAAACAACTTCTGAAGCCACAAATTTAAATGAGGAATGAAACAAGAAAACTTCATTGATAAGCAAATCGTAAGGGTACATTTAATTCATAGTACACAAGTCTTTCAAAAGAAACATAGTAGAGTCAAATCGACGACTTGACTCTTCTCGCCTAGCTTCTATTTGCTCTGCAAGATAACAGTGCCTACTACTGAAATGATGCGATTACAAGCCACAAAAGGTAATCAAGGCTGCAAGTTCAACGTTAGATGTCCTTAGGTACCTCGGGGGAAGATAAAACAAAACATTTGAAAAGTTAGATGAAACGTCTAGTGAGTGGGATCTTTTCTCAACACCTTTGATAAATCAAGTTTACCTTAACGCAACATAGACATTTTGCCAAATCAAGCAATATAAATAATATGTAAGTCGATCATTATATCTTTGAGTTTAAAAACACTCATTCAAGGCGTAAACATTTTTTTTTCAACATCTCAATTTCATCAACAATTCATAAATCTCAGGGAAGAATCACTTCTTTTATCATTCATCATAATTCATATAAAATCTCTTTTCTTTTCATTTCTTTCACCGTAATTCATATCGTGTCGTATGTCTCTCGCATACCGCGTAGTCATTTCATATAATCATTTTACATATTCAATTACATCTTTGTACCCTTTCCTCAGCTCAAGTGTTTACCACATTATTTTGCCAAGTTGCAGCTATGCGGAGTACACTCAATGCATATAGCAAGTTCAATCAGTTCCACTACGTATAACATGACTTCCAATGCTAGATCACACAGTAAGCAAAAGACATCTCATACAATATCACATAGCAAGTATGAGACATTCTATTTAAGATCACATAACATGAATAAAACATTCTATTTCAAATCACACAGCAAGAGTAGAGCATCTTATCCTAGATCACGTAGCAAGGATAAGACTTCCTACTCAAGATCACCTAACATGGGTAGGGCATTCTATTATAGATCACATAGCAGGAATAGAACATCTTATCCTCGATCACACAATAAGGATAAGGAATCACATCGCATAGGGTACAAAGATCATTATACTTTATCAAGCCTCATGCATTCTTCAAAAATCATCATTTCAAGAAGCATATATTAGTTCTCTTTTCAAATAAACAACGTCAACATCAACAATAACATACACAACATGTTAAACATAATTGCAAAATAAGACTCGGAGGGAATGCTTTCAAAACATTTCTTTCATTTAGGAATCACTCACAAAATACTTCTTTTAAATCATTTTTCATAATTCATGTCGCATTGTACAATCGTCTCACATCAACCTTTACCAAACCTTATGCATTCTCCGGAATGCATCATTTCATCACATCATTTCAGTTCATAATAAGTCAAATTCATTTATAGGTCATATGCATTTTAAGAATTGGAAAACATAAGAGAAATCATATAATTCATGGTCTTAATAGAAATATATTTAAGGATTCAAACACATTTTAGAAATTATTTTCATTTTGGGAACATTTTATAAGAATAACCACTCACAGTTACAATAGTGAGTTGCTACCCATGAGCTCCTTTCCCCTTTCTGGCTAAGTTCAGATCTTGATCAAAATGTATGGGATACCTTGGGAGTTCCCATAACAGCATTCGTTTAATATGACTGAACTTTCTTCTCTACTTATAGACTCTTCCCCATGAGGATACTCATGCCATAATGATTACCTATGTCGGCGGTGAGAATCAATCAAATTAAATCTCAGGATGCCACATATCCTTGCCCAATCCTTATCTTGAATTTGAATTAGATGGCAAGGTCAAATCAATCGTTGACCTATTGACATCAGGGTCGCATCACTGGAAGTAGGCTCAAGTCGCCTAGCAATTCCTTACGTAGCCACTTCATGACGCGTAACAATTTCATCGCATAGCTCCTTTTCTCATAATTAGAGTTATAACGCAATGCGTAGTTGCTTCACAATGCTTCAGTCGTCAACTCTCATTACGCATGGTCTCGTCGCATAACCGGTCTTGTCGCATGTAGTCTCAATGTGTTGCTTCATAACGTAGTCAGTGTCTTACAAACCCAAACAACTCGGACTACCCCAACCCAAATTGTAAGGATTGGGTTGGGTTAGTTTATATTTTAGGTTGGATTAGATTGAATTTTCTTTGTTTTTTTCGGGTTTGGTTGGGTTCGAGTTACATTTTTAAAAATCCAAATTGACCCAACCCAACACAAATTTCTAATATTATTAAAATATATCTTACAATTTATAAATATTATAATTCATACAATATTATTATGAATTTTTCTTTTCAAGTTTGTAATAGACATGTTGAATTTTTATTTAATATTTGAATATCATTTGAGTTTTATGAAATTTTAGTTATAAAAATGTGTTGTATACAAATTTAAGTATTTTAAGTTAATAAATAATATACTTAAAAAAAGAAAATAAATAAATAAATAACCTGATAACCCAACCTAACCCAACTCGAATTTTGAGAGTTTGGTTGTGTTTGGCTGAAGATCTTATTTGGGTTATTTGGATTGTCAATCTGACCAACCCGAAAATTCAGGTTGGTCTAAAAAATCTCCCTAACCCAACCCAACCCATTTACACTTTTGAGCATGCTTGGTGATTCAAAATAACTAGATCTTCCATCTACTTATACATGATTTTACTTGAACAAAATTCTTTAAAATGATTCTCAATTAAATGTTTGCTTCTTGGAATGCTTAAATGATTTCAAGCTTAAGCATAAAATAATTGTTAAAACTTGAGTTTGGTAGTTACTATTTTTAATTTGAGACATGGTAATACTATGCATGATTGAATGATTTTAATTTCTAAAACAATGTATGACTTCCTTTTTAAAACAATTTATGACTTCCTTTTCTTAATGCTTGAGTGAATGTTGGCATATTTTTCTTTTCTTTGCTCAGGATGAGCAAGAGCTAAAGTTGGGGGTATTTAATATAGCATCGTAAACGGATTATATTTTCTTGGTTAGAACTCCTGTGGTAGCCAAATTGGTGCATTAATTCTCTTATTTTATAGGAAATTATGATCTAGAGAATCCAAGGAATCCAATACATCAAAAACGACTCAGTTTCGAACTAAAACAAGTAAAGCTGACTAAAAGAATAAAAAATGGCAAAACTGTAATTTTAGAGATTGGCACAACCCGTAGCGCTACGGCTAAAAACAAATATTGTAGAAGATTAGGAGGAAGAGACTCAAGCTCGATCCCTAATTTCTATAAAGAATAGAAAATTTTATAAAAAAATAATGGTGTTAAAAAACAAAGTCGATGAGAGGGACATGATCATCAACAAAAGACAATGAATTTGTAATGACATCATAATCAATTGTCTTTGAATCATTAACATGTACAAATTAAAGCTCTCATTAACACTTTTTGACTCATCCACTTTTTTACAATTTCTATTAAATTCAAAATTTTATTTTAAAGGAAAATTATCAAGAGAAGAAACTAAATCATGTCATCATCACTAAACATAAAATTTTCATACTCAATCTCAAAATCATCATTAAAGGATCTCAAACATGTTCGTCAATCAATTCATGCTTCTCAACATTCTCATCAATCAAATCATGCTTTCCAACACAATTCTCATTAAGCATATCAGGTTTTTCAACACAAAATTCATCAAAGGAAATATCATTTTCATCATTAGGTCCACATGCTTACACTTTAAAAAATTTAAAAAAAAAAAGTCTATCAGAAATTGCATAGCATCCTTAATATTGAAAGAGATAACATGACTATCAAATACTACATAGAGATCTTTTGATTATATCAATTATAGTTTTAGCTGTTTTCGTGAAAGGTCTCCCTAATATAATATTAGAGGATAAAGAGGTAGAGGTTTCATTCATCTTCAATATGTAAAAATCCTCAGGAAAAATTAATTATCCTACTTTAACTAGCACGTCTTCAACTATTCATAGAGGAGTAATGGAAGACCAATTTGCTAGTTGGATGCACATAATTTATCTTTTTCCATGTTATTTGATTTCAAGTCTTTATACACATGATAAGGTATAACATTGATACAAGCACCTAAATCTAACATGACATGCATATTTTTTTTCTCAATCTTCCATGAAGCATGGTAAAGTGAACATACCGAAATCTCTACATTTTTTTCAGAACGTTTCTTGTTAAAAGTGACAAAATGTTACCACTTACTATACCTTTTCCTTTTCCTTAGTTTAAATGTTACCACTTACTATACATTTTCCTTTTCCTTAGTTTTCTTCTTTTTAGTGTAAAGCCCTAAGAGACCTTGACATATCTTGGTATCTGTTTGATTGCACTAAGAAAGAAAATGTTAATTTGGACCTTTTTGAATGTCTCCAAAAGGTCTCTATCCTTATCCACTTCCTTCCTTGGTGTCAACCTACTAGGAAAGGAAGCTTTAGGAATGTTGTTAGGAATAGAATATAAGGAATTCTTATATACCTTTGAAGATGACGGGTCTTTTGTTTCATTTTTCTCATCATTTTTTACCTCAACTTGTGCTTTAGAAGGAAGAAGGTCGGGGCAATCATTTGACATATGAGCAGTTGGAGCAAGACTTCTTCCACTTCTAAGAATAATTGCGCTTACATTGGCTTGCTCTAGTTGGTCAGACAATTTTCCTTTGTTTTCCAATTTGCTTATAACCGACATCAATCGTATTATTTGGTTTATGAGATTATTGAAGTCAGCCTTTGTTTTGTATTGTAATAACTTTATTTCTTGGGAGAATTGGATCTAATCTCTTGAAATTGATGAATCTCCTGTTGATATTTAAGAGAGTTTCCAGCTAGAGTTTTTACTATATTCCTTGAGAAGAAGAAGAATGATGCAAAGGTCTTAATTCTTGTTGCCCTCGATTTCCCATTGCATGTGAGGATGGTCTCTCCATTTGGCATTGTATGTGTTGTTATTAGGATTGTACTTTCTATTAAAGCCTTCCAGTGCCTTAACCTCCAGTGTGACATTAGTATCAGTGGGTGTCCTAGAACTCTGCATACATAGTATACAAAAACTTGGTTTGTTGTCTTTAAACTCATTCGTAAATATGTCATGATAGGTTCTAATAATGCGACTCAGCTGACATCTAAGTTAGGATTATGCGATAAAAGATGCATGTCCTACCTATATGTTGCTAAATGCATAATAATCAATGTTTAGTACAAGGTTTCCTCATGTTTTGCCTAAGTGTAAGTGAAGCAAAGGGTTTTCTGGGTAGAAAATTAATTGCTCTTTGCTACATATCCGTCCTTGCTTACAAATGTCAACATAGAAAGTAGTCGTTTCTTGTCACATCATGTGAGGCCCTGGTCCAGAAAAAGGGAGTCCTATCGAAGAGGAGCCTTGCTGGAAAGATATTCAGGATAAGTGTAGATATAGGGCATTTTGCGATGAAGGATGCAAGAGGAGAAAAGGCGACGCGAAGAGAAATGTTTGAATCGAAGTTATGTCCCGTTATGGTAAGCTACGTGATGAGAATACAGCTAGCGAGGAAGAAGCATGCGATGGATGTCAAGCATTAGGCGTTTAGCGTAATAATGCGGGAAGAAGTACCTATGCCTAAGAGAGTATGGCAAAGAAGTAGGTGTTCTGTTGAGACGATAACACTACTCGGTGAGGAAAGTAAATACCTATTGCTTCCACATACAATAGAGAGTCAGGTGATTAAAGAGTTTAGCTTTCCAAGAAGAGAAGGCTGACGTCTCAAGAGAATGTCTAATCGCCATTGACATTTAGCCTATGAGTCGAGATTGGGTTGGTTGCATGACATGACGAATTGGTAAGACGACATGTGTAAAGCGTGAAAGTGATTCTTGGATGTGAAACGTCACTATAAATAGGGCCTAAGGCTGAAGCAAAAAGGGAGTTTTTAGAGATGTTAGATACTCTAAATAAATTACAAGAGAAAGCTTTGAGTGTTAAACGCTTGGTCGAGGGAACCGCTAGGCGAAAAGAGAAAGCTGAAAGTTGAGAAGGAAGGGTTAACCCTAAGTATTTTCTTGAGTGATATTTATAAATGAACAAATGTTTGTGAGTGATTTTTCATAAACAAAATAAATATCTTTGTGAGAGATCTTTGTAATCAATGATTGTTTTAATAACTTTTATAAGCAAAACATTTGTGAATCTTTCATCAAATGAAAGAAATGTTTTATGAATGATTTTCATAAGTAGTCAATGTTGTGTTTGTGAACGTGATAAGTGAAAGATGCATTCTATTGATGATTATTTAAGAGTATTCTTTCGTTGATGCTTATTGCCTGATATTGTTACTACTGTGATATAATGTGTTGAAAATAAACTATAGAGCTAATATCCCTTGTGTACTGACTGTGATGATTGTATAACGTGAGATGATGAGATCTATTGCAAGATGCTGGTAGAAATCCCAGGTAACTCGCATGACACTGGCTGAATGTGAATCCCAGGTCTAGGCGAGGGGAGAATTCCAAGTCAGGGCGAGTTGTCATGAAATCTTGACGCTGGATGTTGGTAAATGTGAATCCCAGATCTAGGCGAGGAATAATGTATGAGACACTAGTGAAATGTGAATGTTAGGTTTGAGAAAAGGTTTAAACATTACGAGATGCTGGTGGAAATCCCTTATAACTCGCGTGATGTTAGTTGAATGTGAATCCTAGGTCCAGGCGATGGGAAAATCCTAGGTCCTAGTAATGAGTTTGGAATGCGTTATGAACCGAACACGTGGGGTCTTATTGTGCTTGTTGTGATGATGATTTGATTGATTGTGGTTTGATGCGATGAGAACTATATGTTTGTGAATTGACCTTGATATTGTTATATTTGAAATTGTGTATTCTCCAAAAGGTATTTCTCTAACCCGTCACTCACTAAGTTCTTTTGACTTACGTTTTAAGTTTTCCTTCCTAGGTTGTTAAGCGTTGAAGCCAAGTAAAGGATGGACATCAAGCATGGAAGCCAAGTAAGTGAAAAGGAGGGTTGTTGTAGAAACTTGTGCGGCGTGAGAGCCATGTCATCCTGTCTCGCATTCAAGGAGCTAATTGGTAAGCATATCGCTCTTTGACGTAGATGGCTCAGTTCATAAGGAAGACGAGTGCTACACCTAGATTGATGAGGCCATGACCGAGGAGCAAGAGAGCCAAAGAACTGAGTCAAGTAAAGGAAGCCCTAAAGGCTGTCTTTTAAGTTGGGTTGTTGGGCACCAAGATGAAGGATGAAGTGAGATCTTTACACCTCTAGGTACCCCACCACAAGAAGCAGCGTTTGACAACAAAGTAAGAAGATGAGTGTTATACTCTTGAACACCTTGACACGAAGAGTAGCACACCTTAGTAGAAGAGAGGCGTGTAAACCAGAACTTAGCTTTATTGTTATGTTATTAAAGAGAAGAAGTTTACTTATTTTACTGCATTTTGTTTTGTGTTAATCACCTATAAGCTAAAGTTGATTAGAGTTAAGTATCAGTACTAGGCGATGGAGCTAGGTTTAAGAGTTGTTTTCTGCCGCAAAGAGTTGTGAAGGTCTCCAAGGTTCTAGTAAAGGGCTTTGCAAAGAGACAAGAAAAAGGAGTTGCTCCACTTAGTAGGCGTTCAGCTTGTCATCTCGTAGAGAGGTACACGATGAATTTCTAGGCAGCACGCCCCCATCTGGTCGCATGGAGTGACATTTAGGGTTTGGCGTGATACATCATCTCCAACTACCACTCTTGTCTTCTAGAGAATCATCTAGTGTAATGTGTTGTGCTGGCATCTCACCTTTCGACTTGCCAAATAGCTTCTTTTCGTTGAGTTCTTGCACACGATCCTCGCTTCATTTCTTATTTTCGCCATCTACATATAAAATACTTAAAAGCATAGTTAATCAGACGTGATAACTTATGTAAAGTGCATTATCTTAATATTGTAAATTTACACTAAAAGCTACACGTTTTGATCATTTATCTCACGTTTTGATTCCATTGTTTTACTTAAAAGGCCACAATAACTTGTGTTTCTACAAGTTATAAGACCCCCGAATTTATAACAACATTTGTGATCAAGCATAGCTCCACACCTAAGCCTTACCTTCCTCCTTGCATCCACTAAACTTCTCATGATGCAATTTAGTCTTACTTGCCACCTGGTTCCACTCTCGTCGCGTACTCCCCATTATGAAAATATGTCTAGGTTCAGAACGCGACAAGCTTAAATCTCAAAATACCCTTGTTCGTTCCCCAAAAAAATGTTATTTTCTATTTTTTGAAATGACTTAAATTTTTCGAAAAATTTGGTTCCTTTTTGGTGATTTTTTTTTTACTTTATTTTGATTTGGCCTTGAATGAGAAATTATTGGTATTGTATGAATCCATTATTCTCCTCAACTAGAATTCATCGCCACTTTTTACTTTTACTCAGATTTTTTAAGCTTTGCTTCTTATTAGTTGAGAGGCGACAACATTGAAGTTTTTATTTCATCTGAATTTGATAAAAGAATTTTTTTAATTTTACTTTATTTTTTACATTGTTTTAACTTGTGTTAAAACACCTTACGAAGATCAAAAGTTTTAGCTCGGACCTTGCACACCCCCAAATTTAGAAGACAACAAGATCCTCATTGCTGAAAAGTGAATGGTAAGATTTGTTGTTGAAAGATACTACAAAAGAGGCTTGACTTAAAGAATTTAAATGAAAAACTAAAGAACTTAAACGCTGGGGACGTGGACACTAAACTATGGGCGAGTGGAGTGGATTATGTTAGCTCACCCAAAGTTGGGGCTCGAATTATGGAAAACTTAGGATTAAGTTTTTTATCTCTCTTTTTCACGGTTTTACACTCCTCCCCCAATCATTCTCACCCTTTACTGATCATTACCCCATCCTTTTCAAATTTTTAGAGGTGGACGTCATGCACAATTTTCCACTTTTCTCCATTTTCCCACTTTTATTTTCTTTCTTTCTTTAATTTCTCTCTTTATAACACCTTTACTTTTTCTTGGTTCTTTCTTTTTTTTTCCTTTGTTTTCTCTTTCATTTTTCCCCATTTTTTCTTCCTAAAATATATATTTAAAATTTATTGTAGATATTTTTCACTTCCTATATATGCATTTTAATTGATTTTTTTTCCATGGTTTACTCATATATTCATAACTCTTCTCTTTACGTTCTTTTTTATTTTATTTTTCCAATATAATAATTTTAATAATATCAGTTTGTAATTATATATTTTTCATTATATGTGTACGCCAAAAATAAATTAGTGAAAACTAACGATTCAAGCTAAATTTATAAAATGAACGTAGTAATTAAAAATATTAAAGAAATTAATTTGAAGCAAAATTTTGTATTTCATGGAAAATATATATGCATGTAAACAAATATTAGTGCAAAAGGAAGATCGAAACTTAATTTATGATATGAATGTCGTAATCAAAAGTTTAAATTATTGTTAGAAACGTCGTAATTTGATGTACAATATATATGCACGAAAAAAATTATTAAACATTACGATTAATGCTAAATTTATTGGATGAATATTATAATTAAAATTATTTAATAAAATCAATTTTGTAAAAATTGTGTATGGGATTAAAAAAAAAAAACAAAAAGTGAAAAACAGACTATATAATAGAGTAGCACTATCGTGAATCACATGTCGCCCAAGACGTCCCCTAAAGTTATAGTTCCCGGCATAGAGTAGAGCACAAAACAAATGAATTGATAAGCGTACTTGTATTCCAGACCTCACCCACCAGCAGCGGCGGAGACTATAGACTCCGACGACCAGTCCTTGCGCGTCCGACCGACGTGCTCTTGCACTTTTCCTCGTTCCACGCGCGACGGCGGTGGTTCGGGGTCGACGAAACCCACTGATCTAACTTACGACGCGAGCGCCACTCCTAACGCCTTTGCCTGGACCTTTCTAACAATGTTCCTCTCTGTTTCAATGAGTTTCGGCGTTGACCGAACCTCAATTTGCCCTCTAATCAGTTTACTCACAATCATATGCAAGTTCGGACGTTTTCGAACTCCAACCAGCAACATTCGGAACCTTATGAGTAAGATATGGTAAGGACCATTGCTTTCATTTCTTTTCAATTTGGAGTTAATTGGTCGAATGGAACTCATCTGTTGCTTTGTTTGAGTCATTTTTGAAGTATTTGGTTTAAGGTTATTATTATTAGTTTTTTTCTAAACGGAGACAAAAACTTCTTTATGAATAAAAACTTAAAGTACAGATAGATTTATACAAATAGAGCAATAAAGAATAAAGAAGTAGGAGTTCTGTAGGAATCTGTGGCGCACAGGACATTTTAACTAGGTTGACCCCTTAACGCCAAGCATCAAATATGGAGTACAAACATAAACGAAGTCGAGGAAAGTATGTTAGATTAGTTTCTTTTTTGAAATAGCATATGTTTGATTAGTTTAGAACCTGAGGGGAACCTTCTGCTTTAGTTTTGGACTATTTTAGAGTGACCTATTAAGCTTTATGGTTGATTTTGAGTAAGTATGTACCTCTTGAACATTCCCATTTTCGATTAAGGTTTTTGTATTGAGTTTTAATTGTCACGATTTTTAAAACTTGAGGGTTTAATTGGCATAAAGAAGACGGGGCAATCTCTCTCCTTTTCTTTTCGGGGGGGTTCTAAAGTATGTTTTATGTTATTTGCGGATGACTGAAACTGAAGTGGTTTGTATATTTTTAGTTGAAAAGAATGTTTTGATTTGATGAACTCTTGTGCTCAAATTAATATTTAAAACTATATGTTTTGTTTCAAATGTATATGAAAGAATTTTGATTGAGTCGTAAGAACTAAATGTATATGCCAAGTTTTTGTTTTTGGGATTGTATGCTTATTTTGAGGTAGCCAAATGTGGACTTGACGGTATGCGATCTGTTTGAAACTTATTAGTGGTTTGACAATCCTTTGGAATGTAGATTTGTGTGTTTTGCACTCACATGGCCTCGCACTTAAGTAATTGATTGTTTTTTATTGCTAATCGACATATTTGACTGAATGAATGGAATGACTGTTGAACCAGTTGGGTAACCACATATGCTAGGCTACTTCAATTATGCATCTTTTCAACTCTGTTAACCAAGTATTGATGGACTGAAGTTCTGTTTGATTGAAAGTATTGACCACTTGTTAACTTTCTATTTGAAAGTATTGAAAGATTTTGTTTTATAATGGGTTTGAAAGTTTGTCTATGGAAGGTATCGAAAGTTCATTCGAATTTCTCCAAAAAAAAAAAAAAAAAAAAAAGTTTATTCGGGCATTTTGGGTTTTGTTGAAAGACTATTTGAAAGTTTTAGCTCAGAAACCATTAGTTTGTCAAACTTACTTATTTGATTGAAAATTTTTTACGCCGAAACAACTGTTTGTAGCAAAGCTTTAGCTGAAACTTTGCAAAGATGTATATTTTTTTGTTTACGAAAGTTTTGAAAGAAATGACTTTCAAACTTGATATGAGAATTGGTTATTGAGTATTTTTGTACTCATTTTTTTTTTTTGAAAATGTTTTCAGATGAAGGATCAGACGATAGTACAAAAAGAAGTGGGGGTTTGGCGTTCTAGTGCGATCAAATGCTGTTTATCTTAGGATTTGATAGTTTTACTTAGAAATTGTTTTAATAATTTGCTTCCACTCATTTGTCTATGTTGTAAAAGTTTGTAATGGTTATGTTCCCACATTGTTATTTTAATAGATGTATCGGAAAATATGGGCTGTTAGCGCTTTCTCATTCTAAACTCAAAACATTAAGATGTTTCCTCTTTGCTGCAAAGTATGGCACAGGTTTGGCTCCTTGTGCCTTCACGGAGTCAAATATGGCGGAAAGCCAAGATTGGAACCCTGCCACTGCCCCTTTCACTGGCGTCCTCCAAGACGAAGACCTTCTTCGAACGACCCACATTTCTTCTTCTGATGTTTCCTCTAGTTCTACTGGGCTCTATGTTCTGGACCTCATCAACTGTGGTTCTTTAGAACCCGAACGAACACTTTACAGTAAAATGCTAAACAAATGCACATACTTGCGCAAACTTAAGCAGGGCAGAGCCATTCATGCCCACATCCAGAGTTCTGCGTTTGAGAATGATCCGGTACTTCTGAATTTTATCTTAAACATGTATGCGAAATGTGGCAGTCTTGAGGAAGCACAGGACCTATTCGATAAAATGCCTACAAAAGACAGGGTTAGTTGGACTGTGCTGATCAGTGGCTATTCTCAGAGCAGGCGAGCATCTGAAGCTCTTGCTTTGTTCCCTAAGATGCTCCACCTGGGTTTCCAACCCAATGAGTTCACCTTGTCTAGCCTATTGAAGGCATCTGGGGCTGGCCCTAGTGACGACCATGGCAGGCAACTTCATGCATTCTCCCTCAAATATGGCTATGATATGAATGTTCATGTGGGAAGTTCATTGCTCGATATGTATGCTAGGTGGGGACATATGCGAGAAGCCAAAGTGATTTTTAAGAGCCTGGCTGCGAAAAATGTGGTGTCTTGGAATGCTCTAATTGCTGGTCATGCTCGGAAGGGTGAAGGGGAGCATGTGATGAGGTTGTTCTCGCAGATGCTAAGACAGGGTTTTGAACCTACACATTTTACATACTCTAGTGTTTTTACTGCGTGTGCGAGCTCTGGATCTTTGGAGCAAGGCAAATGGGTTCATGCCCATGTAATAAAATCTGGTGGACAGCCCATTGCTTATATAGGAAACACTCTCATTGACATGTATGCTAAATCAGGCAGCATCAAGGATGCAAAGAAGGTCTTCCAGAGGTTGGTTAAACGGGATATAGTTTCATGGAACTCGATTATATCGGGATATGCGCAACATGGACTGGGAGCTGAAGCTTTACAACTATTTGAGCAGGTGTTGAAGGCCAAAGTTCAACCTAACGAAATTACTTTTCTCTCTGTTCTTACTGCTTGTAGCCATTCTGGGCTTTTGGATGAAGGGAAATATTATTTTGAACTGATGAAGAAACACGGGATAGAACCACAGGTTGCACATCATGTAACAGTTGTTGATCTTTTAGGTCGAGCGGGACGGCTTAACGAAGCCAACAAGTTCATAGAGGAAATGCCTATGGAACCTACCGCAGCTGTCTGGGGAGCCTTGCTTGGTGCTTGCAGGATGCATAAGAATATGGATTTGGGTGTTTATGCTGCTGAAAAGATTTTCGAGCTTGACCCTCATGACTCTGGTCCTCATGTACTGTTGTCTAATATTTATGCTTCTGCTGGTAGATTGCGTGATGCAGGAAATGTAAGGAAGATGATGAAAGAGAGTGGGGTAAAGAAAGAACCTGCCTGTAGTTGGGTTGAAATTGAGAATGAAGTCCACATGTTTGTGGCAAATGATGATTCACATCCAATGAGAGAAGAAATCCAGAGGATGTGGGAGAAAATAAGTGGGAAAATTAAAGAGATCGGGTATGTGCCAGACACAAGCCATGTGCTTTTCTTCATGGATCAGCAGGACAGAGAAGTAAAGCTACAATACCATAGCGAGAAGTTAGCATTAGCATTTGCAGTGTTGAAAACTCCTCCTGGGTTAACCATTAGGATTAAGAAGAACATTAGAATATGTGGTGATTGCCACTCTGCATTCAAGTTTGCTTCAAAAGTCTTGGGAAGAGAAATCATTGTAAGAGACACCAACAGGTTTCACCATTTCCTTCATGGCATGTGTTCTTGCAGGGACTATTGGTAGCTTATAAGTTGTTGAATACTAAAATCTGTCATTTTATACCCTCCGATTCGAGAAGTTAGGTTATAACTTCAAAGGTTGAGTTCAAACTTACCAAGAACCCCGCGTCTCAAAGGGTTTAAAGGAACATGGTTCTCTTATCTAACATCAAATTTTGAACTCCATTTTTTATGGTTGTCTAGGTAGTTCCCACAAGAATAATATATAATACAAGTTCAAGTAAGAAAAAATATCAACAATTGATTGGTGAATGGTGATGTTAAATTATGGACGAAGCATCAAAACAGTATGAGGAAATTTGTATTCCCTGGTACTTAATTGTATTTGTAGCTTCCAATTGGAACCTCTTGGGTTATATTGATTATTATTTCTTTGTTATTAATTATTCATTAAGTGAATGCTGTTTGCTAGTCTCTGATTTGTTCTGGTCCTTTCTTTTGCCAGTGATCCAACTGAGATTGTTGTGTATACATGTATATGTTTGATTATCTACTAAATTTTAATTTCTACCTCTAGTTTTGGTCAAGAAAAAAAAAAAAAACAAAACAAAACAATCTAGCCCAAACATCCATCCTAGATGTTCTCCACATTTGTAACACTAACAACATGGTTTTGTATTTAAGATGCACACATTATCTCTTACGGGTGGTTTGACCCATGGATTTGAAATTAGGGGGTTTTGGTTTGTCTAAAGCTAAACCCACGTTTCAACACTTAAGTAAATCCATGGATTTATGATACATTTTTATTCTTCTATTTTTATTTTTAATTTTGTTGAATGTCATATGATTTGGGATAATTTTCACTTTAACTTCTTATTAATGATCATTGATGACCGATGACCACAAATGTTAGCTAACTTCACGATCAACCATGATGACCGACCATGACCCGATGATTGATCATCTTAATCGTTGTCTCCGTCGACGAACTTCTACCCATCAATAAATATTGAAAAATTAATAAAAATGAATTTTTGAAAAACTTTTCTTTTTTTGAGTCATTCTAGATACGCTTCTGATTGAATATTTGGTAAAATACACATTTTTTCATTATTCTATTTTCTTTTCTTCTAGAGTTTTTTTATTTTTAATTAGATCATCTTTTTTAATTATCTTTTTTCTTTTGTTTGTTTAAAATTAATCTTCCTTTCTTTTACTTGATTTTTTTGTTGATATATTTTCTCGAAAATGATGACATGTCTATTGTGATCTCAAATATAAATCAAATATTAATATCTTGGAAAAATAATATAAATTGTAAATATATTTCACATATACCATGATTTATTTTTAATTTAATAATATTTTTCATTTTTTTCATTGGTTAATTTAACTATAAGATTTAAAACTTATTTGGATTGACTTGAGAAAAAGTGTTTTTCTAAAAAAAACTCATTTGATAAAAGTTGTTTAAAATATAGTACATGCGTATTATAAGAAAACAACTATAACTATAACTAAATGTTAACTCAACTTCATTTTTGCTTTTGTATGATCTTTTTAGTTATGTTTATTTTGAAACCTATTAGACCATTTTTAATGTTGCTTAGCTGAAACTTTCATAAACCCTATTCGATTACATGACTTATTATATTTTGTGAATAATTTGTAACATTCCTAATTAAACCCTTCATGTTAATAATGCAATTGTAATCAAAATTATTGTTATTGAAAAATTTCTCAATTTTACATTATTGTCATGAAAATCAATAGAGCTAAGAAATTAAATTAGAGATACAAAATATGAAAAAAAGAACAATTAAAACTTTGATACATGATAAATTTAGGATGTACAATTCAAAAAAAAAAAAAAAAAAAAAACAAATTAGCTAAGCTTAGTCCCAAACATAGTTAAATTCAGATTTTCAAATCCTACACTAAGTCATCCATAATTCCAAGTTATCAGAACCCATCAAATAAGTAGACGACATGCTGAATTGATCCGGTGGAGATGCGATAGTTTTTGATTTTTTAATTTCATTCTCATCAAGTTAGTTGCCAATTAGGAGTGTTTTCTTAAGTGGCTTTCTTAACTTAGATTTTGCTTCTCCATATTTATTTATTTATTTATTTATTTATGTTGCTATTTACTTTTTAAATGTATTTTTAAAAACTAAATTTCTTTTTATTTTTTAATTTAGTTAAGGATTCTTGAGAAAGATTAAAACCATGGTAAAAATGTTGTAAGAAGACAACCATGAAAGTCAAGAACAAAAGCTTCTCTTTTTTTGAAAACTAGTATCTAACCACGTGTTTAATAATTTTAAATAATTTGAATAAAATTGTTTAAAATAATTGTTTGTTGATAAATGTATAAAAATTTCCTATAATTGTTTGTTGATATGTTGATTGATGCACAAAATTAATTATTCAATAAATCATTGTTGGAAAAAAACTTGTATTTTCTTATTAGATTCATTAAAAATTCAATTCAGTTATATTGATATTTTCTATTTATTCTATAAAAGAAAAGTAAAAGTCGGACAAATAACGTTTTTATTTATTTATTTATTTTTTGTGTTTAATACTTAACAAATATTCATGATCTTTTTAAATAAAATATAAAAAAAGAATGCAAGGATCAATGTTTATATATTTTGTAGGAGAAGTTTTAAATAAGTTATGAAAACTTTTGGGTTTTGAAAACCTTTTAAATTCTATTACTAAATTTAAAATATAAAATCACTAAAGTTATTATAAATTTTTAAAAAATGTCGTCATTACTAACCATTAAATATATAAAGTAACTTATTTGTCACAAAAGAAAACGTACAGTAACTATTTTAGAAAATTTTTATTTAAATTTAAAACATTGAAATAATAAATAGTTTATTATTTAGAGAAATGAGATTGAATGATTAAATGAAAATGATATATTTTAATTACTACAAAACACAGAGGTACTATATGATCTAGAAGAAAGTAACATTTCCTATCGTTAATTAAAAATGAAAAGCGATAAAATTGTAAAAGAAAAATAATGAAAAACAAACAAAAAGACATATTTAGTTCTTTAGTTTTAAAAATTTATCATTCTAGCATCTTCTGCCATGAATGATAAAAATGAACCGTATTAAATTTACGTGACATATTATTTAATATATAAATGGTAGAACGTTATCTTTTTCTTATCGGTATTGTAAAAACGATAATAGAGAAAAACTTAAAAATTCTACAAATTTCAAATTTCTTATCAAATAAGGAGGTAAATGTATAATAGCACATTTCTTTTCTATTAGAATTGTATTTTTTAATCATCGATGTATAGTATTTTTATATTTAAAAAAATTTACTCTGAAATGTTTTGTGTGATTATCTCGAGGAAAGAAAAGTTGGGTAAAATATTATTTATTACAATGATTTGTTTATTAACAAAATTTATTTTTACAAGAATAACTACTCTTCAACTTATATTAGAATGAAAGGATAAAGTTTGTTTTATTTTAATTCTTCAAATTATTTTGTTGATAAATAGATATTTCAAATTTGGTGAGACAAAATGTTATACCATTACGCAATGGACAGAAGTTTGTAATAAATCACTAAAATTTGTTTATTAAACCAAATAAAAGGCATAATACATTGATTACAAAAGTGAAAAAAAGAAAATATAGCATACACACATATTCTTTCAAATAGATCTGCTACAACATTTGGTAAGTAAAAACTGCTATCAACTTTGTCAAAGTTAAAATAGAGATATATTACATACAACGTTACATACATCTTTTACAACTTGAACGTACCACTATCCATCGTAGAAAAGCCTTGAGCATTAAAAATGACTAATGAGATAAGATAAGAATTAAGAATTAAGAAAGAATAAAGTGTTGGAATGAATTTTTAATTTTATGTATTTATGAACTATTAATATATCTTTATATTAGTTATTTTAAGTAATGACATAGATGTTATATTTTAAAAAGACAGAGTAAATGTGTCCAAAGATTTTTTTTTTTTCATATTCTGGCACTTCTATTTATTATAGATTACGGACAAAAATTAAACTTTGTTAGTCGAACATTTAAACTCTTAACCAAAATTTATAATATTTTTGTTTTCAAAAATTGAAAACCCAAAAGAAATCATTATCAAACAGCATGTTGGTTTCTTCAGGATGCCCATCCCTTTCGTACCACTGTATTTTATTTTGAAACGTCTCATTTCTCTCTCTCTCTCTCTCTCTCTCTCTTTTTTAAAAGGAAATCCAATCCTTCATTAAAAGAGGGGAAAAAAAAAAAAAAAGAAAAAGAAAAAAAGAAAGAAGATATTTTAGTGCAAAGCCTTCATATAACAGAAAGAAAAACATCTTTCTTGACTTTTAAATTTAACTTGGACTTTGAGATAAAGAAATCAACATGTGAGTGAGTTTATCCAATATTGAGTTTGATCATCTTGCTGGATATATAAAACGTTCACGTATAAACTACAAATCATATACATACAAGCTAATGCAAAAGGAGGATGCAGTTTTGTCACCAATAACATGCATTAATATGAATTTATCTTTACAATCAAATATGATGAAGACATAATTAACTTTGTTGAAAAGAAGAAAAAAAAGCAGAACACAACAAATGATTATACAAATACCTGATAACCTATTATCGGTTTCATTCTTTTTTCTTTTCCTTCTATTTTGAGGGGGAGGGGGAGTTTTCTGGCACTCATAGATAACGAAGGAATTTAAAGAGAACATCAAAGTTGATACACTATATTGAGCAGCAAGATTTAACTGCAACAACCCCCAGATTGAGCTGTAGCACCATCTCTACCTCCTGATGGCCCTGGGATTCCACCATATCCAACTTTTATCCCATACGACTGCACATAGGATGGAACATTGCATCAATTACCTCATTCTCATCACTATTCATACATCGTTTTTAAAAAAGAAAATCTAACAATCGAAACTAGAATCTAAATTCTGTCCTTAATGACAGTGGCTAAATGCCATTGCCCAAACGCCTACAATTCAAACAGCAAGATAATTTTTTACTAACAGTGAACCCACCCACTTCAGATAGCTTAGCCAAATGTAGAACCAAAACCCCCTCCTACAAAGATAAACCTCAGAATCTCTGAAGTTCGATCCAACACAGAAAACTCAAAAAGAAAACACAAAGAAACTCAAGATACAAATAAATTGCAATACTAACATAAGTTTGTAAGTCCGCTAGTTATGGAAATATTAGGAGTATTACTAGAATATTAGTAGGTTATTAGAAGGGACAAAATAGCAATTAGCTAGTAAGTTTGTTAGGGTTTTTTTTTTTGTTATAAATAGAAGGTGTGGGTTGAGAGGAGGGGGTGAAGTATTTTGTAAGGCCTTCCCTTTGGGGAATTTGGGAAAGGATTCTCAGCCCTCTTGAAAGTGTTGGGTATATTGTAGTTCTTGATATTGCAAAATAAAACTATCTTTTAGTGCTCCTTGTGTGTTCTTGAGTATTTCCTTGTTAGGTAGGATCCTAACAAATTGGTACAGAGCCCGTTCGTTCTGAGAATATTTGCTATGGATTCGGAAGTGAGATAATAAGCTAAAAAAGATGTTAAAGATCTTGGAATTAGTGCAGCAAACATTGAACGATTACAAGCAAGGATGTGCAGACAAAGAGAGAAAGAGAAGAAAGAATCCTAGCAGCCATCCAAACAGAAACAAAACCTTGTTTGTAAACTGTCTAGTTGAGTTCGAAAGGGTTGCTGGATGACGTTGATCTTACCTGAGAATGCTTCCTCCAAAGGCAAGGGAGAATCAGGCGGCCAAGCAGAGGGAAGGGGGAAAAGAGGATACCCCAGCAAAGACAGAATCAAGAACTCCACAAGAAGTGGAAGGTGAGAACGTTCAAAATCTAAAAATGGAAAAAGTTAGTGAGACGAGTAAGGGAATGAGAAGGAAAATACCAGTGCGGAGGAAGAGTGGTAAAGAGGGGGAAACATTGAGATAGTGGTTGGAAGAAGAAACGGAAGAATAAACGGAAGAAGAAGCACCTCTCGGCAAACCTGTGTTCGGAGTTTGCATCCTGATCTACTTGTTGCCCAATATCAAGTCTAGCTTGGAATATATTTGTGAGCCATGGAGTTTGTCTAGAAGTTCTTCCACAAGGGGAATTGGAAAACGATCGGAAATAGTGATATTATTCAAGGCCCGGTAGTCAATACAAAATCGCCATCCTCAATCTTTCTTTCTTACCAACGAGACTGGACAGAAATACGGGCTGACAGTTCGTTGAATGGTTCCTACTTGTAACATATCATCTACCGTCTTCTCGATTTCATTCTTCTGATGATGAGCATAACGATACAGTCTCACATTCACTGTGAGGCTCCCTCTATCACATTAATCTGGTGATCTATTTCACAAATTGGTGGTAATTCAGTTGGTAATACGAATAGTTTAGAAAACCCACTCAGTAAAGCATATAACTCATCAGGTTGATTGGCTGTGGTTGTTGTAAGTTGGAATTCATCCAGCTCAATATACCCTTCCAATGTCCGGCATTTTGCTAGGAACCCTTGGTCAGTCTTCCTAGGCTTTCATCATTTCCTTCAAGGTTACTTTCACTTGGGTTAGCGATGGACCACCTTGTAACACAGTCTTCTCGACTCCCTTCCCTATAGTCATCGTTAGTGCTCACCAATCTACTTCTGAGACTCCCATTGTTAGTGCTCGCCAAGACTACCTCCACATCTCCCAACTCTAGAGGAAGAAAATTCTCAAATCATCAATTCCCCTATTGTCAACACAACTCTACACATACCTTTTCCCTTGGCTGCAGATCCCTTCCCCATTATCACTCCAGGGTGCATCGTTTCTACCAAGGGGAGCTTCAGTTCCTCGACCAATTTCTGCGCAAGGAAATTGTAGGTAGCTCCACAATCGATAAGAACTATCACTACTTCATTTTCAATCATCCCTTTCATTTTTAGGGTTCCTGGTGATGAAAACCTCATCATTGAGTCCAACGATAGCTTCACAGCATTTACAACTTCCGCCTTTTGCAACTCTATAATCTCTTCCTCTCTCGATTCCATGTTATCGAATATCTCTACTTCATTACCTTTGTCGTCTACACCAAACATCCTCATGCTTCTTAATTCTCTCGCTTTACACTAGTGGCCAACAAAGAACTTTTCATCACAATGAAAACAAAGTCCATTATCTTTGCGGCTCTTAAAATTCATGTTTGTTAAACATCCGGCTGGTGTTTCCCTCTTGGTTTCCGTCGGTGCTACATTTGTCAATGTGATCGTACACACGGTAAGGTACTCCATACGTTCGTTCTCTTTGATTCTCGCTCTTTTCTTTTTTTTTTTTTGGAAAGGTATTGTAACACAACTTGAGGATGAGGGGATTTGAACCCGGGATCTCATGTCCTCAGATACATACTAGTGCCAATTGGGTCTTTGTTATTCTCGCTTTAGGGTGCCCTAATTGGGTTGGGCCCTCTTTCTTTTTTCTCTTTTTCTCTTCTCGGGCTATCTCCTTATTTTTTACCTTTGGCCCTTCTCCATTACCACGTCCAAAGTTGTGGACTCCCAACATTCTAGCTCAGCCTTGATAACCAGATCCGAGCTTGTGACAAAGGTTTCCAACAACTGTTCATCTGTGAGATGAGAAGAGAAACTGACGCCATCATTTTCTCAAATTGTCCACACCGTTGACTCTTGCCGAATCCAAAGAAATTGTCCCATTAGCATTCCCTCTCGTGATGATCGTAACTAGTTCAACAAGTGTACTTTTCAGATCCTTCCAATCCTTGAAGCTTCACATTCTTCTTTTCCACGATACCAAATGAGAGCCACTCCTCAAAATTAATTACAGATACAGTTAATTTTTCATGGTTAGAGTGTTTGTGAATATGGAAGTATCTTCCCACTCGAAAGAGCCTGACGTCCAGATCATCTCCTCCGAAAACCGGCATCTCGACATTTTTTAACTTACTCCGGTCAATTATTTCTTCATTTGCCTTCATTCCAACAGTCATTGCTGTGTCTCCTCTTGATCTTCCTTCTCTTTCCCTTTCTTTGATGAAGATCCACTCGTGATCTCAGATAACTTATGATCATAACCACCTCTGCCGATAGTGTTGATATTGAGTCATACCGGGAGCGAGGAAAGGAAACGGGGGAATTGAAATTGGATGCCGATAGTGTTGATATCAATTTCAGCAACGCTGCTACACCTTCTATTCCAGATAATCTCCACACTGCTCTCGAGACTCGTGATCTCCTCCTCTGTTGCTTCCACCTTCTCTTCAATCCTCTACTGTGCATCTTCTTTGCTTTTCCCATGATGAATTCTCCGTTAAAAATATGTAAGGTATCCCTTACTACTTTAGTATTAATATGAAAGAGTTGCCCTGAGGTCACAATACCCTTTGAGTACAGAGAGCTTAACCCCCACCCCTTTCTCAAGACTACTTGCTAATTACCAAAAGTATGCCCTAAGCATCATCTTATTCTATAGATAGACTCACCACTCCTGACTTCCATACAACCTAGTGATCCCCACCATAACTAACTTTCACTCATACTACCCTTTTTACCCCTTCTCAAATACTTCAGTAGAATTGGAGCCCTAACATAACCCTACTAATATCCTACTAATACTCCTAATATATCTAACTCTGCCTTCAAAAGTTACAACATACCCACAGCCTTTCGAAAGAGTTCTCTCTCTCCCAAAGTCCCATGATCAAAATTCTCACCAAAATGTTCCACACTCTCTAAGATGCCCAACTCCTCTTATAATCAAGGCACCACTAGCTAAACCCATAATACCCCTTACTGAAATATTATCTATAATCTATATACCCCTAACCACTACTCACATAATGCAAAAAGAACTGCAACAGTGAAACAAAAATACTTCCATTAACATTTAACAGGAAGAAGGAAAAGTATACCGCATACCTCATTAGATACATCAAACACTCCATCCTGGATCTTCTTATATATGGTTGCAGCAGTTTTAATGAATGCCTGTTAAAAATTATTGATCATCATCAAAACTGTGGGACAGAAAATTGTTTACAATATATCAAAAAGGTGAATATTATATCTTTTATGTCATGTTCTTAGTTTAGAGATGAACATCCAATTTAAATTTTGTGAAAGGCAATTTATGTCTATTGTATCACCTCCTCGACATTTTGAGCAGTTTTAGCAGAGGCCTCCATAAAAATTAAACCATGCTCCTTTGCAAACTGCTCCCCTTCCTCAGTGCTGACAGCCCTTCGGTGTGCAAGATCACACTTATTACCTATCAGCATTATTGTCATGTTTGCATTAGCATGTTGTCTTGCATCTTCAAGCCAGCTAGCCAAGTGATTAAAAGTCTCCCTCCTGAAAAAGTATGATAGCCACACACCATAAGTTCTGAAATTTTCATCCACTCAAGAAATTTTAAGCATGTTGGTGACGCCTCATTTCAGCTTATGCAGTCTATCATGTTAAATTAGAAGGCAGAATCACGCCAAAATGTCATGTAATTGGAAAGGAAAAGAACTGCTGTCAAACCGGACTAACTGCATTACTTTTAACTGCGGTCATGTTTAAGTAAATCCTCTCCCACAAACCTACAGGCTACAACTATACAAGATTAAAATAAACCATAACTTATAACGCACCCACACTCCTAAAATGGCCAATTGTTGGCGAAAGAGACGTGTCGAACACCAACATCCATAATATTTTGTTATTACCCTTTTTTTTTCAATTATATTTTTATTTCTAATATGACAAGACACAGCAAGCTGCAAAGTTAAAAAGAAAAAATAATTGAAATAAGCTCAAGCCCAGCTGAACTCTTTCTTTTGAAAAAGAAAAGAAAAGCTTATGTTAGGGTTTTGTTTTGTCGGCTGACCCACATACTTGTTGCTTGCTACTGCTGAAGAGTTTCGCATGCACAATTTTTCCTCCTTCCTCAAACACAATGATTTGAAGACCCACTCACCTGCTAGCAATTTGAAGACCCTACACCCACCAGCTCTCCATGCCAGTGACTTTTGTTTTTTCTCTCCCATTTTTGTCTTTTCTTTCCTTTTGTTTTCGTTTCCTTTTTTAAATCCCATTTATGTGTTTTTTCACTGTCCACTCCTGTGACTTATGAAAAAGTGTAGAAGGGTTGTTCGATTCTATTTTGTAGTTTTTTGTGTTTTAACTAATGATGTTGGACCATTGGTCCAGTAATAGTCTTCTTTATGAATTGTATGGTTGTTATTTTGATGTTTGAAGGTAATATTTTAACAACTGTGCACAGCATATATTTATTTTTGTAAATAATAATAAATATAACAAAATGCAAAAAGGTAGCCTCCTCTCTGTCACAGTCGGCCTTAATACCTCCATCTGACAAACATACACAACGAACAACTAACCACAAAATCAAACACATGCCTGCCAATCCGCATTTCCTCACATACTTACATCACTTGGTCCCCTTCTTCCCTTTCCTACATGAATTCATTTGGGTGACTTAGGGTCTGTACAATACTAACGACCCGTTTAGATTGAAGATATTGTTTTATGGGTATGAATATTAAATATCTGGGATTTAAATGTTTTGAGTGTTAAATGCCCAGAATAAATAAGGTGTGTTTGGTTAAGCAGTATAATTAATGTTTGGAATTGGAAGCTTTATCTGTATTTGTTTTACCAATTTTGTATATGAAATTGGAGCATGGACCCTCTTGGTAGATTTTCTGTTAAATCCATCATCAAAGAAGTCAGGTACTTCATAAAGCATCAAATACAAATAGCTGAAGTACAGAATCATTCCCACATCAAAATTCAAAAGTAGTATTAATTTAGAAGGGAACCACGATGTAAGAAGACCTGGTGATGTCGTAGACAAGCAATGCTCCGGCAGCACCTCTATAGTAGGACCTCGTAATAGACCTGAAAGATTCTTGACCAGCCTGTAATGTTTCTGGGAAACTTCAGAATTGGAAAAACTTGATGAAACTCATATGAAAGGAAAATTTTAAATTGAAAGAGTACAAAAGACATTATCTGTACCATTCTTATGTTATATATGTTTACACCACATTGTTTCAATAATGATCATCCTTATAGAAGGCAGATAGTAATTTTTTAGATAAGACAAGCAGAGAGTAATTTTGAACGACCTATCAGTTGAATAGGAATGCTGGCTGTGATATATGTGTGGGCTATAAGTTTAAGCAGAGAACTTGAGCTAAGCGCACATATAACTGTTGCATTAATTTTAAATTATTCTTTTAGACTCAAAGCCATGTTACGATAATAAACTTTTTCTAAAACAAGAAACATATTCACATTGATGTAGCAAGATGGAAAAAAAGTTCAAAAGATAAAACCTCCGAAAGGAAGAGAAGAAAAAAAATACAAACAAATACAACCAAACAGAGAAACTTTCTAACATCTAGAAACATGCCTCCAAATATTGATTGAAAAAACGATGACTTTGGCTACTAAGAAAACACCAGAGAAACCCAAAAAGCGTCCACAAAACAACAAAAACCTAACAAAGAGCAAACTGCAAAACTCTTCAATTTTGTACAAACTAACAACTTGATGAAAAAATCTTTTGATGAAGCAGCACCAAGAAGCTTGAAAAGAAACTCTCCAAACGCTTCAAACATCACAATATAAGTCACAGAAATAGTATGGACGCTACAGAGTGAGCACGAATGGAGGTTTCATTGTTTTATTAGTGTTATTGTTTGCGCCTTCTATTTGAACTAAGATTTAAGCTTATAGGTCCAGATCCGCTTGTATCAAGTACATTTCCAGATGATTATCCTTTAAAAGGATCCAAGAAAATGTACAATACAATCCAAAAACCAATTCAATAGACAACTGACACAGTTAAATATCTAGAGACTTGAAATCAGAAATTTCCAAGAAAATCACCCAAAAAAAAAATGAAGAGAGATAGCTAACCGTGTCCCAAATTTGCAACTTAATTGGTTTGTTATCAATGGTAATCATCCTCGCACCAAATTCTACGCCAATAGTCAAGTCATGAACAGGCTGGAATCTCTTATCGGTAAACTGGAGAAGAAGACATGATTTTCCAACTCCTGGAGAATAGAGAACAGAATTCAGTTTCAATCGCCGGAATCAATCGAGAAACAGCAAACAGCATCCAAATTCAAAGCTGAGGCCAGTAAATACCGAAGCAGACAAGCATTCACATAATAAAATCAGAGAAACAGATCGATCACGTAGATTAAGCAAAAATAAAGGGTAATCGAAGGGACCCAATTGAGGAATCAGATCGAAAACGAAAAAATCGTGTACAGGAAGACGTACCAGTATCACCAATGATGATGTACTTGAAAAGGTAGGCGTATGACATATTAAGGTGGGAATCGAAGAAGAAAAGGAGAGGGGAGGGGAGAGGAAATGGAAGAATGAGGGAACAGAAAAGGAATTAAGGGGGGAGGGGGATGGATGGGTGGAAGGAAAAATGGGGAAACGTCGAGAAACGGTAAAGAGGGTGGAGTTTCAATTGCGGAGTTCCAAGGAGGGAAGGCAAAGGGAGGTTAGTGTGTGTTGTGTTGTGTTGTGTTGTGTTGTGTTGGATTGAATTGCGATCTCTGACTTTGAGCTGTCAGTTTCAATTCCTATTAATATACAAAACTTTTTATTCGCCACTTCATCTTTCATCACACCCTTCCACCCCCAACATTCTCATTTTCTTTCTTTACAAACAAAAACTCTCTCATTTCCTAACGGATCTTCTCCTCCTAACTCCACCATTTCCTTTACACCAATTTAATTAACAACCGTTGTTTCTTCTTTTTTGTGGAAAATCTAAGTTTCAACTATTACATAGTTGGTATCCTTTTTATCTCTCAAAAAGAAGGATGGACAGTAACTCATAGCTGAACTATGTTTATCTATTTTGACATCTAATTAACAACTAAAAATCATGCATCAACTTTTTAAAGTATCACCAATATATGAAGTATCCAAATTTCAGAACTATTAATAAATGAATACAAACTGATAGTACCTCTTTTATAGACGAAATTATTATATTCCTCTTCAATTTTCTCTCTCGTCAAATTCGATATATGATCTACCATTTACCCTTTTTTTTTTTTTTTTTTTGCTCTTCTTTAATACCATTTTACTCCCCTCTTTCCATTCCACCATCTTAGAAAACTATCTAATTAAGTTATATTGATAGGAGAGATTTGTTGTGGCTTGCAAACCTCTCATCAAATACATTTGTAATTCCATCTATACTAGTAAGAGTTTACCAAATAAATTTTATTGACAATTATTTACGTAATAAATCTCTTGCCTTAGTAACGTGGAATGATTCTTGTGGTTGTACGCGGAAGGAGTATTGAACAATCAAGTATAAAATAAATAGTGAAAGTTGAAGAAATGCTATTAGACAAATAGGGTTTAGAAGGTTTTTATTAAACAGTTACATTCTATTTTTATCTTATTAATCAATTTGGTAACTGTCCCTATTGTAACTAATTATTTCTCTTTCTCATATGTGTATAAATACCATTGAATACACCATAAATAAAATGAGAAGTCATTTATACCTTTTTACTTTTCCAATATGGTATCAGATGAAATTTAACCCCTTCCTTATCTTTCCTCTTTTTTTTTTCTCACCCTCAAATAATTCCCTCACTAATTTTCTCCTTTTCTTCACCGACCCATTCTATCCCCCCTCATTAATTTTCTCTTCTTCTTCCCCGATCCGTTCCATCTCCCAACCATTTTCCCCTGCTACACTCCCATGGCCGACCAAAACTCCCAAACTCCCAATCTGAATCCTTCTACCACATCTCAGACCCAAGAAAATCCTCCTCCAACTTCTGATGGCCATCAAAACCCAAATCAAGGATACATCAGTCCTTATTACCTACACCATAACGACAACACTAGTTTAATACTAGTTACCGAGCCATTAACAGAAGAAAATTACGTTTCTTGGAGCCGCGCGATGATCATCGGATTATCAGTAAAAAATAAACTCGGTTTTATTGATGGTAACCTTCCCCGACCAAATGAAGATCTCCTCCCTTCGTGGATCAGAAACAACAACATTATCATCTCTTGGATCTTGAATTCAGTATCCAAACCAATCTCAGCCAGTATTCTCTTTGCAAATTTAGCAAGAAGTATTTGGCTTGACCTCAAGGAACGTTTCCAACGGAAGAATGCCCCTCGCATTTTTCACCTAAAGAGATCACTTGCAACCCTTTCTCAGAATCAAGAATCGGTAAGCATGTATTTCACCAAGTTTAAAACCTTAATTGATGAATTAAACTCATACAGATCTGCCTGCACCTGTGGAAGTTGTCGTTGTGGAAGAAATCAAGAAGTAGCAAATTTTCTTCAAACCGAATATCTCATGGACTTCCTCATGGGACTGAATGATTCTTATGCCCAAACCCGCACCCAACTACTCCTCATGGAACCCATTCCATCCATCTCTCGAGCCTTTTCCCTTCTACTTCAAGAAGAACAACAACGAGCTATCGGTTCTTTCTCCCCTGCTATCAATACTCCAGCCATTGCCCTTGTTGTATCCTCAAATAACCCTAGAAATAATTTTGTACACAAACACCATAAGGACAGACCTATTTGTACTCACTGTAATATCCTAGGACACACTGTTGGCAGATGCTATAAGGTACATGGATATCCCCCTAGATATAAAACAAAACAGCAGAGAACCAGCAATAGTAACTCCGAATCTGTATCGAGCAACAACACAAATTCAGTCACAACTCAAACCAGTAATGCTTCTACAAGCTTGAATAGCGTCACAAATCTAACAGAAGCCTTGTTACAATGCCAAAATCTTCTCAACCAACTTCAGTCTCAACTTACAGCTCCATCAAATAATTCCATCAATCACATAATAAGTACCCTCTCTAATTCACACTGGATCATTGATTCTGGAGCATCCACTCACATATGCCATTCTAAAGAATTTCTCACTGACATTAAACCATGCTCTGCTTCTATTAGCCTGCCAAATAAAAATACTTATCAAGTCAAGAATATTGGTACTGTAAAGTTGTCTGATACACTTATTTGGAAATATATTCTTTATATGCCTGACTTCACCTTCAACTTGCTTTCTGTAAGTGCAATTAGAAAGGAATCTTCACTCTCTGTTCAATTATTCACTGAAATTTGTACCATTCAGGACAAGTACACTTCAAAGAAGATTAGCAGTGCTAAACTCTTCCAAGGACTATATATCATTGACCAACCCACATGTTTTCCATCCATCTGTGCTGTCACTGCAAATAAAGCATCCTTATGGAACCAACGGATGGGTCACCCTTCTATTGAGACCATAAACTCTTTACAAATTCCTTTGTTTTTAAAACCATCTACAGTAGACAAAATGTCTCATTGTACTATTTGTCCTCTGGCAAAACAAAGAAAGCTTTCCTTTACTTCTAATAATCATTTGTCTTCAAATGCTTTTGATTTAATTCATGTAGATATTTTGAGACCTTTCTCAACAGAAACATATTCTGGATATTCTTATTTTCTCACCATTGTTGATGATGCCACTCGTTACACTTGAGTCTTCATGCTCAAACTCAAATCTGATGTTATCTCCTTCATACCACAGTTTTTCAAACTGATAAAGACCCAATATGACAAAGCAATCAAGCAAGTGAGATCTGACAATGCTCGTGAACTCAAATTCACCACCTTTTTTGAACAAAAAGGAGTGATACACCAATACACATGTGTTCAATGCCCACAGCAGAACTTTGTCGTTGAAAGAAAACATCAACATATTTTGAACACAGCCCGTGCTCTCTACTTTAAGTCCCAAGTTCCCTTGAATTTTCGGGGAGACTGCATCCTCACTGCTGTTTACTTAATTAACAGAACCTCATCCAGGTTACTACAATGGAAATCCCCATTCTAGAAATAAAACAACATCGTCCCTGACTACAACTCATTGAAAGTTTTTGGCTCCCTATGCTATGCATCATCACTACCCCACAACCGTTCTAAATTCCAACCCAGAGCTATTCCTTCTGTCTTCATTGGCTATCCCCAAGGCATGAAAACCTACAAATTATATGACATTGAACACAAAAAGGTCTTCATCTCAAGAGATGTAATCTTCCATGAAACCACTTTTCCCTTAAACGACATCTCCAAAAACCAAATACCTGTTGATCCTCTACCGGGCTTTTCACTACCCAAACCTTTCCATGAATGTAACTTACATTCACATACCACATTAATCTCAACCCCACACCTACAAGAGATGAAGACCCTAGTAATAGTAATACTAAATCTAATGATTCTGAAAATGAACAGCCAATGAACGATGAAAATATGGTTGGAAACAGTGACATCAATGAAACTACTATATCTCAACAAGATAGACAACCCAATGCCAATAAAGAAACCACCATCAGAAAATCTACACGAATAACAAAAACCTCCTCCTACATACAAGCATATCATTGCAGCCTACTTACCACACAATCCCCACCTACTCAAAAATCCACCAAATATCCCATAAAACCAACATTTGTCATACGAAGCCTTATCCCTCACACATAAATACTCTATCCTTCAAGCCTCCACCAAAAAAGAACCAACTTTTTACCATGAAACAGTAATATCCCAAGAATGGCGTGAGGCCATGAAAGCAGAACTGGAAGCTATGGAAACAAACCTAACATGGAGCATTGTTCCCTTACCTAAAGGCAATAACTCCATTGGTTGTTGTTGGGTCTACAAGATCAAACATAAAGCTGATGGATCCATTGAAAGATATAAAGCACGTCTTGTGGCAAAAGGATATACTCAACAAGAAGGTCTTGACTACTTTGAAACCTTCTCACCTGTTGCCAAGATGGTCACTGTTAAAACCTTCATAGTCGTCACAAAAGAATGGCCCTTAGTCCAACTTGATGTAAACAACGCCTTCTTACATGAACAACTGTTTGAAGAGGTCTATATGGAGCTACCATTAGGCTATAAGCCACAATATGAAATTCAAGGGAAGAAATTAGTATGCAAGCTCCAAAAATCCATCTATGGATTAAAACAAGCCTCAAGGCAATGGTTTACAAAGTTCTCAACTTTTCTAGTTTCTCTAGAATTTCAACAGTCAAAAGCTGACTACTCTATATTCATTAGAGGCAAAAATGACTCATTCATAGCTCTTCTTGTTTATGTAGATGATATCATCATCACCGGTGCAAATGCACTTCACATACAAGAATTAAAAAGAGCTTTTAACCAAAAGTTCCTCTTGAAAGACCTGGGTCTCTTAAAAATTTTCCTTGGCCTTGAATTGGCAAGAAACTCATCCGACCTTTTTCTCTCACAGAGACATTATACTCTTCAACTTATTGAAGATACAGGCCTTCTTGGTGCAAAACCAACGTCCATCCCCATGGATACAACAACAAAATTGAATGCTTCTGATAAATACATTCTCCATGATGCCACTCCATACAGACGTCTTATTGGTTGACTGCTTTACTTAACCATATCACGACCCGATATAACCTTTGCAGTACACAAATTAAGCCAATTTATGGCTAAACCAACCATAAATCACATGAATGCAGCCAACCACCTAATCAAATATCTCAAAGGGTCCCCAGGAAAAGGCATCATTCTACCTAAAGTTCAAGGCTTCTCAATAAATTCTTTCGCTGATGCCGATTGGGGCTCTTGCCTAGACACCCGCCGCTCAGTCACAAGATTTTGTGTTTTCCTTGGAAACTCTC
Source organism: Cucumis melo (assembly GCF_025177605.1). NCBI lineage: Eukaryota > Viridiplantae > Streptophyta > Magnoliopsida > Cucurbitales > Cucurbitaceae > Cucumis > Cucumis melo. The sequence goes on from NC_066868.1 coordinate 15,547,081, forward strand.
TTGTTTCTTGGATACCAAGAAGCAACAAACAGTAGCAAGATCATCTGCAGAAGCCAAATATCTAGCTCTAGCTGTCACTACATGTGAAGTCATGTGGCTTCGGAGCCTTCTTAATGAACTACAAATTAAAGCTCCATCTCCAGCCTTCCTTTTTTGTGACAATCAAGCCACCATCTACATTACAAATAATCCCATGTTTCATGAAAGAACCAAACATATCGAACTAGATTGTCATTTTGTTCGAGATAGAATAACAAATAGATCCATCAAGCTGTTACCAGTTTGATCTTCTAATCAGCTTACAGACGTGTTTACGAAGCCTCTTCCAGCAAGCATCCTGTTTCCATTAATAGGCAAGATGGGCATCCAAGACATAGTTGCCCCACCTTGAGGGGGGAGTATTAAACAGTTAATTCTGTTTTTATCTTGTGGTCCTATTGTAACTAATTATTTCTCTTTCTCATATGTGTATAAATAACATTGAATACACCATAAATAAAATGAGAAAGTCATTTGTACCTTTTTACTTTTCCAATAGTTTTCTAACATTCTTTCCAACTCATGCAAAAGTCACTATAAGAAATCGGAGTTCTCTCGATGCACCAAATTTCGTCGAGGTAAGTTGGTAAAAAGGGCTTCCGCTAACACCGTAAGGGGTGCTTGGGCTAGCGAATTTGTTCAGATGTTGGGTTTCCGACGTTGGCAAAGCTCGACCATCCTCGATGCCATAAACATAAACGTCGGGAAAAAGGAAAAGATTAAATAATAATTTTCTTTTCCCTTAAGCCATGCATACATACGTCAGAGATGGGTTTGATATTCCCAACATGGGCATTTACGACGTCGGAGGAAAGCAAATTATTATTTAACCTTTTTCTTTTCCCCAATGCCATGCATATATACATTGAAAGTGCGTTGGATATTCCCGACATGGCCATACACGACGTTGGGAGAAAGAAACAATTAAATAATAATTTCTTTTTCCTTCGACGTCAATTGCATGGCGTCGAGAAAGTGGGTCTTAATGCCCAATGCCATTAGTATTGCGTCGGAGGAATGGAAAATTATTCCTAATGCATTACTAATGGTGTCAGAAATAGGTGGTTCTTCTGACGTTTTCATTTTACGTGGGGAGTTCTCCTATAAAAAATCTACAAAACTAGAAGAGAAAGGAGAGATTGCGAGAGAGAGAGAGAGGGACGTAGAAGGAGAGAACTTCGTTCATCCACCGTGCTCACCAACGTCTCCATCTCGTCGTTCGTCATCGTCTGCCACTGCTGCACTTCATTTCGATAAGTGGTTTAGTTAGTTTTAGTTTTGATTTAGTTAAAGAATTAGTTTATATTTTGAATTAGTTTTAGGATTTAGATTTTGAATTAGTTTTATGTTCTAATATTGTATTTGAATTTGTAGTGTTTTTAGGATTTTAGAATTAATTTGAGTTTGAATTTAAGATTGTGATTGAATTTGAGGGGGGGGGGGATTATATTGAATTTGAGGGGTGATTATATTTCGGGTGTTCGAAGTGTTAGGTAGATTGTAAAGATTGGAGTTATTAGTGGTTAGCTTTTTTGGCTATCATGCAGTTATGGTAGTCTATGTAGTTTAAACATAGCTTTAGTGAAAAAGTTGGGAGATTGGGCATAGCTTATTTATGGAGTAAGTTCAAGCATTTGAGAGGGGGAATAGAAGACTAATCAAACATATTTATGTTTTAGGTCTTTAACAATGGACAAGGGTTGGATAAAACTTAGGAAATAAATTCTCAATTGAGTATACAGAGGGAGTATCCAAATTTTTAGAGGTTGCCAAGTATCACGTCGATGATTACGGACGAACAAGGTGTCCATGTAAGAGATGTATGAACTCAATTTGAGAGTCATTAGAGGATGTGGAGTGACACCTATCAACAATTGAAATATCTCGCTCCTATACAGACTAGGTGTATCATGGAGAGCCAATGAACTTGCATAAAGGTATATAATTGTTTGGTAAAGGAACTAGCAGTAACCTTTTAATGAAGGAACTAGCAGTAACTTTTTCCTAAAGAAAATGAAATTTAGGAATGCTTAATGATTTATAAGCTCCGATTGAACACGAAGAAGAAATAGAGGAAGGCTTGGAGTGTGAGACGTTGTTTAATATTAGTCGTCTAGAACAAGAGACAACAAACATATTTCAAGAGTTATTGAATGAAGTACAGAATGAACTATACCCGGTTGTTCAGAATTTTCCTCCCTGAATTTTTTAGTTAAGTTGATACATATCAAGGGTCTGAATGGTTGGAGTAACAAATCCTTCGATATGTTATTAGAATTGTTAAAAGTAGAATTTCCAATAGGTACTATTATCCCTAGTTCATTCTACGAAGCCAAATGAAAATTGCATGACTTAGGTCTGGGACATGAGACTATTCATGAGTGTAAGTACGACTGTGTATTTTACTGGAAGGAATATGGCGATTTGGAACATTGTCCAACTTGTAGCGAGTCTCAGTACAAGGTACTGCACTACTTTCTATTGATATCGAGATTACAACGATTATTTGTATCACAAGAAGGCTTGTCTGACATGAAATGACATAAGGATAAACGAGTCGAAACAGTGTATGTGTTAAGACATCCAGCTAATACCTAGATGAAAGCATTTTGATTGTGAATTTCCTAATTTCGTTTTAGATTCATGGAACTTTCGTTTGGGGTTAGTTTCAGATGGATTAATCTGTTTGGGAATATGAGTACCTCGTACGATTTGTGGTCAGTGGTGTTAATTCCTTACAACTTGCCATCTTGGAAATGCATGAAAGAGTCCAACTTTTTCATGTCATTGCTCATACTCGGTTCAAGATCTCCTGATAGGAAAATTGATATTTACCTCCAATAATTGATTGGGGAATTAAAAGAGTTATGAACTTTTGGTGTACGTACGTATGATTCTCTCACCAATTAGTTTTTTCAGTTGTATATAATTTTGTTGTGGACAATTAATAACTTCCCAACATATGGTGACTTATCTGGGTGGAGTACGAAGGGGTATCAGACATGTCTCATATGCACGGGAGATAGATGGTCATTTAAGATAAGAGGAAAAATATCTTTCATGAAACATTAGCGCTATCTTCTAGAGAACCACGTTTGGCGTAGAAGTAAGCTACATTCGCAATTAAGAAAAGATAGAGACTTCTCAATAGGATTAAGAGAAGTATCTTTTTTAATTTTCTTACTGGTCGAGACTACTATTACGTCATAAACTTGATGTAATGCATATTGAAAAGAATGTTTGTGACAAGATAATTTTAATGGATACAATTTTTGACATTTTTCTATTAAATTTCGTCTCAAATTGTCCTTTTTTATCTTTAATAATTGTATTAAGTTATTAACTATTCTCTCGTAAGTCCTAATGTTAAAGAAAACTTCTAATTGTTCCTACCACTTTTTGGTCTAAATTCATTTATTTACTTCGATTAGTTTAGATTGATTGATTTTATTTCTCTCCTTTCAATGTTGTTTCAATTTGCAGGTTATTCAGATCGGAAAAAGATTAAAGATTCAAAACTACCCAAATTTGGATGTCTAGTAAGTAACTTCTTTTCCTCTAGAAAGGTAGTTAGTAATAATAGAGTAAAAAAAGTAGTTAGTAATAATAGTAATTGAATTGGAGGAGACTAGGATGAATAGAATAGGGAGCTTTCTAGAATTTAGTTATAGCTTAGACACATTCTTTGGGTAGTTTGATGACTAGACTGTCCTAGGATTTGTAATGTTTGATTGTCTTATATTAGCTCCCTAATCTATAGTGTAATTTTCAGTTAAGCAAGTTGCTATTAGGTAAGAATAGGCTTTTTTCTCGAGTGTTGCACTTGTTTATATCTTTGGTAAATTGTGATACTTACATGGCACAAGAATTGTAATGGTTGTAAAATATTTTAATTTGTTGCTAAAGGTGGGGTTTTAATTCCTCCATCCATCCATGCAGGCTGCTCTAAAATCGCTTTCCTCCATCCATTATTTTTCTTAAAAGATAGAGGATAGGATATCATATACATCTACAACGTCGAAAGTTGTATGTAAAAGTGTGATGGCAATGTACGGCGAACTTTCCGACGTCGTGCAATACAACATTGGAAATCTCTCTCCTGATGCACTTTGTCCGACCTGGCACTTGACGCTCTTTTATGTATTGGAAGATCCTTTCCCGATGCATTTCGATATATTTTCCGATGATTTACTACATTCGCAGGATTCGAAATTTTTTATAATGACAACTACATGAGGATTTGGAAAATGTATTTGATAATATTTTCAAACAGTTCTAACCAACTATGTTTCAAATATAACCTTTTGTTTTATTGACAATATATGTCTCTCGAACATCGTAAAATCCAAACTCATCATCGACTAATACCAAATGATGCGATCATAACTACACTAGAGTAATGAGTCATTAATAGATATTTTTCCAAGTAAAAAAGTTAGTGAATTGAAATATACTAATCAATAACTAAAATTTTAAGCGTAGGTGAAGCTTTATTAGCAATTGCCATTATGTTAAACTATTTGTGGCTTATTTTGGTTCTTTATCCAAATGTCATTATGTGAATGTAGATTGAATTACTGTCATCTATTTACTCAAATACTTAACGAGAACAACATAGGATTAACACTACGATCTACTGTTATGTCATCTATCTTATCACTGTTTCGTACTCTTTATTTGGAGGATGCAATACGTAATAGATCATTGAATATAATTCGACTATTTGATATAGAATATTTGTTTACCATTTGTCTATAATCAAGTAAACGTAAAACCCAAGCCCATTTGTACTAACATAACAATTATCTTAAATTCAATTCAATTTGGAACACAAAAAACATAAAAAGAAAATGTTTAGATTAATGTAAATATATCTCTTTAATCACGTTAAAGAATGATATACTCATAGCTATGCATTGGATTTTTATCTTAAACATCAAATATCTTATTTGTCCTCTAGTGTTAAAGGCATGAGCATCAATAAAATGGTTTTTACTTTTAAGATGTTAGGGAATACAGGGTTGGTGACTCAAATAATAATAACACGTATCTGTTTTTAAAATATTCTTTCATCCATTGTACTCATAGGTTAGAATATAAATTTATTATTTTCTTTTATTTACGTATATCAAAAATTAGAAAATATGAGTTCTAGTAAAAGAGTATCGCTATCAAAATTCATAAGTTTGAAAACCCCCATAAGTACTTCGTTATTCTTTTCCTTTCCTACAATTACAAAATAACACTTCTCCCAGTATCAAAATATTAATTAAATAAATAACACTTTTCCACTCAAAAAAACAGTTAACCCAAAGTCTTCATTATAAATAATACCTTTGTTCCAAATTCAGCTTCCAATCAATAAACAATAAACTTAACGATGAAATCTAAAAGAGTTTTCTCATTTTTTTTAATTTAAAAAATTGTTGGCTTTACTTATTATTAATTAAAGAATGCTTAATTTTTATAAATATAACCAAACACCCAAATATTTATGGTCTTGTAACAAAATTAAAAATTCTATGATATTTTCATAAATTTTAGGTTTGTCTTTGAATATTACGAACGGTTTTTCACGTTCTTTTTCGTCTTCTTCTTCGCAATTTATTTCTCTCCTCTTCATATTATTAATTTCTTCTTATTATTGATTTATTCATATTATTACTTCTTCTACATTTTCCACTTGTTCTTATTCATGATTTCTTCATTTCCTTTTCTTTAATTTCCTCCTTTGATTTTTCACTTCTTTCTTTTTTCGCTTCTTCAAATTCCCACTTGGTAAATGATATTTGTCATTTCTCATATATTTCCTCTTCCAAACTTAAACGATCTTGAACAAAAATCGTTTAGATCTTGGTACACGATCATGTACGAAATCTAAACGATATTGGTTCAATATCGTTTACCAAATATAAAAGATCTTGGTACACGATCGTGAACAATATTGTTTAGATTTTATACACGATCGTTTAGCTTTTGGTACACAATCGTGTACCAATATTTAAATGATCTTTGTTCATGATCGTGTAGAAGAACTACATACGCTCATGTGGTCCGTGTTGATACTACCTACACAATCATGTATCATTGCATACGTGATCATGTATCATGATTGTTTAGAAGAAGAATTACACGTGCGAGTGTGGTCAATTAATCGCATGTTGACTAGGGCATTTTTGGTATTTCTCATTATGGGTCTGTGAACTTTTTCTGTTTTCAAAATTGTTCTATACAGTGAGAAAATTCTGCCAGTTTGTTATAATTTTGAAAAAAAAACCCTTAAAGAAATCCAAATTAAATTACTTGAAAGCTCAAAAGTTTGCTAACTTGTAAATCCTTTACGCAAATAAAGAAACTTTCTTCCACCATTTTCACCATAAAATGTCACACCCCTCTAGATTTACCTTCACAAACGTGAAAGAAGATGTGACCTAAGCAAGAGGAATGCCAACATCCGGAGTTGGGGTGGTATTCAACACATAGAAGAACTTAATAACACATACCTTTTTTTGAGTTTCCCCTTGCAAACCCAAGTGAGGACGCAACCCTAAGCGAAATTAACATCCGGAAAATGATCATGAAAACCAACAACGTCTAGTAAAACTTAAACTTATTATGTGATACCACAATGAATATATATATATATATATATATATATATATATATATATATATATATATATATATATATATATATATAAAGGTAGACTTAGCATGCGTTATAACGTAGATCATAATGGGTAACACAACAAGAATCATGATGGACCAACACTTAACTTTATTGAAGATAATATCATTACAACGTGAACATGTTCATGACAAACTTATATAAGGCATTGCGACACAAAAGCTTAAGGAAACTGTGCGACAACTATAAGGATTTAAGGATGCGATACGGCAGAGGCAACAACAGTTCCATAGAATGCATGACAAACTCATTGCCACATAGGGGAGAAAACATAAGCTAAATGCTTAATGAGTGTCATATTTTGGTAAATACTTTAAGAATACAATGTCCTCATAGAGTTCAGAAAAAAATTTCTTCCTTAGACACTCATTTTGTCATACCCCGCCCCGCGAGCAATGCGGGACACAGTATGACTGAGCATTTCTGATGCGTTAAACGCCAAACGCTCAACTTGAAGTCCTTAAGTTTTGCTTAAATCGCCTAATTATTTTATACGCCTAGACAGAAATTTATACTCTAGGCGATATAAACAACTTAACACTAAAAAAATAAGATGAAACACTCTTTTATTAACCTTTAACCATGAGTTCTACAACACTTTACAAAGTACAGGAAAACAATGCTAAAACTTAAACTAAACATTTGGTCTTCTCTTCTCACCTAGTAGCTTCTCAACATTTCCTTACTTTGGCCTAACACCTAATCACCTGAGGAGTGAAAACTTAAAACATAAGTTAAAAGGCTTAGTGATGAAGTTTTAACACTAGTAGAAATTTGGATTTTAACAACTCAAAATTTGTGTCATAAAGACTTTCGACGACACAATTTTCGCGTCATTGAAGCTACTGTCAAGAAAGGTTATTTAACAACACTTTGAAAAACATGTTAGTAAATATGCTTAAATGACATCAAAATTTTGTCATTAATACCTATACCTTGATGCAATAAATATGTCACCATTATCTATAACTCGACAACAATATATTGTCATCAATACCCTTACATTGACGTTTTACATGTGTCATCATTACTTATACCTTGACACAAATATATTGTCATTAATACCCTTATATTGACGCTTTAAATATGTCATCATTATCTATCACTCGACACAAATATATTGTCATTAATATCCTTACATTGATGCTTTAAACGTGTCACCATTATCTATACCTTGACACGAACATATTATCATTAATACCTTACATTGACACTTTAAATGCGTTACCGTAATCTATCACTCGACACGAATATATTATCATGTTTAAATGTTTTGTTACACATAATTGTTGTCAAGAAATGCAATTTGACGATACTGTTTCTGTTTAATAAAGTGTCAACACTTGTTTATGTCGTCGTTATTTTTCAATTCGCAACACCTATTTTTTAGTCACATAAAAAAATTAAATATATGATTCAATAGTACCCACATATGTTTAGAAAGATTTTTATATTGATAATAAAAAATATAAATTACATTGTTGGTAAAGGTTTTACAATCATCTAAAAGATAAAATAACTAGAATATTACATGTATATGTGACCTAATCTAATCAAACTGATGCATAAATAGACTTAATCGATACCATGCTCCACGGATTCTTCAACTACATGTATATTTGAAGAAAATGAACCTTAGTCAACATTCAATGCGGAAAAAGCATAAGCATAAACGTTAAGTACATGTCTAATAGATTTCACTTTCTTAATAAGTAAACAAATGAACTTTTCAAAATAAGCAAAGGTTCTTAACAAAGGACTCATAAGGGACGCAAAAGATAAATAAAAACATCGACTACGAATATAAGCATATATAGTATATAAGTGTTGCAAATGTAAGTTTTGATTTAATCTTTACAATCTCAACAATATTCTAGTTTGCATTAAGTTGAAACTTAAACTCCCCCACTCCCCTACCACTTCTAAAATCATTATTAAAATTGTTAAAATCACTTCGAAAAATGATTTTAATCGTTCAAAATTAATTTAATACTTAATCTTACATTTTTTAGTGGAATGCTCGTATCATCAAAATTAGTTCCAATGATTAAAAGCACATTTATAAAAGATTTGAGAATGAAAAGTAATTTTAACTATTTTATAATCACTCTCAGCCATGCCCAAAGAAAAAAGACACTAAAATACAGCAGTCAAAAGAAAGAACAAGAAAAGTGGAAGCCAGCTTCTTCTTTTTTTTTTGTTTACTCTTAACTTTGTTTTCGCCTACAACTTTTTATAATCCAATGAGTAAAACATATGTTAAAGTGTTAAAAACCGCAAATCATAAATATTTTCTTTGAGAAGTCCAATAAGCAATAGTACACCAAATTTTTAAAATTGATTTGTCTTGCCTACCTTTCACTCTATTGATAAATAGGCCACCACAAAACAATTTTGAAAACATTATTCAACCCAGGGTGGTTTGACAATCAATTTTGATTCTTGAATCATCATAATGTCAGGACAGAAGCCCACCGACTAAAATCTTTATAGTCGTACTCGCACTCCTACCTTTCATTCTAATTTGAAACTTCGTAATCCAAAAGATTTGATCAAGTAAAAACATGAACTAAGACTGTAGATCTTTTTTTATGGATAAGAATGTTCATGTAACATTTGAACAAGAATCCAAAAACCACTTACAATATTTTCCTTGGATAATGAAACATTTCATTGATAAATGAAAAAAGGGCAAACCCCAAATCACCTATAGGTGATTGCAATAGAGATTTCCAGTTGGTAACGAAGAAAAATAAGCTACAATGCTTAAAACAGTGCTTAACTTTGCACCAAGATAAAGCAACAAAAAAGAACCAATTCTAAAAACCTATCATACAAGAAAAAACGAGTCACTAAATACGCAACCATTTCTTTCACCCCAAAAACCAAGTCTTAGAATTAGATGTCAACTTACCTCCACCATATCTGAATCCTTGCTTGCTGATAATGCGATTATTTCAAAATGTTCATTTGTAAGAAAAAGTTGAGTAAATGAAGCAAACATTAGCGTCTTCAACAAGTTAATGAATTTTCATCACAAAAGGAATCGGGACTGTATTGCAAGATGACAAGAAAAATTCAAGTACAAGATTTTGATGAATGTTCGTTATTCTTCCATTTTCAAAGCAAAGTTACAGATGTAATACAAAAGTAGAAATTTGAGTGTGCCCCAACCCAAGCGAACACTGAAATTCCATCATCATTTTTATAGGGAAAAACAAGTTAATCTCGAATAAATTATGTGTTAATCATTTTTACTACTCGTGTATTACCTCCCTATAAATAGGCAAAATTTCAACACTAAACCAAGAAACATCACCAAAATTTATCCTTCGACTAACTCTACTATATACGATGCTTTAGAAATGTTAACAGCACTGTGATGTAACCATTACAAATCACATGAGAAGCAATTTTAATTACATATCCAATCAAAAAAAGCTAACTTTCAAAACACTTTCTAATAAGGTACAACAAGAATTTTACAAAATCTAACATATAATATAACTAACCAATTCAAACTAAAGACAACTCAAACAAATCCTCAAAACAAAATAAATAAACAAAGTGTATTGGGCTATTACAACCACCCAGCTCAATCCAATCCCTGAACTCAAGGGAAACTAACAAGATTTAAAACTAAAATAGGATTTCAACTCCCTATATGTTCTTAAACAAAGTATATTTTTAAGATAAGCCTAATAGTCAATCGTTTTTAAGCTCCCGCTTCAGCATTACCAAGGTTGTAGCACTCCCTATGAATCATTTTTTGATTTATGTTTTGAAGATGCCTGTGCAAATGATTGTACAAAGTGTAGATTCCTGTGTTTTTAATTGAAATTTTTAGTGTGGGGTTTCTACAATTTCTTGGACAATGATTTCTGTGTCCCTTTGTTTGGTATCTTCAATTTGGGATTAGGGTGTTGAAGCTATAGGCATAAATCTTGAATCCAGCTTCGTTTTAATTTATTGATTGGTGGTGAAAGTTGTTGACCAGGGGTGATGTTTTTCTTTTTCATTCTCTTTTGTGATCTCGGACTCATCAGTCACCTAAACCATATGCCACAAGTATTCACACTCTGCTGTCTCAAGGCCTCTTCTTAGTTTGAAATTTGCACCAGAGGTATTGGAGAAGTTTTACTTACTAATTGCAGACACCTTGCTCAAGTTCTTGTTCCCTCTATTTTCTCACCCTTTTTCCATCCCAACATATACTCAAAACCTGCCTCTCTCGTTCGCCCATAACTCGCAACAACAAGTAATCTGCTTCATGTTTATGATACAAAACCCTAATGAAATGCTATTCAGTAAACCACAATCAAACTCAACAGGAATTTTAAATTTACGAATTCCAACATTAGAATGCAGAAGTGAGAAAACAAACCTATTTCTTACTGTCGTAGAAGCAATTTGACGGCGTTGTAAGATTGTGGCATTCGACGGCAGCGGCTGGAGGAAGATTCCGACGGCATTGCGACATTCTGAATTTCGACAACAATGGCTGGAGGACTGCCTGAACGGCGGCGGCTGCAACAAGATTCCGACATGTTGCGATGTTTCGAAGTTCGAAAATGGTGACTGCAGGAACAACCAAACTGTGACGACTGGATTTTAACTTGGTTTATCTCTTGTCTCGACGGTGGCGGTGGGCGAAGGTGGCTGGATAATTGACTCAATACAGCTAAAGTTCGCTCGTCGTTGTAAGGTTGCGATCGAAGTTCGACAGCAAGGGTTTTAGTCCGTCTTCACTCTTCAGATTTAAGCGGATGGTGGGTTGCGTTTTTGCGAGAGAGGGGGGGGAAGTAAAATCGTATAATATTATTTTAATCATGAGAAAAAGGGAATTTAACCTTTCAAACAAATTTTAATGACACACAAATTATGTCGTTAATTAACGATCCATAATTTGTGTCAAGAAAAATTAAATAATGACGCAAAAAATATGTACTTAAAAATTTTGTTTTTTTTATTTTTAATGATCCGTTTTTTCCACTCCACCCCTCTTTCCTTGATCTCTTGTATCGAGAAAAGTATATACGACTAGGACGGAATTATCTCGCTGAATGATGACACAAATCTTTTGGACGAAGATGATGGCGGCCGATAATACAATAGGTAAGAGCGGGACGATTCCTTTAACAACGACACAAATCGTTTGTAGGGAAAGACATCGACCAGAAATCGTCTGCGAGAGATGGTATGACAAACTCGACGGCAGACGTCTGCGAGCGGTGGATGACAGAGGGAGAGGACGGCGACGATCGATTGGATTGTTCGAGAGAGACGTCGACAGAAAAGTTTCAATAGGGCGCAAAGAGCAATGATGGGGTAAATGAAAAGTTAGGGCTTTTTTTTACACTTTAAATTTGTGTCAAGAAAGAGAAAAAATGTTTTTTTAATTTGGATAACTTTTTAATGATATACAAATTATGTTGTTAATTAACGACACAAAATTTGTGTCAAAAAAATTAAATAACGACGCAAAAAATGTGTCATTAAAAATTCCGCATTTGTTATTTTTAACGACACATTTTATTTCCACGCACCTTTTTTTTATTTTTAACGACACAATATTTTGATTACTAGTATCGTTAAAACCCAAATTTGCACTAGTGTAAGAAACCTTTTTGGAATAAATTTCAATATAAATACAACATTTCATATCACATAAAACACACATTAGTCTCAAACGATCATTTCACCAAGAACATGAATCATTCCCTATGCCAAGACTCATCATCTTGCATTTAGACTACCGTGATGTCCTTTTCATCAACAGTATCCAGGAATCAGGAATCCCGATTCCATTCTTGTTGCTCAGGCTACCTAACACAATACATATCTTTTATGCATTGGCCAACTTCATTCCATCATGCAGTCCTTTTCTACATGGTTACCTTTACTCCTTATTTGCACATACTAGTTAGCTCATCGATAAAAAGAAGACTAATGGTTTGTACACAATTTCATATTCACTTGAACACCATAAAACATGCCTTAAACATAGCATAAGCTTTCATTTGAAATCTCTTTGGAAAGACTTATATATAAATCATCATTTCAAATCAGTAAAACTTTAAAAGAAAGCTTACAAAATATAAAACACTTTAAAGAAAGGAATTACTCACAAAAAAACTTATTGACTTAAACCTAAATTGCTTCTACACTTTCTTTTCTCATGTAGTCTGTCAACAACAACTTAACTAGCTTTTTCTTTCCAAACTTTCAAAATCCTCTCTTCACTCTAATTTTTTCCTCTATTTATACTAACTCGAAATCAGATTAGTCATCCTTAAACTCTTAATAATTCGTCATCTCCTACTCTTAGTGGTGTGCACGTGGAAGCTTGATGTTTAACTTTACCATGCTTAGCTTAAACCTTTACATATGGTCCATTAAGTATCCTTATTAGGAAATTTTTTAAAATTTTCCTCACCTTCTCACCTAGTCTTCAGTTTAAAAGGACACTCTGCCCGCATTCTAAGCTTCCTCACCTTCTCTTTATCTTTGCAAAAAACCCTCAATGCCAAATTCTTATCGCCTAACTCAAGTCAAAATGCCTTCCTTTTAAACACTCAGTCAAATTTTTAGTCTTTTTTAGGTACGGGTCTCACATTTGGTAATTAGTCCTCTCTAAGCGTCACACGCCAAAACAGCATTAGCTTGCCCCATTCATTATTACAAAATGTTGAACGTACTTAACACTTAGGCTACTGGAGTAGGCAAACACACACCTCCAGCGCCCAAGAAGAGTCTCTTAGTTCAACACCCGTTGCTCTGTGAATTAACCTAAATGTGGAGAGACTCCCGCATCCGGCTACAATATATTAGCCTAGGTGTATACATACTCAACACCTACCATGCCTTTCACTCACATGTGCACATAGAGTTAGTTTAGATTCGGAAACAATTCTAATGGTTTGAAAACAACAAATCAAACAACTATTAAAAACAAACATTAAGTATAATAATTCAAACTTCTTTATAACTCATGACCATGGACAAACTTATCATGTAGTGCATATTCTAAATTAAAGAACTTTTCAAAACCTTTCCTTTATTTCAAAGAAAGATCATTCATTACACATAGTTTTAGGTTTCTCCTCAGCTTTAATTTTCTTCTCCTTTTATCAGCTTCTCATTGCTTAATCAGCTCTTAGAACACCCAATGCGTTTTAACTTTGTACATTCTTTTTAAATTTAATTTGTTTTCCTTCCCAAATTATGAAGACTTCTTAATCTCTCCAAATTCGGATGACGCCTACTTATCTTAAATTATCTCTAATTATGCCATATCAAAAAAACTCGCTTAACTCTCTAATTGCCACACGTCTCTCCCTTGCAGGCTGTAACTACATCATCCAAACCTTTGAATGCCTAGCAAGTTTGATGCCTGACTTCAATTTCATACAGTCTCATCCTTCATTGCCTAACGTTAGTTTTTATTGACTGCTCAAAATCAAAACACCTTTCCATTTAAAAAATATTCACAGACTCTAGATGCCTAACCCGACCTTGCCTCATTTCCTCTTCTTATAGCGCCTAATGCACTTTAAGTCTCAATCTTTGAAACACTTAACTACATCTACTATGCAGCATTCTTGACCATGGCGCCTCTTTTTACCAAGTGTGTTTGTCACATTAAACTCCTTCAACGCCTTAGCTATGGGTCCAACTACCTATATACTATCATGCAACCATTAGTCAAGTTAAACGCCTACTTCTTCATTTACCAGTTGAATACTAGACTCTTTTGAGTTTAACGTCCAACTTTCTGACGCATTTTTTTGTAGTTCAGCTAATGAAAGACTTCTTAAATTAAAATTTTACATAGATGATAAACTTCGAAAGAGTTGAAGAAATATCAAAGAGAGAAATAAAGGAAAAAGAAAAGAATGGTTCAACGAATAATCAATCTACATCTACTATGTAGTCACTATTATTCAATTCATAGCAGCACACAATCTCAGATATTACAAGGACTCTTAACGAGAGTCAAATGACACTTTAGGAAAAAATCACCCTACAAATTGTTCAAGATGAACAATCCTTCATACAGAGAATTAAACATTATTAAGGCCTAACTCTCACTCAGTATTCCTACCCTTCTGTTCTCTCAATCGCTCTACCTTTCTTCCTTCAACATCAGAGTTTAAATAGCCAAATAGAGGCTCGAAAAAAATGTGGTAATCTAATTTTAACATGCAATTCAACTGAGTGATGCTAATCAACTTTCTTAGCTATAACTTCCATGTGATAAACTCCATCCTCTGTACCAGCTTGTCACCAACTTGGGTAACTCAACTGAGAAAGATAGATCATTAGAGAGTAAACAAAATAACTGGGCTATCAATTTTAACAAATCTCCACCTTCATAGCTCAATAGTCAATCAACTGCTCCTTATACAAATAACAGTGACTAGTAACAATACTTCCTTAAACAGGACCAATCTTAAGAGTTTTTAAATAACTCTTAAATTTTGATAACGGTAGAACCTTAGTAAAAGCCTCAGCTGCATTATCATCAGTGCTGATCATTTCAAGAAAAAGAAAATTCCCAACTCATAATATCCCTGAAAAATGATATTAAAAATTGATATGCTTTTGTTCGGTCATGAAATATTTGATTATTGGATAGAAAGACTATACTCTGACTATCACAATACAGTGTCACAGTGCTACCGTTTCCACAAGTTCATTGGTCAATTCTTTAAGTCGGATAACTTCCTTATGATCGAGCCCCAGCAGCAGCAATGTATTTTAAATGATCAATTGTGGATAAAGAAACAACATATTGTAAAGATGTCCTCCAACTAACTAAAATATCAAAATAAGAGAACATAAAATCAGATGGTGATCTTATCTTGTCACAGTCAACAACATAGTCAACATCTATAAAACCGTGTAGATGACTTTCTATGTCTTTAGATTGTGTGTCAAACCATGTGATAGGATGGATTTTACACAGTGAAAATTCCATTTTATAGCTCTCTAGTGTTCCTTTCCAAGATTAACAATAAATCTGCTAACAACACTCATGGCATGTGCTAAATCTTGCCCTAGTACACACATCAAATACATTAGACTATCAACAACATTTGCATAAGGAGTTCCAGCCATTTCATTCAACTTTTAATCAGTTTGAGGAGACATTTTAGCTAATAGTTTAAAATGCTTTGCAAGAGGGGTAGAAACCGATTTGCAATTAAACATGTTATCAAACTTAGATAACATTTTTTATGAATATGATTCCTGGGGTAATTTCAAACTACCTCAGTTTCTATCTCTAATAATACCAATCCCCAAGGTCTGCTTACTTAAATGAAGGGGGCAATTTCTTTTAATGATATAAATGAAAGTTTAAATATTCAACGAGAAGAAGATAGAAGGGAGAAAAACAAAGAAACTAGAGAAGTGATAGGACATAGGCTGATTGAGTAAGGGATTGAAAGAAAATTGAATAGGTGATGTGGCGTGTTGTATTTTTTTTGTCCTAAATCTCGTGATTTGTGAATATTAAAATAATCTATTAGAAATTTGTTTTTTATAAAACTCAAAATCCAATAAACAAGGTTCCTTCACTATAGTACGAGTACTCGAGAACTTGAAAAAATAAGAGTTATTCACAACGAAATAATTTAACATAACCTTTTTTTCAAATTAAATTTAGAAATTAAAAAACTCATACATAGGCAAATATAGAATAAGAAATTTATTCTAAACTAATTATTAATATGCTAAGCATGCTTTTAAAAAAATATATAGAAAAAAACTTGCTTTCAATATTGTCTTTGAATCTACAATGTTCTCATTCCCAAGTTTGGAGTCAACACCACCACTTAGACACCATTCTATCCTTTTTGATGATTTACGTTGAAGGCTTGTGGGAACAATTGAATTGGATTCAGAGATTTTTTTTTTCTTTTCCTTCTAAGAGATTATGCAAAACTTTGTTCTTCTAAAATCTCACACAGAGGGTGATGCATTACGAACTTCCCTCTTTTTCAAGATGAAGAAAATGAGGAGAGGCATCGAGATTTGTTGGAAGAATCCCACGTTTGCTTAATAAATCTCACCTAAGGAAATTATTAATTTAGTTTAATTTAAATTAAATTGAGTTAAATTAATGAAAATTTTTCATAAATATAACAAATCGGTAAAATATTTACTGCACGCGTAACAAAATGAAAAAGTCCATGAAGGTGGTCATTTTTTTAAATACTTCAAGTTTGTCCTTCATTTTCGTCTTTCTTCCATTTCTCCTCTGTGATTTTTTTCTTCCCATCTGTCCTTCTTCTCTTCCTCTTCTTTTTTTTCGAACTGTTATTTTGTTCAATATCGTGTATTAAATATAAAAAATCTATTTTTTTTTATTTTTTTTTAACTTTTATTTGGTTGTTCAAGATCGTATATTAAATATAAAAGATATTGAATAAAACGTCGTTTAGATTTGGATAGCCGAAACAAACAATCGTGTACGAAAAAAATAAACGATCGTATAGCCAAATCTAAACGATCGTGTAGCCAAATCTAAATGACTGAGTACCAAAGAATCTTGAAAAAAACCGTTTAGATTTGGCTATCAAAATCTAAACGATCATGTACCAAATTTAAACGATTGTATAACCAAATTATCAAATATAAACGATCGTGAACCAAACACAATAGCCAAATTTAAATGATCGTGTACCAAATATATTATGCATGTTGTTGACGGCATGGTTGACGGAACATTTTAGGTATTTTCTATTGTGGCCCTGTGAGCTTTTTCTGTTTTCGAAATTGTTTTATACAGTGTAAATATTCTGTCACTTTGCTATAGTTTTGAAAAGACCCCTAAATTAATATTAAATTAGTAGTTAAATAAAACATATTTAATTAATAATTTAAATCATATTTAATTAATATCTCTTACATAAACTATAGTTTTAATTTATTTAATTTAATTAAATCAAATTTAATTAAATAGAATTAAACCAAACCTCAATTAAACATTGGTATTTAATTTAATCCAAATTTATATCATATTAATATATAAAATTCTCTCAAAATTTATAATTTTATCGTGTATCATATACACATTAAATTTTAACTTATAGTTTTAATATGAATCTAATTCACATTAAACCAACATTTGAACTCATTCAAATATTTTATTCTATTATTGATTAATTTTGAATTGTATCCAAAATTAAATTTATATAATGAAATTTAATTAAAAATATAAACTTGATATTATAATATATCACCCTACATTATATAATTTTTCTAAATCAATTTGAACATTTCAACTTACATTCAATATTTATTAATTAATCTTATTACCTTTTACGAGTTAGGAAGGAAACCTATATAATGGACTACAAATTATAAGCTACAACAATATGAGATTAATTAGCTAAACTCATTAACCACTAGAAGTGTTTAAATAACCTGACAACCTGAACAACCTGGACTATCCAACCCAATTGTAAGGGTTAGGTTGGGTTGGGTTGAATTTTTTGTGTTTTTTCGAGTTGGGTTGGATTCGGGTTACATTTTAAAAAATCTGGGTTGACCCAACCCAACCCGAATTTCTAATATTATTAAAATATATATTACAACTTATTAATATTATATAATTCATACATATTATTATGAAGTTTCTTAATGTTAAAATTTGTAATAGATATATTGAATTTTAAAATTAACATTTGAGTTTCACTTAAGTTTTATGAAATTTTAATTATTAAAATGTGTTGTAGACAAATTTAAGTATTTTAAATTAATAAATAAAATACTTAAAAAAAAAAAGAAAGAAAATAAATAAATAACTCGACAACCCAACCCAAATTTTGAGGGTTGGGTTGGGTTGAAGATCTTATTTGGGTTATTTGGGTTGTCAATTTGACCAACTTGAAAATTTGGGTTGGTCTAAAAAACCTTCCCAACCCAACCCATTTACACTCTTATTAACCACGTTAATCAATATTTGTTAATTGTGTGTACACTCCACTAAAGATTCACAACTGAGCTCTTCTAATTTTAGATATATTTCTATGTCTTCAGATATAGACCAATAATAGTAAGTTAGTCATTCACAAGTATCTGTAACACTAGATGTAACTCTATTAACTAGTTAGGTTTCTATTTCATTAGGATGACCTAGGTAACTTAGTGTTAATTTTAAGTGTATTATGAACTCCTGTTTACGACGAATTGTCCTTTAATTTGTATAGGTGAGAGTGGTCAGATTGCTGACTTAATATACTTTTCATTTTGAAAGCAAGGCCGAGTAAAAAGATGGGAATATAATCACACAAAATAGAATTCACTTTTTCTCGACTTTAGGGTAAGTAGATGAGTGTTCTCTTAAATGATGTCTCTGAGACTTGAACAAAGGGTCCTACCCTCTCTATGACACGAGAGGATATTTTTTTTATTAGTTGGACCATAAACAGGTTGTTTATTAGATGAGCACTGATATTTAAGGACTAGAAGTAACCTAGGGATAAAACGGTAATTTGACCCAGCTGGTGTTACGAACACTTGTGAAGGACTAACTTATTGTTATTGGTCTATATCCGTGGATACTGAAATATATCTATAGTGAGAAGAGTTTAGCTGTGAGTTTTTAATGGAGTGTACAAATAGTTAACGAATATTGATTAATGCGATTAATGAGTTTAAACAATTAGTCTCATATCGTTGTAGCTTTTGATCTGTAAGTCCACTAGGTCGCCTTCCTAGCTCGTAAAAGATAATGAAGTTTATATATATTAGTTGTAATTTGAAATGTTCAAATCTACTTTGGGAATTCATATAATGTATGGTGATACATTGTAATATAAAGTTTATATTTTAATTAAATTTTGTTATATAAATTTAATTTTGAATATGATTCAAAATTAATTTATGAGAGAATAAAATATTTGAATGAATTGATCAAATATTAATTTAATGTGAATTATTAATTTAATGTGAATTATATTCATATTAAAACTATAGATTAAAATTTAATGTGTATTTGATACACATTAAAACTATAGGTTATGAGAGAAATTTATATTCGAATATGATTCCAATTTTGATTAAATTAAAGGGAAACTTACATACATGTGTAACAAAATACCAAACTATTTATGACCCGTGTAACAAAGCTATAAAGTTAGTCATTTTTTAAATATTATAGATTTGCCCTTCCATCTTTCTTCTTTTCTTCGCGATGAAATAATTTCTTCTACGATTTCTTTCATCGTCTTTCTTTTTTTTTTTTTCTCTTCCTTTTTCTGCGATTTCTTTCCATCATCTTTCTTATTTTTCAATTGTTTTTTTATGTCATTAAATTTTTCCATCGTCTTTCTTCTTTTCCTCTTTTTTTTCGCTGCAATTTCTTCGTTTCCTGTTCTTTTTTTTTTTTTACATAGTTTAAATTTGGATAGCCAAATCTAAATGATCGTGTACAAAAAAATAGCAAATTCTAAAAAATCGTGTATAAAAAATCTTGAAAAAAATCATGTAAATTAGAGTAGCCAAATGTAAACGATCGTGTATAAAAAAAAATAAATCATCGGTAGACAAATCTAAACAATCGTGTACCAAAAGAATTAAAAAAATCGTTTAGCCAAATCTAAACGATCGTGTAGATAAATCTAAACGATCGTATAAAAAAAATAAACGATCGTATAGCAAAATAATTTAAAAAATCGTTTTGCCAAATCTAAACGATCGTGTACCAAGTTTTGAAAAAAATTCGTTTATATTTGGGTCCCCAAACTAACTGATCAAATCTAAACGATCGTGTAACAAAATTAAACGATAGAATTGAAAAAATAAATTGTAGTAATATCTAAATGATCGTGTACCAAACAATAGCCAAATCTAAACGATCGCAAATATATTACGCGCGCGTTATTGACAATGTATTTGATGAGGCATTTTTTGTATTTTACATAGTGGGTCTCTAGGCTTCTTCTGTTTTCAGAATTGTTCTATAAATATTTTACCGCTTTTTTATATTTTTGAAAAGACCCCTATTTAATTTAGAAATTAATAAATTGAAGAAATTAATAGATTAGCTTAAAATGATTTAATTAAATTAAAACTATAGTGAGAGATATTCGTTTAAATATGATTTAAATTTTATATTGACTAAATATGATTTAATTAATTATTAATTTAATTAATTAATTTAATACTAATTTAATATTAGGTAAATTTCATAAATATAATAAATCGGTAAAATATTTATGGCCCGTGTAACAAAACCCATAAAATTAGTCATTTTTTAAATATTCCAGGTTTGCCCTTTCGTCCTTATTCCCCATTCGTCTGTTCCATCGTCTTTCTTCTTTTCTTTTGTTTTTCTTTCTTCCCGTTTTAGTCTGTTCCATCATCTTTCATTATTTTCCTTTTTTCTTGGTTCAAGATCGTGTATCAAATATAAAAAATATTTTTTTGTCAAACTTTTATTTGATTGTTCAAGATCGTGTACTGAATATAAAAGACTGGAAAAAAAACGTCAAATCTAAACGATCGTGTACAAAAAGTAGCCAAATCTAAGCGATCATGTACAAAAAAATTCTTAGAAAAATCGTTTGTATTGGGGTAACCAAATCTAAATGATCGTGTACAAAAAAAAAAAAATAAACGATCGTATAGACAAATCTAAATGATCGTGTACCAAAAGAATCTTACAAAGAATCGTTTAGCCAATCTAAACGATCGTGTACATCGTGTAGAGAATTTAAAAAATAAATCGTTTAGATTTGGTAAATCAAATCTAAACGATCTTGTACAGACAATTTAAAAAATAAATTATTTAGATTTGAATATCTAAATCTAAACGATCGTGTACCAAACATATTACGCGCATTATTGACGGCGTGGTTGACGAGACATTTTTTGTATTTTCCATGGTAGGCCCGTGAGCTTTTTCCATTTTCAAAATTGTTCTATACAGTGTAAATATTTTGACGCTTTGTTATATTTTTGAAAAGACCCCTTAATATTAATTTAATTCAAATTAAATTAATAGGAAACATGGGTGGTTCTCTCATGTATCCCAAAATCTCTAACTCCCTCTTCTTCTTGGAGGTATTGGTATGACATAATACATAGAGGTACTTTTGAATATTTTATGTATTAGGAAAAGTTTCATTCTCTCTAAAAAAAATTATCACTTCAATTTTGGTTCCCACAAATCAAGAACTTCTCAAAGATTAGGGGAGATTTTCAAGTGGTGGTGTCTAAAAATTGACGTTTGGCAGATATAGAGACTTCCACGTACGTAGTGTTATTCTCCGTAAATTCTATTTGTTTCCCTAAAAGCATGCTTGGCCTTTAGGTTATAGAAAATTAGTTTCTGTATGTTTTCCAATGTAATGGTATTTTTAATTTTCCAATTAAACTGAGTTTCGAGTTCTGTTAAATTATTTCGCTACGTAGGGCTTTTATCCCTTCAACTAGTGTAAGATACGAGCTTTATCTCTATACTACTGACCCTTTAAGTTGTATCTCAAACATTGATCTCTGTATATCTCTACATATAGTTCAAGACTCATCAAACAACTTAATTATGATGTTAGTTTATTGTATTTAGGTTATTAAGATAAAAATAGCAATTTATTAATAATAGTTAACGGATTACATTTACTATTTACGAGTTTTAGGAAATAAAACCCAACAAAACTTTACGTAGAAATATGAACTAGGATCAAGTTCGAGAAATAGTCTAAATGATCTAAATTATAGGAATAAGGTTGGATGTCTTCTTCTAGAGACATTATGGATGTAGCCCACTTTATAGTTAGTACAAGTGGAGTGATCTCAAGATAATCACGTAGACACATGTGAGTTGAGGCATCCTATGAAATGGGATTGTATAACAATAAAATAATAATTAATAATTTAATGGTATAATTGTATTTGATAATAATAATAATTAATAAAATAAATAAATGAAAAAAAAAGTAATTTTAGTGGGATTTTGAAACCCACCATGAACTTGAATTTGGAGAGTTGCAGTGAGTTAATAGTGGAAATTAAAAGTTGATGTAGCAATCCATGCAATGGTTGAATGTGATTTGCTTATATCATGGAACTTGCTTGTTGTGGTGAAATGATATTATTAGCATTAGGGCGGAAGGAACGTGTGCGCTTTCAGTCTGCTACTACGTGGGCCATCCTTCATTATTCTTTTCTTTTTCTATTCTAATTGCAATTTGGTACTCCTTCTTCCCTCTATTTAATACCATATTCATTCAACCCATCTTTCACATTTTTTTTTTTGTTTTCTCTTTCTTTTCTTTTACTCAAAAGCATATAAATATAAGATACTTACTATTTCATCTCAAATAAATGACTTGTAACCATTTAAACGTTTCTCACATTTACTTCCAATTTTGTTTGCAAACCCCAACAGCCAAAGATAAGGTAAGGTAAGCTTAGTTTCAATTATATATCTTTAAATTTTGATAATATTGTAACCATTCAATAAGTTTTAGGGTTAGAATTTTCATTGTTTGGGTGTTCAACTTCTACGAGTATCTCCTAGGTTTGAACACAATTTTTAACCTTTTTTTTACAAATTTAAGGGATTCATTTTTATAATTAATAGTTGTTTGAGAATGTAACTTTAACGAGTAATTTTTGCAACTTGTTTTACAATTTTTCATGATATTTATTATCTAATTCAATTATATTTTAGAGAATGAAATACCAATTGTTATTCGATTGTCAATTATAATTGACCATATGTATTGTGGAATTGTCATGTTTAATTAGTGTACTCTTTGATATTGATTATTATTATTTACTGTATACTAATTGCTAATTATATTGATTGTTGCCATATTTATTATCCAATTCACCAATATGGTATTGTTTGCTAATGATATCAATTCCTATTTGATCATTGTTTGATCAGCATTTGATATTATTTCTTATAATATTGATTGTAATTTGATACTGATTAGTGTTATCAGAATTTTAAGTGATTGACAACTTATTTATATTTGGACATGATTCTATTTGTGAGTGCAAACACGAAAGTCTTTATGAGTCATAGTATTTAAGATGTCATCTATTTTTGTTAATTAATCAATAATTTTTTATTGTTATATGTAATTACCTTTTGATTGCTTTATTATTATTTGTCACGTAGTAGTTTATAACATTGTCATTTGATTCCCTTTTGTTTTGTTTTGTTTGTTCTTATTTTGTCAACATACTTTATGTGATTTCATCTTATTATTTTATATTATCTATCAATTAGTTAGTATTGTCATTTGATAGTCTTTTAACTACCATATAATTACAATCAAATCTATCTTTGTAATTAATAGTTTCTATTTTTATCGTCATTTGGTTCTATTTTTTGTTCAATTAGTTAATAGTTTCTGATAGTTCATTGATTGTCATCTAATGACAAAGTACTAATTAGTATACTTTAATTACGATGATTGTCATCTGATTAGTATTATTTTAATTTAGTACTTTATGATTGTTATCCAATTGAAATTTGATTGGTGTTAAATATATTTTAGGATTACTATAAACATTTTATTGAGTTATGTGATTCACTTATATACCTCTTGATATTCATTGGAAGTGGTTTTGATATCAAATATACTCAAAAGTTGTGACATACTAAATCAAATTGCTTTATAATACACTAGTATACTTAAAAAAGTACTAAAACAATGCACTAATATATTTATTTATTTTGATAAGGTGTACGAGATAAACTTAGCATGGACTAAAAGATGAAAATGAAATTGGTGAAAAAAATTGAAATTTTGTTTAGGTTTGTTTAAAGATAGAATCGTTGAAATTTATGTTATAAATCTCGTAGTTTGTAATTTAAAACTATATTCTATTCAATAAAATTGTTATTGAGAAATTATTAGTGAAATTGAATACTATAATCTTGAATCCAATAAACTAAGGTCTAAAAGCTATCTTTAGTAAACTTGAACTTCATGTAGAAACATAAACGTGGATCAAGTTCGAGTGTATAATCTAAACGGTCTGTAGTATATGTATAAGGTTAAGTGCTTTATTCTGGGGACACTATGGACGCAGTTCGCTTTGTAGTTAGTACAAACGAAGTGATCCTGAATCTTTAATGCAGAGACATGAAAGTGGGGGCATCTTATGTAAAGAGTTTATGAGACTTAACCATGAAATATAGTCACTTTTACGTTATAACATCGTTTACGGTATAAAACTGACTATTTTGTTTATTGATAACCTAGGTAACTTAATCTTAATCTTAATCTTAATCTTGAACTAACTATAAATTTCTATTCACACCGGATTATTCTTAGGTCTGCATAGGTGAGAGTAGCTCATCAGCGTTGGCTCAATAAGCCTTCCATTTTAGGGGTAAGACCAAATGGATAATTGGAGACATAGTATGCAAGACGTAATTCACTTCTGTCAATTATAGAATTACTAAATAGGTTGTTCCCTTAAAGATTGAATGTAAATCTTGAACAAAGGGTCTTACCTTCTCATTGGTCTAAGAGAGATTCTATTTATAGGTTGAACTTAAACAAAATGTTCAATAGTGAATCAGTGAGACTTAAGGAGCAAGATGTAATTTTGGAGGTATAATGGTATTTTGACCCAACCATGATTATGAAACTTGTAAAGGATTAACTTACCAATCATGGTTATATCACATGGACACAAATATATCTATAGGAAGGAGATTGCAACTACGGACAATAGTGGAATGACTCTTTAGTTAACGAATGTTGATTAACTGGTCTAAAAGAATTTAACTAGTTAATCTCGGATCGTTGGAGGCCATGATCTATAGGTCCATTTGGTTCCTCGCTAGCTCATGTGGAATTAATTTAGAATTGTATGTTGGATTAGTTCGAATACTTCGAATTAGGTAAGGAGAGAGAATTTGATATATATATTTTGAAGTTCGGAAATGATGAAAATGGTCAAAGTTGTAAAAAGCCAAAGAATTAAATTTTGACTTTGAAAGAATTGAAAAAATCGTTAGAGATTAGATACTAACCTGATTGAAAGTTAATTGGATGTAAATAATTTAAATTTATTGCTTAATTGATGGACTACTCTAGTTTTACACGAAGTGTTCGAATTTGCATGTGTTAGGTTTATTTTAGGAAACAAGAAACTTATATTTACTTTTTTTTAGCAAAACTTATATTAGCATTTAAACAATGATAAGTTGACTCATATGAGATTTTTAAGTATAATATGAATGAAAAATTTAAATTAGAGATCTCTTAGTTTCTAACACATATGTATGTCATTTAGGCAATGGTCGTTTGTCATAGTTCATTTGATTTATTCATCTCAAAATATGATAAATAATAAAAAGGACTAAGAAGAATTTACTATACGACAAACTATGATTAGACGATTTAATAAAAATATAGAAAATAACGAAAATAAATAAAGATATATGGAAGAAAAATAAAAGTTAAAGCTGATTAGAGACCTTTCAAGATACAGGAAAAAAAGAAAGAAAGTAATAGAAATAGTGAAAGAAGTTTAGGAAAGATTAATGAATTGAGAGGATGATATATAAGAAACTTAAATATGAAGAGATCATACTTAATAAATTGCAAACTTGGGAACTAAACAACCCTCCAACTTAAAAAAAACCCTTTAAATTATTCTTCTTTAATAAATGGAATCTAAACCCGAAGCATTGGAAACTCATAAAAAGAAGTTATAAAAATATGAGAAGAAGATGAGTTTTTAAAGTTGCTTAAATTATAAGGTTCTTTTTCCTCTTTCCTTTTTTCTTTTTAATTATTATTTTATTTTGGGTTCTTTTTGTTGGTTGGTAATTGGTTAATGAGTTAGATGTGATAGAAACGGATTGGAAGGTGTGTGGGGGCAATTTGACGTTGAGGTTGGAGCACATGTATATCAAACCCATCTATCAATTTCATAACCAATACGATTATTTGTATTGTTTTGGTTTAAATACTCCTTTCATTCTCATTAATTTTAAACTATTTAAAGTTTAGGATCAAAGTTTATGCTTCTTTCTATGTTTAAAGTTGTCTACTTTCAACTTTTTTTCAATTTTCTCTTTAGGCTATAAAAGAAAAAGAAAAAGAAAAAAAAACTAAAAATGTTCAAACTTAAAACCATACTTATGTATAAGTGTTGTTTGATATATAGTAATTTAAACACGGGAGTGTGTATAATCTAGTGGTTAATCAATTTTATAATTAGAAACCCAAAGTCCAAAAAAGAAGTGAAGAAATCACAAATCCCAATTCCTAATCGAAATCCCATCTATACATAACGACAATTATAATGATGGTTACGTGTTTGGATCCCTCTCTTTCCTCTAACCACCATCGCCTTCTCTGATTCAGATGCCCTTTGGGTCTAATTCAATTCCCCTTTTTCTTTTTCCCTTCTTTTCTGTACAGCCGACATTTTCCCAAACACAGCAACTCAGACTCATCCATGGCGGACGATGGCAAGGTCATTATTCTTTTCTCACTTCACACATAATTCTCATCTAACTCTTTTCATTTTCTGTTCTGATCGATATACACTTCTATGTCCTCTGTTTTTTTTTTTTAAACTATATATATATATTTTATAATTTTTGCAGAAAGTTGTGGTCATGATGCTTAAAGTGGACTTGCAGTGTGATCGTTGCTACAAGAAAGTCAAGAAAGTTCTCTGCAAATTCCCACGTGAGTTCTTTTCTATTTCTCTTTCAATTTTCTTTCTCAAAATGGATTGTTTCTTACATTTATTTTATTTTTTTCAACAACAGAAATTCGAGACCAGATTTATGATGAAAAACAAAACCTAGTGATTATCAAAGTGGTCTGTTGCAATCCTGAGAAGCTTAGAGATAAAATTTGTTGTAAGGGATGTGGGGTTATTAAAAGCATTGAAATCAAAGAGCCTGAACCTCCCAAGCCTCCTCCTCCCAAGCACGCCGATCCTCCTCCACCACCCAAAAAAGTCGATCCTCCCCCTCCTAAAAAGCCCGATCCACCCCCACCCCAAAAGGTCGATCCTCCGCCTCCGAAAAAAGCCGATCCTCCGCCTCCGAAAAAAGCCGATCCCCCACCCCCCAAAAAGCCCGACCCACCACCACCCAGTAAAGCGGCAGACCCTCCTCCACCACAAAAGGCAGCCGATCCTCCTCCGCCCAAAAAGGCAGACCCGGCGCCGCCCAAAAAGGTTGACCCACCACCCGCGAAAGCGGAGCCTCCGCCTCCGCCTCCGAAGAAGGTGGATCCTCCGCCGGTAGTGGTCCCACAGCCCAACCCGGTTCCGATACCGGTGCCGGTTCAACCGGAGCCGTACCCGGTGAACATGTGCGTGCCGGTTCCGGGTTATCCGCCGGGGTACCCTGTTGGGATTGGGGTGTGCTGTAGGCAGTGCTATGAAGGGAGGGGTGGGGGCCCATGTTATAGTGGGTTTGGTGGGACAGGCCCGTGTTGCGATGGGTGTGCTTCTGGAAGGCCCATTTACGATAGTTACGGTGGAGGGAGGCCCTGTTACGTTAGCCACTGTGAGTATCTTAACGAAGAAAATGCAAGTGGGTGCGTTGTTATGTGAGAGGGACACGTGTGACTGTTGTGGATGGTTTTCATTATATGATAATAATATATCTAAGTTCGGATGTTTAATCCCATTTTATTTTATTTTATTTTATTTTATTTTATTTTATTTTATTTTATTTTATTTTATTTTATTTTAGTTTATTTTATTTTATTTTTAATAAAGTAATTAATTGTTGCTTTCTGTTCTGTTACTATAAAACTCCATTTTTGAGGTTTATACCAATTCAACTTCTACCATATCTCCTTCATAACTAAATTATATTGCCTTCAATTCATTAAATTTTAACACTATTTCTTTTTTACTTATGTTAAGTCTATACTTGCATTTCTTTTTTTTAATACTCTTTTATCATCAAAACATGTATACCTAATCAACTACTTAAATCTTACTTTTCACCAACAAGTAAACTCTTTAGATTCTCTTAATTAAACTAAGACAAAAAAAAAAAAAAAAAAAAAGAGCACCAGAACAAGAAAATTTAGAATTTATAGAGGGAAATTGTAAAAAACAGCCTCTATTACTAATAGAATCACATCATAGAATCTAAAATTGTGAAAGAATTAACTATTCAGAATTCATAAAAAGAAAAAAGAAAATAAAAATTAAAAATTCAAACAATCCAATCAATATAGTTTGCAAAATGATTAAAGTTAATTTGAGTTAGGTATCATTTGTTTTCAATGCTTAATTTGTTTAATGGGTCCAGTAATTAAGTTGGTCTCAACTAATATAATTCCATTGAAAGAAAATATATAAGCAATAATTTAATAAATTTAACTCTAATATAAATTAAATTTAGGTTAATTTACATAAATATAACAAAACTAAAAAATATTTACTGCTCATATAAAAAAAATCAAAATCACGAAGTCGGTAAAATATTTTCATAATTTCCAGATTTGCTTTTGCTTCTCTTATTCTTCTTCGTTTGTGGTGATTTCTTCTCTTCCAGATTTCTTTATTTCATTTTTCAGATTTTTTTCTTTTATCTTTAAACGATTTATTCTCCTGTTTAAATCTCCTATTTCTTTTTCATCATTTTTGACAACATTCTTTGAAACTATTTCATGATTGTTTCAGTATTTTTTTTCTTCATTTTCCTCATATTCACGAATATCAAGATTTTTTAAATATCATTCTAAATGATCAACACGATCATTTACCATAACACAATCGTTTAAATATGAAGTCTTTTTTCCATCATTTAAAACGAACTACACGATTGTATTGACATTATCTAAACGATCGCTTATCATAGACAACACGATCATTCAATTACCATGGTCAACACGATCGTTAGATTTGAAGTTTTTAACGATCATTTACATTAGACTACACGATTGTTTACCATAATCAACACAATCGTTTACCACGGTCAACACGATTGTTTAACATGTTCAACACGATTATTTACCATGGTCAATGCGATCATGTGAAGTATATTATTTTATTGCACGATTGTCTATCCTTGTAATATATCTTAAACGATTGTGTGTTATAGTAAATGATAGTATGGCCGATCGTGTATTACTAAAACATATTATTTAAAATGAACTATACGATCGTATATCATGATCTAAACAATCATAGATAATTCGTTTAGACTGTAGTACACGATAGTTTAGAAAAAGATTATGTGCGCGTGTTGACAGGGGTATTTTTGGTATTTTACATTTTGGACATGTAGAATTTTTTGTTTTCAAAATTATTTTATACAGTGTAAATATTTTACCGCTTTGTCCTATTTTTGAAAAAACCTGTTAATTATTTCCAGTTGAAGCATATAGTTGTATTGTTAACATATTATTTGGAAAGTTAAAAGTGAAATGATAAAGGTTTGGATGGGTGTTTTAAAGGAAAGTCAAGTATTTTATGAAGACCACTAAG
Source organism: Cucumis melo (assembly GCF_025177605.1). Classification (NCBI taxonomy): domain Eukaryota; kingdom Viridiplantae; phylum Streptophyta; class Magnoliopsida; order Cucurbitales; family Cucurbitaceae; genus Cucumis; species Cucumis melo. The sequence goes on from NC_066868.1 coordinate 15,577,267, forward strand.
TTAGTTGTTGAGAAATTATGAATGATTGGAGGTTTGTTTATATGATGTTCAAATTATGCTCAAATATCAACGTCAACTCTCTTGCAAATCTTGCTTGTGAAATTGGAAGACAAATGATTAGATAAGAGAGTTGGTAGGAAGATATATTTGTAGAGAGTAAAGTCAAAATAATGTTGATGCAATATATATAGGTATTTTGGTTTATCTTAAAAAAGTATTTAGAGTTTTAGTGAGCTGATGATCATACCACTTTGTAAAGGCAAAGTGATAGGCTCCATAAGGGTAACCAACAAAAAGTGTAGTGTGTAGATCTACTTGTATCAAATATCAATGCTTGAAGATGAAGCCAAACTTAATATCAATGTAATGCAACCCATTATTATGAACAACTAAGTTCTAACCTGTCTTATATAGGCAAAATAACCAGACCATATAACAAAACTTTGTACAACCTATAACTCACTCAAAATGTAACTATGTTTATGCATACATACAACATGCATGTTTTAGATACAAGACATACTGTAATGGAAACTAAAACTCTCTAGCAAATAGGCAGTTGTGAGTCAAGCTCCAAATCCACGATCTCTACCTGAAAAGTGAGAAAACATTTCGGAAAGCATGAGCTAAAGCTCAATGAGTGACTATTTTTAAAACAAGCATACTTAATAAATCTATAAATGATAAACTTAGCATTAAAGCAGTAAAACAATTTTTCAAACTTTACTTTTTACTTTTTATATCTTGAATCATTGTATAGCTCTAAGATGAGAAAATAGGCATCCAGGTGTGTCATCTTCTCGGTACAAATACTTTGTAATGGAAAACTACACATCTAAGGAGCCTTCATCTCTATCTAGTCTCTCTATCAGTGTTTTTAAAAGCTCAAGGTGCACTAAGGTGCAATGGTCCTCTGGAGCCTAGGTGCAAGGTGCACAAAAAGGCACGAGCTTTTTTCCATGAGGCACGCTATATATATATACACGCACACACACATAAATATATACAAAATTGAAAGGAACATCAATGTATAAAATATTATAATATTAGTTTTCTACCCAAAAAACAAAACACAAAAGAAAACTAGTCAGAATTCAACAACAATCAAAATAAAAGTTCATTCCTAAAGACCAAACTCATCATCACTAAATTGATCCTTGTTTTCATTCACTCTTCGTTAGACTTATAGCCATCGGTATCTTCTTCTTCCTGATCGGAGTCATCTAAATTTATTTGTTTGGGTGTGGGTTGTGTGGTAGACGAGGATGAACATGAAACATTAGTCTTTGATCTTGAGGCCCTAGCTCTAGAATAGAAGGTTGGTTCTTTTGCTCCGGCAACTCTTGAAACATCACCTATGTTAAAGTACCATTGTCAAATACTAGCTCATCCTCCTCCTCAGAATCATCATCCAATCTTCCAATCAACCATTCGTTACTATCATCAATATCTCTTAAAGAGATGGGGTCGACGATATCTCGAAGGTTGTATCGACTTTTTAATGCTCTATTGTATTTAATGAACACTAACTCATTCAAATGATTTTGAGCAAGGCTATTTCGTTTCTTGTTATAAAGCTGCAAAATTAGAAAATTTCATTGTCACTGCCAATGAATCAACAAAATTACATTTGTATGTAAAGGAGAGGAAAGCTAACTTGCTCAAACACACTCCAATTACGTTCGCATCCAGAAGCACTACAAGTAAGACCTAAAATTCTCACAGCAAACTTTTGCAAGTTTGGAGTTGATTGTCCAAAATTATCCTACCATTCCACTATAGGTACAAACGAAATATATATATTAATAAAATAATTTATTGTTGAGTATTGTTGAGTAATCGACTAATCGTTTAGTTGAAATTTACCTGGAGATAATTTTGTCCCTTTTTCTGATTGTTAAAGGTTGTCCAAACAATGCTTCAGCTCTCTTATACTTGCTTAGTTCTGCAAGTATTTTGTTTTGGACGTCTAATGAAGCAACCATTTTCGGTATGCATGAGTAGAGCCCGTTAACTATTTCATCGTCCTCTTAGATGTTAGGATTCGAATAATAGAATGACGGGTTTAAATAATACTCTGCTGCATGCAGAGGATGATGCAATTGAAGCTCCCATCTTCTATCAATTATGGTGAAAATGTCATTGTATTTTTCTTCATTATTATTGAACGACTTAGCAGTAGCTTCTTTAGGCTTTATCCATGGCCTCATAAATATATCCCATATGTGGCTTCTTTTCGCTATCAACCAATCTAAGAACTCGAACTAGTGGGCCAGATACTTTAAGAGCAAAAACAATTGTAGTCCAAAAACTAGCCAACAAAATAGTCTGAACTACTCGCCTGCCTTGTTACTCCTTGCTCCATTTGCTATCCTTCCATTCATCTGAATTAAACATCTTCCTTAAGTTGTTCTTTTGATGATGTATACTCGATAATGTAATGCAAGCAGTAGCAAAGGGAGTCTTAGCTAGTCTAACTAACTCCTTTTGGTTAGTAAATCGTCGCATCATTTTTAATAATCCAGGACGAACATATATGAAGTTGCTAATCTCCATGCCTCTTTTCAATGCTTTGCAAATATTGAAGATCTTGTATATATCCTCCAACATCAGATCTAAGCAATGAGCGGCACATGGAGACCATATTAATTGTGGTCGCTTTGCTTCTAACAATCTCCCTATTAACCAAGAAAATAAGTACACATTTAGCATAGAACTCACTAAATCTAACAAACTAAAGGTGCAACTTGTGAGTAGTTTACATTCTTACCTGCCATTTGCTGAGGCACTATCAGTAACTACTTATACAACATTTTCTTCCCCAATGCGCTCTACAAAATTGTCAAGTAGCTCGAACATCTTCTTTCCATCCTTTACATAAGATGAAGCATCGACGAACTCAATAAACATGGTGCCCTTAAAACTATTAACTAAAAAGTTAATTTAATGTGCTATTTTTTCTATCGATCCACCCATCAGCCATAATAGTACATCCAACCTTAGCCCACTCTGTCCTATGGCTCCTCATCAACTCATTTGTTGCTTCTAATTCCTTCTTCAAACATGGGACTCCAACTCATGATATGTTGATGGTTTCAATCCAGTACCAAATTGCCCAATTGACTCAATCATAAGGACAAAACTATCATATGTGCAAGCATTCAAAGGCCTGCATCATAAAACCATCAAGCAATTCTTTGGATGGTGTGCTCCCTCATTTCCTTCTTGTACGCCGCATTCAACGAAGTTTGTTTTCCTTTGTTGTTCTTTCTATTTTGAACCACGGTTTCTGGATTGGGAGTAAAAAATGCATCCATTGGACCCTTTTGTCTTGGCTTCTTCAAGTTCGAGAAACTTGATGTTGCTCTGTTGTTTACACTAACACTCCCTTCATCTTCATACTCGATACCGTAATCTTGTACATCAATGTCCACAATCAAATTTCTTTATTCTTTGATCTCCTTTTTCTTGGACATGTAATCTTTAATTTCTTCCTTCACATGATTCGAACATTTTTTACAAGTTGTGGCATTTCTATAACGACCAATAAGGTGTTGTTTCAATCGATACACCCCTCCTTTTATTACTTTCGGATAAGTTGTGGCATTTATATCTTGCATTTTGCAATCGACCATATTTCCATGCTGGATCTTTTTTTGAACTTTCATCAGCCATCTATGACCTAAGTAATCCAAATAAGTGTTCACTAATTTGTAATCTTATTGAAAAACCTATTGTTGTTTTAGTTAAAAAATAAGAAGGTTTTTGTTTTAAAAAAAAACAAATACCTTAGAAAGTAGAACTTAGAAGGTATTTAAATGATTAAATGCTCACTTCTGTTTTAGTTTTAAAAAAAAGTAGCAGGTATCTGTGTTAAGAAAAATAAAAAATAGAAGGTAATATGTTTAAAAAATTTGCTAATTTGGCTAATCGGTAATGGTAATAATTTTGGGAAGTTTCTTTGTCTTCTCTTCTCCTCTGTTTTTGCACCAAAAAACAGAGTAATAGCAGAAGCAGCACCAATTTTTTTTTTTTGAATAAGATTACATAGAAAAAGAAGAAGAAGAAGGTGGCTGGTGGCCCTTGCCGGCGTCGGTGACAAAATTTTCCCAGAAAGGGGTGGAAGAGTGACAGAACGGAACGGAAGGCAGAAGTAAAAAGGGACGAAATAGAAGAGTTGAAACTTGAAGTCGAAGAAGTTGAGCCGTGGATGAATGAAGACGTTCTTGTGTAAGAGTCGTTTCGTTTCTTCACTTACAAGTGACATGTAATAGGTAAAAAACAAATATAATAATTTCATTTTTAAATTGAAGCCAAACCCAAATGTAAAAGTTCGCGCCTTTGGGCCTTTTGCGTCTACTGCGCCTGGAGGAAGGCGCATGCCTCTGCAGCGCTGCATCATCCGCGCCTCGCCTCTCCATAAATAAGTCTGAGTTGTGCACCTTGCTGTAGGCGCGCGCCTTAGAGCGCCTTTTAAAACACTGGTCTCTATCATGGGCAACTAGGCATGAGAGTGCTCTCATCTAGGTATAACTACTATGAGATGGGAAACTAGGCATCAAAGATCCCTCATCACAATAGACCTCTGTGGATAAGAAACTCCCCGTAGGGTCACAATAGATCTCTGGTTTCTCATGTATAAAACAAAACATACTTTTAAATCACAAACTTAAAACTTAATCTCAAACTAGAACAACATGCTAAATTAAATTTCTAATATTTAAATCATGTTTTGCTAAAACTTGTCTTAAAACTTAAATACTCATAAATTTAGCATAACTCATGCTTGATTGAAGTACTTATAAATCTTATAAGGTTTAAAACATGCTTATTTAAATCATAAGCTTTAGAAAAAACTTAGTAAAATCTACTCATGCAATTGTATTAGAGCTATAGTTGACTTACTTTTTATAGCTTAAATCTCCCCGTATCACACCCCTTATTCACTAAATTCACTATTGTTAGGAGTATAAGAGAAGATAGTAACTAAAATGTGAATAAACTTAAAGTTGACATGTAAGAGAAGAATGGTAAACATACCAAGGTAAGAAAAGGTTGTATGTGCAAAAAGAGCAAGGATACAATGGAATGAGAAAAACATAGACCATATTTATAGTCAAGGGATGAGAGTATTAAATTTGAGCTTTAGATAGTAAAGAACCAATAAATATCCTAAGAAATAGGGGATATGACCATTTCTGTGACAACCCACATCAAAAACAAAGAAAGAATTGACCTATATCACAAGCAACAATGGAAGTCAAAATGAGTACTGAAGACCTAATACAATAAGTCTGACACTAGGTATGAAACAACTCTATGTAAACCAGCACAAGTACATGATAGGTTTTAAAATAGAACCTAAAGGATGGAATGTGAATGTGTAAATAATTATGAGCAAAGATAAATGAATGAAAATAGTTTTTGGTAATAAACATTAACAACATTAGAAGGAAACAAGGAATTTACCCGAAAATGAAGTTAAACAACAAAGGAATTTTTTTTTGAGCAAATGAAACCAAACATCATAAACACATCATAACCATATGAATGAGAACACGAAATAAATTTCATTAAATTCATGAAATTTTTCATAACAGATCAGTGAGTATGATGGAAAAGAAAACATAAACAAAAAATTAGACGAACAATTGCTTTCAAGAACAGTTGAGAGAAGACCAATCTCCACAATTTCATTAAAATTTCCAAAACATATCAGAGAACATTATGATAAACAAAACACAAAAAAATTAAACAAATTAAGAATTTTCAGTATAGATAAGAGAAGATGCTGGAACAAATGAGATCAAAGAGGAGAATGGAAAACAAAATAGTAACACACAAATATACAAAACAATGGAATGAAAATCAGACATGGACCTCATTTTCCGCTATGTAACGAAGTTGGATCGAACCTCCAACCCTACTGTGCTCAGAAATTTCCCAAACCCCTATCATTCTTCGGATGTAGCTATCTGTTGTCTGTACATATGTACGAGCAACAAAAGGGAAGTCGGGCGGCAAGACAGAAAGCCCAACCATGCAATGAACCAGAGAGGGGAAGGAGAACGGTTTCGGAGGCAACGCGTGCAAACAAAGCCAATCAACAAAACTGAAGAATGGAAGGAGAAACGTTTCGGAGGCAATGCATGGAAACAAAACCATCAACGAAATGAAAAGCACAAACATATGAGATTCGAAGAAAAACGAAAGGATGCGTCACGATAGAGAAGGAGATGTTTAGAGATGAAAACTAAATGGGGTTTATGGACAAAATCTGAGGTTGGGAGAGAAAGAAGAAAAGAGGGAAAATGCCAGATATAATGTAGATTCTGAGAGGAAAGCAAAGGAAAAGAGATTTGAAGAAGAAAGCCAACTGAGATATAGGGAAGGAGGAAGAAGACGACGAGGAATGGATGGAGTTTCTAAAGGGATTAAGGGGGATTTTGGAAAGGATTACGACAGATCAGATAGGGAGTTAGAGACATGTTATGGGGGGTTGAGAAGGATTGAAGGGGGATTAGGAAACCCTAATCCCCGTGTTATGTTAGTTTGAACCCTAAACAAGGAGTGGGCTATAACCCACTCTAACCCTTCTCAATCTGGGGCCCAAACAACCCCTTGGAGAATACAAGTACATGCATAAATTCATTTTACAAGATCAATTTCATAATGCCTCATCATGCGCTAAAAACATTAAACACCACATTAACTTCTACTTATTCCATTTGCTAGGACACTGAGCCATCCCTACGCATAGACTACTGTGACGACTTATTTCACCAACAACATCCCTGGAAAATTACATGTTCAATTCTAGTTGCTCAAGCGGACAACTCGAATGTAGACCTCTCAATGCATCCAACAATCTTATCACTATGTGGACCACTCAAAGTATGGTTGTCTATACTCTGATGTGTACATAATAGTTAAATCATAATAAGAACAAAGCCAATGGTTTAGTCTCATACAAGCAATATTTTTGAGCAACATAAAATGAAATACTTTAACTTGGAAACATTTCAACTTGGAAACATACTTTTAAATTGTCATGCTTTCCTTATAAACATAAACAAGTTTATACATGCATTATACTGTACATAACGTAACATAACTTAGGAAAAAACCTTTAGAAATCTCTATTCTTTTCTCTTTGGAAGATTCACTAACAAAAACTAGCGTTTCCTCCCAACCCCCTTATTAATTTCCTTCTTATTCTCTTGCCTGATGATTTCTTGGCAGCACTTTAACACTTGGGATTTTCTTATAACTATCTTTGAACTCTTCATGCCTTTTTATACTAATCATATGCTAGATTAGTCATCTTTAAACTCATCTTAGCTTGTCAACTCCTACTTAGTGCCTAACACGTGTAGGTTTAATATCTTCTCTAATCATGCTTAACTTCAACCCAACACATAAGAAGCTGACAAATCTGAATTAGTGAATCATCTTCCTTTCCTCGCTCGGATTCTTCTCCCCTAGCTCATGACTTAGTACTTTGAATGTTATTTTCCTCCTATCTTTCTTCTCAATTGGCTCTTCCTTGCATAGCTCAAAACAAATACTAAACAATCCTTCCTTGTGTCACCTAACGAGAATGCATGATCCTTCCTCAGAACATGTCTTTCTTATACTTGGTCATTCTAAGTCCCTTTACCTTAGAACACGTAGTACTTAGTAATTTTTATAGTTTGCTTCTTCACAACCTCTTTACTTTAGAATGTGGGCTTTAAAGGCTGTACAGGTTGCCCGAAATGGTTCCTTCAATTTTTTTTCTTCTTCTTTTCGCTAAAAATCCTGCGTTAAGACTATAAAAACCATGATAAATAGTTGTTTTACATTTTGTGACTTGGATGTCACGTTTATCCTATTTAACCCATTTTGTGTTATTCCTCTTTTTATCGCAATTATGCTCATTATTTTACTTATTAAAAGACTATAATAATTTGTATCTCTACAGATTATCATTCACTTCCTCGCATCTTTGAATTTTGCTTCCTATGTTGTCATATACATTGAATTGTATTTCTACTCTTTTTATCTCATGCATATTTGGATAACCCTTGAGCACCTGAGCTCAGTTTTGTGATTTTTAAATTTTGTGAATGTATGAATGAAAAGAATGTATTGAACGAATGCTTAATTGTATGAAAATTTTTTTACATGTATGTTCTCTCTTGTTGCTTGGATTTTAACAAGGATAATTGATGTAAAGCTCGTGTTCTGGAGTAAGGAAATAATAAAATTACTAAGTAGAGCTACCACGCATTTTGAAGTGAGAGGAATTAGAATGAACTAATATAAGAATGATAATGTTTTGAGAAAGAAGAATGCATTCTAGCAAGGCGATATGAGGAAGGGTAGTACGTGAAGTAAGGCTCGGTGTTTTGCTAAGGCAAGATAACGCAAGGAGGGTTGTTTAGTACGCATTTTGAGCTAGGCGAGTAAGAGTTAGGTGAAGAAGGAAGGTGAAAGGGGTGGTGACTCATTAATCATGAATAATCAGCAAGATACATGTTGAGCTAAGGTTAAGCATGATTAGAAAAGATATTAAGCTTACTCGTGTAAGGCACTAAGTAGAAGCTTGATAACTTGTAGACATACAAGTTATTGTAGCCTTTTAGGTAAAACAATTAAGTTAAAACACATGATAAAGTACCAAAATGCGTGACTTTTACTGCAATGCAAATTTATAAAGATAAAGAGAATAGAAATTACATAAGTCTCCACACCTGATTAACTATACTTTTGAGTGTTTTTGTCACAGGATGATGAAGAAAAAAAGAAATATAGCGAATCGCAAGAAGAATGCGTGTAAGATCCTAAGCAATAAGAAGTTTCCTGGTGATTAACATCACTAGGCGAGATGCTGCTTGTTGTACAAACTTTCATTCAAAGATATGTCATGTTAGGCTCTAAGTGAGCGACTTAATTGGGTGACTAGGATAGGAATGCAATAAAAGATACATGTCCTACCTATGCGTTGTTGATTTCATAATGGTATGCATGTAGTATAAGTTTTCCTCTTTATCGCCTGAGTGTAAGCGAAGAGAGGTTTCTTGGTAAGTCTAAAGTCAAACTCAGAGAATTGGTGTTCTCATTGAATCTATCGTGTAGCTAATCCTATGCGGTATAATCTATAAGTATGCACAGTATGTTTGTCTTAACTATATACACTAAGGTGCAATTGGCGGTGCAAGAAGAACATGACGATGAAGCATAAAGAATTGTGAACTTGTGTAACAGGCATGGCACGAAAGAATATTTGACTAATTAATCGCAAAGTATTGTGTAATAATAGTTTGAGGCGATATAAAACATCTATTAACTTTATAATTAAGGTTAGTGTCCTCTCGACATCTTCACCATACTTGCTCGCCTCTCAGGATCCAAATACTTAAAGTTTATCTATGATTTATATCTAGTCAGTCTGTATGTAACATAAGCAATTTATCCTAATTTAAGGTGAGCATCCTTTTGGTACTTTCGCCTCACATGTTGGACATTTCTGTAACTTATGCAAATGCTGAATTTGATGATGCGATTGCATTGCTACAATCTCTTCTCTGTCCACTTAGTTAAATAAAGGTTTTCAATTGTCAGGTGATCATTATCAATGTGATTTTCTTTTCTCTCGAATTGAACAAGACTTTGATGCCCGCGCACGTTTAGTTAAACAGAACTTACAAAACACACATCAAGATTCTCTAATATTAATAACACATTACATTGTTTAGAAAATAATTAAATGCATTGAAGGTGAATAGTAAAAGAGAAATGAGAAAATGGTAGAAGAAATGCATTAATATTATAATTAGAAATTTAGGCCTCGACCATCGAGTCAATATCGCAACTTAAAACATAAGAAATACAAAATGGGATACAAAGAAATGAATCGAGCCTCAGAATATGATTTCTCATATTCTTAGGCTTTGATTTTTACCTATTGTGATGAGGAAAAATGGTAGGGGAAATCTATTTCTATCTTGTTCTAAGCACTCAGCTAAAACTTTAAGACATAAAGGATAAATGGAAGAATCAGTTTGCTCTTTAGGATCCAATTTTCACATAGTTTCTGAAGTAAACGCCTCTATTTATAAGCAAGGAGTTATGTGATAGGACATTCCACGTCTAATTAATTCTTCTGATAAAGTTGCATTAATGCCACACAGACGTCCTTTTGTCTTTATTTTGACATTCACACCAACCAATTTTTTTGGCTAGTGCTTTAGATTATCTAGCTTGTTGTGATCATCGCCTTGTTAGTTGCATGTATCTCCTCGACTGACGTTCTGTCACTGGGTTATACTTTTTTCACCTAAAATTCTACAACAAGACAAGTAAAATGCGATAAAACAGGGATAAAGTTCTTTTGCAGTCTGTGATACACAAGTTAATCAATTCTTTTACTTTTTCCCACATTTTCATTCAATCTTATGCAATAAGGCTTCATTATTTTTAATAAAAGGCTACAATAACTTGTATTTCTATAAGTTATCAGATGCCACATCATCAGCAAGGATATTCACTAGAAGACAAGAATGGTAGTTGGAGTTAATATGACTTGACAAGGCTGCTTTTGACGTTGACATGTGCAGAAGAATAGAAGCTTCCTGCCCGAATACACCTATAAATACATCTAACTCTACCATGGCCAAGAGGGAGGAGCTCCAAGAGGTTTGCCTCCATGAGAGCTGGCGGAAAGGAATGACCTTTCCCCTTTATAGAAGTTCTTCCCTTCTTTACCTCTTCTCTGGTCAACTTCTAAGTGACAGCTTAGAATGAGATTAGAGAAAGAAGCCTATCAACCATTTTCCAAACTTGTAAAAGAATCGAGGAATGCATAACAATTCATTTTGTGGCTCGACTCCCTTTTTTATTTCTTATTTTTGTATTTTCAATATATTGTTTTGACTTTCATATTGTCATGGCCAAAAGGCCTACATCAATCAATACATTGCATCTTTATTCACTATCATTCCATCACTTCTTTACTATTCATCTTGTTGAAGTGTTATAAGTAGTTTAGCTTGTGATAAGTGTTGATAAGGGGTCTTTGCTTATAAAGTTCATTGCATTTAGTTGAGCTAGACTCCAACACTTGGTCAGTGTTCATCGCCAACTGCTTAAGAGAATAATTAGCCAGGACATAGCTAAACACGCAGAGAAGGGAGTTTGGACAAACTCTATTCTAGCGTTTGACCTCCATCATTTGTGTTTTGAAAGGAGAACAAATGTGGTGTTTAGGCATCGAGAGGTTCCTGACCTTAAATAGAGAGACATTGTGACTTTTACAAGTAAGGAAACCTAGGTAGCAATCGCATAATTTATCTTTATCATTTGTATCCTGAAAGGTACAAGTGTGATGTTTAGGCATCGAGTTGATCCTCTTAATTAGAAGATGGCTAAGTGATGTCTATCGCATCAAGGACTACCACATGGCTCAATCACCTACAACACAGAAACCTTTCTTCACATTTCTTTAATACAAATTAGTTCACCTTCCATAATCATGTCATTCCTTGCTACCTTACTATAGAACCTCTAGTGTAAATAGAAGAATTAGTACACATATACATCATACTGTAAAGATATGTATACTGCCTGAATGAGAAGTAAACATTGTAGCTAAGCTTGATAGAAATTTCCTATGTTTGACCCTGACTTACCTACGAAACCTCTCACTTCGCTTACACTTGGACAAGCGAGAGGAAATCTTGTACTCAACACAGATTAAGTAGTTATGCATGGAAAGGATGTGTACCTTTTATTGCACAATTCTCGCTTAAAGGTATAGTGAGCATATCGCATCCGATGATCATGTCTCTTCGCATAGCATAGTCGTAGATATAAAACCTTAATGACACACCGAAAAATTCAACATTAATCAGATAAGGGGCACATTAATCATCTCTCACCCCATCTTGCATGGATATGCTTATCCTATTGATTCTACAAAGTGAGGTTTGCGATAGAATTATTAAAATGACAAATGTACCACCATCTCCATACCACATTGTAAAACCAAAAACTTACGAGAGTTGACAAGCTAAGATGAGTTTAAAGATAACTAATCTAGCTTAGGATTAGTATAAATAGGCCTTGAGAGTTCAAAGAAAGTACAAGGGAGTCCAAAACGTTGAAGCTCTACAAAAAAGACATTGGGTGAGGAGAAGAAGTAGGGGTTATAAGAAAATGTATCGTTTTTGTGAGTGACCCTTCTAAAGAGAAAGCAGAGATTTTAAATGCTTTTCTTTCAAAGTCATGTTATGTTACGTTTAGTACAATTCATGTAACAACTTGTTTATGCTTATAAGAAAAGCATGACCATTTAAAATATGTTTTTGAGCTAAAGCATTTCATTTTATTTTGCTTGTATGGGAGTAAACCATTAACTTTATTCCTATGATGAGCTAGCTATTATGTGCATATAAGAGTTTAGACAACCATGCGTTAAGTGGTCCGCATGACGAAAAGGTGGTTGGATGCCTTGAGTGGTCTGCATTCAAGTTGATCACCTGAACAACTAGAATTGGAATGTAATTATCGACAGGAATGCTATTGATGAAATGAATTGCCCCAGTAATCTTTGCATGGAGAAGGTTCAATGTCTTGGCGAAAGGGATAAATAGAGGGAAATGTGATGTTTATTGTTTATAATTGTAAAATTGATCTTGCAAAATGATCTTATACACGTACTTGTGTTATCCAAAATACTCTTGAGAACATGTTTTACAAGTTTTTACTTCTAAAAACTTGCCACTCACCGAGTTTTAGCTCATGTCAATGTTTTCTCTCCACCCTCAGGTAGCAAATAAAGACCAAGCATTTGTTCAGCTCTCCGTCATTGATTGTAGATTTTCTCATTCTTTTTGTATGATGTATATTATATAATGACAATAAAGTTGAGGAGGGGCTCGAGCCTTCCCTAGGCCTATACTAAATCCACTGGTGGTAGAGTCTAAAGGCTAAGAAGCATGGTGTCACAGGATTGAATGGCGAAACTTGACTTTAAATTGTATATTTTCTTCTTGTATATTAAAAATATATATATGTATATTTGCTTGTTATAGCACATCATTGTCTAAACTTGACTTTAGATTTCCTTCTTGTATATTAACAATGTATATTTTATAATCACACGTTGTCATGTTATGTTTGTATCCTAGATTTTAAAAAATGATGTCATTGATATTTGTGCTTCTTAGGCCAAGAGAGGGCCCTGTCCCCATTACCCTTATTTCTCGGTGGTAATATGAAGGCATAAAAAACAAAAGGCATTGATAATGATAATATAACAAATATTTGACATGAATCACAGATGAATTTTTGATTCACTTTACACTGTTGTTTATTGGCACAAGTGGAGTTCTTAGTCCGAATCAAATTTTGAAAGCCAAAAATTTATCATCTTTCCTTCCAAAGGGAGATTACTACCTTTTCTTATCTTAAGTCAGCCTGAAAACTCAATCTCCTTTGTAGCTAACCCTTTTCTTTTTCCAATTTATTCCCTAATAGACTAATAGTTTCATGGTAACAAACTAATCCATGGGAAGAATATAAAAATGTAGATATGTTTTTTGATTGTATCTTTATATCTATTGTTGAAGTACACAAGATATACTCAATGGAATAATATGTTGAATGCAAAATCTAAATATAAGTGTGTTAAGCACAAAAGATAGGCGTACCTTTATGGAAAAGGAACAAAGTTTAGGAACTTAACTATCTTTAATATATGCCACCATATTATTTTTGTTGGTGATATATAATTAAATTTGCCTTCAACTACCAACTTAAGCTTTTGAATGCATTGATAATTTAATATGGTATGTTCAAGGAGGTCCTGTGTTCAAACCTTTACTTGTTGGGCCTTTCAAATATTTCATGCCCACAAGTGAGGGGGAGTGTTGGTAATATATAATTAAATTTGCCTTCAACCACCAACTTAAGCTTTTGGGTGAATTGGTAGTTTAATAATTTTTGTATGACGCAGGTCCACATTCAATATCATATTAGTATACAACTTCAACAACCTGCACGAGCATTTCAACTATCATCACAACACATATATCGCACTCAATAGAACTACATGTCTAGCTAAATAAAAGAAAATCATGTGAAGAGTAATGTTTCAAGATCTATAAAGAACACTTACACTGTGGGAAGCATGAAGGACAAGAATCCCAACAGGAATGAAAATAATTTCCATTAAAAGGAAAACAGAAATAACCTGCAGAAGGAATAAGCAACATTCGAAGATCCACAAAAATTAATGTACAGTAAAGAATTATAAAAGACTTATGTGTCAAGTCATGCAACATTAGAAAACTCACCCATGTAGGAGTCAACACATGCTTACAAGCTGGGAGGCTCTATTATGTAAACGATAATAGGCTGCATTTGGTGTAACAATTGCACAATGTTTATAAGAATACATCAAGTGAAGAGAAAAAAGTCAACAAAATTGACTTGCAAAAGGTTGCCACAAACTCTGAACTTAATTGCCAACAATAGTTTTAACAATAAAAGAATAAAGCATCCAAGAGAATCCAAAATATAATTATTTCCTAGCATTTGTAAACAAAGCGATGAACTATAAACCAATAGGGGCTATCAGATGTCTTGGTCATTGCTTACTCAAACAAGGAAGACAAATTATATATGCTATATATAAACCCTCTACAGAGGCCCAAAAGAAAGGGAAATCATTTTCACAAGATCAAGCTTTACATCTTTTTTTACCAACTATCCACCTTTCCTTTGGTCATTTAACTTGATTGTACATACTAGTTACTTGAAGTCTACTGCACATATTTTTCACAAGTCAAATGCTTTGGAGATCAAATATATCATAGGCAAAAGACAGAGATGACCGTACTGGAAGGAGTGTGTGATGCAGCCATGCCACAAGGGTTCAAAGATATCATCTCCAAGTCAGTTAAAATTTAGACAACTCAAACCATTCATCTAAAGTGCTATATTATACTTCAAAGACAAAGCAATATTAAGAGTAGCTAAGCCATCTATAAGAACTTGATGCATACCCTCCTTACTTGATTGGTTATTAACCTATTAGATCTCCAAGTTCCTCCCATCAATGGGCATGGAAGTTTATTTTATTTATGATCCCAGCTATGTCACACCCCCTCTCGGACTACCTGCTAGCTTAGACCGAAAGACGGCTTGAAGCCGACCGACAACGATATCTGTCGACTCTGTTGAATTCTTTAACGTGATAAACTTGCTGATCTAGTATAAAAACTATTATACATGCAACACACCACAACGAAACCTAGACTAATCATAAACATACATGAAGTGTAGCCTGGAAATAACTGATTGCGCAAGTAAACCTGAAGACACCTTAACCAAAACATAACCAACAAAGGTTTACACAACCGTAGCTCCTAAAACTTACACAAACTGTAGAGTATCTATATCATACAAAGATATATATATATATATATCATAACACAACAGACTCTATGCATAATTCTAACCAAGTATTGACAATCGATATTGGAGCTTCAGGAGTCTAAAGTAGCCTATTAGGCACCGGGAACTTGATCTCTACTTAGAAAGAAAGTGGGTAAAACATTTTGGAAGAGTAAGCTATAAAGCTCAGTGAGTGACTCAGTTTAAAACTATAAATTTAAAGGTAAGAGCATGTGAAAGCTTACACATATAAATCTGTTTATACAAGTCGTAAATATTAACGTATAATAGTAAGAATAGCTTTCTCAAATACTCAGTATGTACATCATTGAAATCTAGAAAGACATATGTAGTATATCAAAATATTTTAACTAACATGACAAATCTAGGTTGTGTAGAGCACACCTACTACAACCAACGTTTACAAGCTCTACGATGTAGTGGAGCCCGCCCAGTGTCATAGGCATACTTGTCCAAGGTGTTATTTACCTATGACCGTATGCCCGAATAACTCTAAATTGCTTTATCTTTATGTCTTATAAGTAGTTTAGTCTATTTCTTTCATGTTCGTGTCGCCGAGCCACAATGTGACATTTCAGTTGGGAGAATGGTAAAGTTGAGAGGATGGAAAGGCCCTATAGACTTTGTGGTTGTAAAGACTGATGACTTCGATGTAATACTGGGAATGGAGTTCCTCCTTGAACATCAAGTCATACCAATGCCCTCAGCCAAATGTCTAGTGATCATTGGAGTTTTCTCCTTAGTAGTGGAAGTAGATATTCGCCAGCCTAACGGATTTAAAATGATATTAGCCATGAAACTAGATAAGAATCACGCCCAAAAGGAACCACCACCTGTGGCGATCCTGCTTGGAGCGTTGGGAAAACTGGTGGAGACGGTCCCCAAAGACACTCTGTGTGTCCCTAAGAAGTACCATGGTGTGATGCCTAACAGTTGGCCCATGTCCTTGTCAATGTGAAGGATGACGACCATGAATAGAATCGCCGCCAGAGGCGAAAGTGCCTGCGAAGAATGCTTATCGCACGATGCCACTAGAGTTAGCTGAACTTCAGAAACAGTCGAAGAAATTGTTGGGTAAGGGATTTAGTAGACCTGTACAAGCTCTATGGGGAGCCCTAGTCCTTTCCCTAAAGAAGAAGGACAGAATCCTACGACAGTATATTGACCGCCGTATATAGAATAATCTCATAATTAGCCGCAAATATCCACTTTTCATACCCACCAACCAATTTAATTGCCCACATGGGGTGAAGTATTTCCCGAAGTGAGACATCCGACCGAGGTACTGTCAAGTAAGAGCAACGGAGGCAGAGGGACTCGAGACAACTCGTGTTGTAGGACTTAGAGCATACGAGTTCTCCATGGTGCCATTTAGTCTTATCGATGTCAAGGGAGGAAACTGTTGTTCTGTGTAGAGACAAATAAATGTGCTAGATCATGTGGTGAAGTTTCACCAAGTTGAGGTGGGAAAGAGGAAGATTGCCGCAATGTATGATGGAAGAATACCAAAATCAGTTGCGGAGTTATGGTTATGCCCCGCACTGGCTAATAACGACAAGCAGTTTGTGAAAGGATTCTTAAAAGGAGCAATCTACCTAACTGAGATGTTGAAAGAGGACATGTAGTGGGGTGGGAACCCTGAGTGGTGGACTGCCTTCGATGGTTTGAAGCAGGCCACGATTGAAGGGCGAAGTCTTGGGGTTGCCGGTGCGACCAAGCCTTCCAAAAAAGAGGTCGAGCAATTCAACTGTATGCTCGAAGAATATATGCATCATTTTGTTGATGACAGATAACGAAATTGGGTTTAACTGCTGAATGTAGCCCAGTTCGGTCATAGTGCTCAGACAGATTCACTGATCAAGAGAATTCAGTTTGTGTTTAATGGTAATAGGCATTCTATATTGCCGCTAGTCATTGATGACCCTTATGTAGGGAACAACCCTCAAGTTCACAGAGTTGAAAAGGAATAGAAACAGATGGCTGACACCGCTCAAGTGCGCCTAGAAGAAGCTTCAAGGCCGATGGAGGAGAGGGTGGATCAAAAAGCAATGCCCCCTTGAGTTTGAGTGGATGACCAAGTTTCCAATCAACGATGCAAAAATGCCGTACGGTTATCTGTCAACCTGGAACAGGAAGAAGGTAGAGAAGTCAAGGAAGTCCTTGCTGACAGTTTAAGGAAGGGTAGAAGACCCACGAGGGAGGTACATAAATTCCTAGTGAAGTAGAAGAACCCCTTTGTGGAGGTAACAAGCAAAGAACATGTCGAAGATCTTGAAGCGTGGAAGCAGAAGACCGAAGAGCTCCAACTTCGACAGTTGACAGGGACGTCAACCGTTTAGGTGGGGGAGAATGTCACGGGCATACTTGTCCAAGGTGTTGTTTACCTATGGTCGTATGCCCGAATACCCCTAAATCGCTTTGTCTTTATGTCTTATAAGTAGTTTAATCTATTTCTTTAATGTTCGTGTCGCTGAGCCACAGTGTGACATTTCGGCTTTTTCATATGTAAGCCTGTCAAGGCCAAAAATCTCAATATGTACTATAGGGAGTAGCACACTACTTAAACCTCCGTCTAAGCCTTGTTGCGCTCTTTGCAATTTAAGCTATTTTTTTTGCAATTAATAATCTTCAATGCTTTCTTTTATGATGTTTTCAACAATTTATTTTCTCTCTCCCATTTTATAAAACAATTTTTCCAAGAACGTGGAGGGATGCTACATCATACCACGAGTTTGTCTGCAGATTTTGAATATTGAACGACTAACTTGTTGACCGAGCATAACATGTGCCGCACAATCATGTTTGAAAGGTTAGGATTGTGACACCCGACACTCCTATCGTCTTTATCGTAATGGGACCCATCCAACACTCATGACAGCATCGTTCTTACGGAGTACACTTAACATCAACAACAAAATCTAACCTGTGTGCACACGGTACCATATAGCCTCGGGCTCAAACACCTAAGTCATGTAGTTAATGGAAACATCAGAAAATCATATGAAAATATTAAAACATGCATGCTATTTTTATCTTTCGTAAAGCTGCTTACTTAGATTGTTCGTGAAAAGATGTAGTTCTTAAAACAAAACTTGGTAACTCATGCTTTGTTTGAAACAGTGGTTCAAATACTTTCTAGACATTCGATAATCACGTGTTAGCATAAATTTTTATGAAGAAATCTAGTCTCGAAGCTCATACTGAAAAATAATAATGGAATTCAAATGATTTTCATAGCTTCGTAATTGAACGTGTAGAGTAGTCAATCATAAATAATTAGGGAAAAATAATTTCAAAACTGGTTTTGTCACTTACAGTCTTAGACTAGTTTCCCCTGTGTGTAAATTCGACCTATTTCCTCTTGACCTGTCAAACAACCAGACCGAGTATTAGAAACCTAAATATTATGATCTTCAAATGTTATGATTGACATGGCTCACTAAAGATAATGCTAAAGAAGTCTATCTTTTTTAAAAAATAAACCATACTCCACACATTTCTCAAAATTTTCCAAGTTCGCAGCATGAAATTCAAATGATCATAACTCTTCCAATACTTAACCAAAATGAGATTTCGTTATGTTTAAATCTTCATTTTGAGGTCTTCTAAAACTTAACTCAAGACATATAAATCTGATTCCCTGTGTATAATCTCATATATCCCTCGAAACAGAACCACTCCAACAATGGCGTACACCACAACCCCTTTAACTTGTCCCTATAATTTAACTTATTTTTAGTTGTTTTTGGTTCAAGATATCTTCATAAGAGTTCTAGTAAATTGAATAAGATTTCCAACAATACCAAATATAGATAACTCCACTAGTACACCCTGAAATACTAAAAAAAAATAAAGATCTTCTGATTTCGCATGAAAACAATCTGCCCTGTCTTCTCTGTCAAAATTCACCCAATGAACATCAGAATTTGCTCAAGCTTTCTTCATTAAATTTTTTGAAAAATGGAATAGCTTTCAGTAAATTTAAACCTCACATCTTAATTCATTTTGTGTAGCTCGGAATCAATAAAAAACCAGAGATGTACCTAGTGAACTATAGAGAAGTTGGTCTTGCAAACTCCTTGTCTTCTTCAACATACACTTTTTGAACTTCTTTTTCTTCCTTTCTCAGTCTTTTACCCCTTTGAAACACCTCTGAAATTTGGTGCATAAATGGTGAAGAAAATGGTGAAGAATGGTTTAAAAGAAGCTTCGCGGTGGGGGGTTCCTTTTTATAAGTAATGCACCGAATGCACTTCCACCTTACTTTCTTTTTTCTTTTCTCTTTATTTTATTTAATAAAAACCATTAATTATATATATGTATATATATAAATATATATATACTTAATTTCTATTTTTCTTTTATTCCTTTCGTATTAAAAAAAAATAATCCAAAGAAAATATCGAGTTTACAGGTACATACTAGAAACTTTATTCTTGTGCTACTATCCCAAAAAAGTCCACAATGCATCTTTTTCTTGATTTCCAGTCCTATATCAATCTATAATTCCACTCATTGAACTTCATGTTTAAAATCCACATTAAATTTTAATCAAACACCGAAAAGCATACAAAAGTCTGAACTTCCATAAAAAAAATTTAAAAGGCACGAACCAAACATATGAGCGCAACTTTTATTTCAAGATGGTTGACAACATTGATAGAACCATAATTATGAATTCTAATACGCATTTCTTTGTATGTGGATACTGGCAACTTCCATTTATAGCAAACCTTCACTTTTAAAGTTTGAAATTTACATCCAGAGGTTAGCAAAAAGGGTACAACAATACCTTCAGTAGTAATAACCAAAGGGAACGCATAGGTTATTTTAGTAACTAGGCGACAAAGGAGACTCCTATCCTACACTAATCAACCTTGAACAATATGTAGCTTTTTGAAACTAGAATCAGCACATACAATTCAACTAAACCACAAGATTTACAAAGTTAAAAAATTAGATATTGCCAAAACCTTAAAAATTGGTGAGCGATATAACCAACTGGATATTTAATAGTCAAAGTAAATAGTTGTTGGGGGTTTTCAATCCCGGACTACTTAATTATCCAAGGACTTTACTATTCTGTCCATGAATTTGGTTTGAAAAGACTTCCTAATTATGTCCATTATTTTATCAAAGAGGTTAGGTTACCTGTATGTCTCCTTGCTTGTACATGTCCAGCTGGAACTGATCCAGATCCTTTAGAGGCCACTAAACTGTTGCTTCCATCCAAATCCATAGATTTCATAATCTTAAATGGGAAGACCCTTAAAAAAAGGTTCTAGGAACTTGCAACTGCCTCTATGTTTCAAAGTTATATTGCACAAGAACACAGGACCAAAATCTTCTGTCAGCTACTGATGCCCTGCCAAATGCCAGACTGCAAGTTGAATGTAAACCAAACAAAATAAAAATACAAACCATATCACATAGCAACCTAAAGTAGCATTCCCTTTTAACAACCAAAACACACATATATATAAGTTATAACCTTCTCTACGTTCCTAGTTCCCATCCAAACATAACATAAAAATCAACTGAGTGAATCCAAATAACGACACCATCTCGAATATGGCTAACAAATGAAATTGATTACGCACACACATGACAGGACCTTAAAAGGCTCTCTTCACAGCTAAACAATTATGGAGTACAATAAATACAAGTAACAGAAAACTGCAATGGATAAACGTAACACAAATTTACATCACATAATTAACTCTACTTATTTCTAACGTGATCCAACTATAAAGGATGACCGTGAATCTAAACATGAAAGAGAATTATAGAAACGAAAATTGGATACAAGAGATGTGGCAGACAGAGTTACCACGATTCGTCAAAAAGTTGAGACGGAGCTGAAAGGAGGAATAATTTGATTACAAAGCAACAGATGCATTGAGATAATGCATGAACAGAAGCGATCAGAGGTTGATTGGAGAAAGAGAAATTGGAATAAGCAGCGAAATCATGGGTTTTGGAATGAGAAGCTATGGAGGAGCAATTGCTGTCCGCGAAGAATCGTTAGAGATACTGCTCCCACGTTTTCCTCTATTTTTCTCGATCTCCATTTCCATTTTTTGTTTGTGGAAAATGTTCGTGTGCATCCGTATGCTGTGACGTTTGACTTCCTCATTGAGTCAGATGTTTCTTTTTCTTTTTTCAAATTTCTTTTTTTATCTCGACTAATTTAACTGATAATCTTGTGTGCTACTATTTGGAAGAATTGAAAGTAATCAAGATTACTGATATAAAAACCTAAATGAAAATAAGACAATGATCTTATATACTGTATATCCAACTCAATTCAAACATGAGTTTTAGATTATATTACATTGCGAAGTTATTCCATTACAGATCAGCAAACAATTTCTATTTGTGAAGTTCATGGTTTTACTACTAAAAGATCTTATTTAATAAATAGCCACATATTTACTTGGATCAATCTTTCGTGATCAAGTTAAAACTCATTTGGGCTAGTAAATATAAAAGTTTGTAAATGAATTTTCAGATTATTTTTTTGTTGCGAAATTATTAGTTTAGAAATTTCTGAATTTGGTGAGCTCTAATAACGAAAGATAAATCATATTATCCTCCTCTTAGTTCTAATTATAATCAAAAAAAAAAAAAAATAAAAGTTTAGCTTAGTTAGTATTTATACGCGTCAAAAACCAAAAGGTTTATAGTTCAGTTCTCCTACCCTCGTTTGTATTTGAAAAAGAAAAGTACTATAGCCAAAAAGTAACCCCTTACACAAATTTATATATTGTAATTTCAAACTTCAAAATTAATATTAAAAAACAAAAATCGATAATGTGAGGGGGGCACGTGTCCCCGCTGACCCTTTAATAAATCTGCCCTTACATACAGGGGAATCTGCCCTTACATACAAGGGAAACCTATGAAGGATAGTTCCCACCCTAGGAGCCACCAACATAAAATAATCAGCCAAACTCAACGAATACTACTACTAAGTTTCAATCACATTTGGTAGGACCTACCCTTCATCTGATGTGTTCTTCCCAGTTTGTGGTCTTTGAAGAGCTAATTAAGACAAAAAGAAAAAAAAGGTTTAAAATAGTTAATGTCGTATTTCGTTTAAATTTTGGTTTTAGTTTTTGAACAACCTTGTAAACACTATTTTCACCCCTAAATTTCTTATTTTGTTATCTACTTTCTACCAATAACCATGTTAAATTTTGAAAACTAGAAAAGTAGTTATTTTACAGAGAATTTAACTCAGTTACTTTAGAAGTATGAAATCTAGTGGGAAAATGGGCTTAATATTAAAAGAAACTGTTAGTGATATATAATTAAATTTGCCTTCAATCACTAGCTTAAACTTTTGAGTGAATTGGTGGTTTAATATGGTATCAGAGCAGGTGGTCTAGGAAAATCCTATGTAAATATTTAAAGCCCACAAGTAAGGAAAAATAGATCCCACTTGTCGGGCCTTACAAATATTTAAAGCCCACAAGTGAGGGAGAGAGTTAGTGATACATAATTAAATTTGTCTTCAACCACTAGCTTAAGCTTTTGGGTGAATTGGTGGTTTAATTTGTATTGCATCATGAGGTGGTTAGAAGTAAGAGAGTCACACTAAGGTCATGTGTTTTGAGACTTCTCTTCTTGGATTGTAATTCTTTTGTAATTAATTTCCAGCTTGGATATAATTTTTTTTAGATTCTTGACTGTTAGAATAAATACTTTAAATCTATAAAATAGATTAACCCAAGATCATTCATGTCAAATTGTCAAAAATAAATTACATACCAGAATCCATCTCCTTGATGTGATGATGGCTATAAACGGATGGTTGTAAAATGGCTATTATATTCCTCAACCAAAACCCTGAATGCCCTTAGTGGGATCTTTCTCTTGATGGGATAAAATAAAGACTGAGGGTATTATTTGTATTCCTGATGATGGCTACAATCTCCCACTTGGGCTATATTTGTATTCCTGATATAATTAAATCATATAAACCTTAAGCGCGTATAAACAAGTTATTTTAATAATAGAATTCCTCTTTAGTTCAATCTGGTCCATCTCCTGCCGTAGCATGGAACCAAGGTGGCTTTTGTCACTATCCTTGTAACTAAACCTTTCTTGATCACTGATTCCAATACATTCAATGATATAGATCAAGTATGGATGGATAACATGCAAACTACATGCAAAGTGATCTAGGTCATGCCTGTTTCCAACTTATCCAAATTCTTTAGTGAGATCATTCTTTAAAAGCTTTATGCTAAACTGCCTTTGCAAACTGCATGCATGATAAACAAGTTCAGATAATAAAACATAAACCATCAACTTTATTCTATATAGAAAATAAACAAATTAAGATCAAAGAACCTTCTAAAAAACAAACTCCTACTAAAGCATGGAATTAGAAAATTGACTAACATCCATGTGAGCAACATGCTCATCAAAAACTTTAGGTTGTAACCTTTAGTTAATGGATTTTACACCATGGAGTTTGTTCCTATGTGTTCTATCAAAATTTGACCATTCTGAACTCTTTCTTCACAACTAGAAACTTTATGTCTACATGCTTTGACTTTGTATTGCTTCTGTTGTTATTGGAATACATTATTGTTAACTTATTGTCACAAAATATTTTTAGTGTTTTTCTATGTCAACCACTATTCACAGCCCAATAATAAAATTTCGCAACCATATTCCATGATTTGACGCCTCATAACATGCTATAAATTTTGCAGCCATGGTAGAAGAAGCCATAAGTGTTTGTTTAGCACTTTTCCAAGACACAGCTCCTCTAGCCAACTTGAAGATATAGCTTGAAGTGGATCGTAAAGTGTCTTGGCATCCAGCATAGTCAAAATCAGATACCCAATGATCTCCAAAACTTCTGATCTTCGATAAGTGAGCATATAATCTTTTGTTCTCTGTAAATACCTCATAACCTGTTTGGCTGCTTTCCAATGATCCATCCCAACATTGCTCAAATATCTGCCTAACACTCCAACTATGAACGCAATATCTGGATGCATGCAATTTGAGCATACATTAGGTTTTCAACAGCCGATGCATAGGAAACCTTCTACATCTCCTTATTCTCAAATATGGTATTGGGGCATTGACCTGAATAAAATTTATCACCTTTAACAACAGGGGTATCTCTTAGTGCACAATCTTTCATTCCAAATCTACTCAAAAAAATTTCGATGTAGTTCTTTTGTGATAATCTCAAAATACCTTAAGAGCGATCTCGTAGTATTTCAATTCCTAATACAAAAGAAGCATCACCAAGCTGCTTCATTTCAAAATCCCTTTTGAGAAACCTCTTAGTGTCATGCAATAAGTCTATATCATTACTTACTATGAGTATGGCATCAACATATAACACTAGGAAAATAAATTTACTCCCACTGAACTTGTAATATACACAATCTCCCACTATATTCACCTCAAAATCAAAAGATGTAATTACTTCATGAAATTTGTGATACCATTAACGAGAGGCTTGTTTGAGACCATAGATGAATTTCTTCAATTTGCGCACCATAGACTTCGAATTATTAGTTGCAAAATTTTCTGGTTGTACCATATAAATTGTCTCATCAATGTTTCCATTAAGAAACACAGTTTTCACATCCATTTGATGTAGCTCTAAATTAAAGTGAGTTATCGATGCCATGATTACTCTGAAAGAGTCTTTCGATGAAACTGGAGAGAAGTTCTCTTTGTAATAAATGCCTTCCTTTTGAGTAAAACCTTTTGCGACAAGTCGAGCTTTATATCTTTCGATTTTTCCTTGTGAATTCTTTTTAGTTTTAAATATTCATTTACAACCTATAGGTTTCACTCTTGATGGCAATTCGACAAGTTCTCAAATGGATTTTATTTCTTCTTCCATAGCATTTATCCACTTTTGAGAGTTAGAACTTTGTAGAGCTTGTTGGAAGTTGATTGAATCATCTTCCATTATGCCAATGTCATCTTGATGTTCTTGAAGAAACAAAATATAATCATATGAAATTGCACTTCTCTTCTCTCTAGTGAATCTCCTTAATGGCACTTCTTGAGATTGTTGACTTTGCACTTCTGGGACTTCGTTCTTGTCTTGTTCTATAATTGGTTCCATAGTGAAGTCAGGAATTGAAGTCTAAACATCATCTATGGCCACATTAGGAAGAGAAACTAATTCCTCTTCAAAGACAACTTTCTTTATGTTATCTTCCCCTTCAAACTCAACATCCTCAAGGAATTTGGCATTTTTAGTCTCAAAAAATGATTTCGAAGTGGGATCATAAGACTTGAAACTCCGAGAATGCTCAGAATAGCCAACAAAATAGCAGCTAATAGTTCTTGGGTCCAATTTTCTTTCTTTAGGCCTGTAAGGCCTAGTGCAAACCCGATATTTTCTTGGTTTAATTTCTTTAAATGTGGAAAAAAATGGAAATTAAGTGATATATATTTATATATTAAATAGTTTTATTAAATAAATTAAAGAAAAGAAAAAAAAGAAAGGATAAAAAGAAGAAAAAGAGAAGAAAATTTCATTTTTTCTTTTCTTCTTCTTCTTCTCTTCCCTTCACCGCCAAGCATTTTGAAGACAAATTCTCATCCAACTTCCATTTTTTTTTCTTCTTCAATTTGTAGAGAACATATAAGAGAGATTTTGGAAGAAGAAGAGGAATTTTACTAGAATTTTGAGGTTGAAGAAGAGAAAGAGAACTCAAGCAAAGTGTATCCATGGCTGAATTTTAGATCATTCTGCACATCACTGGTTTTTAATTCAGTTTGAACTCTTCAAAAGGAATTAAGAGGTTAGGTTTACATTTACTGAAAGTTAACTCATTTGAAAAGAAATTTTATGAAGAAAGTTGGAGCAAATTCGGATATTCATTGGGTGCTTTTTGATGAAGAAAACAGGGCAGTTGGTTTTCACTCAAAATGAGGAGGTCTCTGGTTTTTCTTGTATTTCAGAGTGTACCTGGGGAGTTAGAATCTCTTTTGGTATGGTTGGAAAGCTTATTCAATTTACTATAACTTTCATGAAGAAATTGTGAACCAAAAATGACTAAAAATCAGCTAAATTGTAGGAACAAGTTAAAGAGGTCGTGTG
The DNA here is from genome assembly GCF_025177605.1 of Cucumis melo. NCBI lineage: Eukaryota > Viridiplantae > Streptophyta > Magnoliopsida > Cucurbitales > Cucurbitaceae > Cucumis > Cucumis melo. The sequence continues at coordinate 15,603,824 of NC_066868.1, forward strand.
CGCGCGATTCTGGAAGTGGTTCTGTTTTGAGGGTTATCTGAGTTTATGCACGGGGAATCAGATTTACATGTCTTCAGGTAAGTTTTAGAGGATCTCAAAATGAAGATTTTTATATAAAGAACACTCATTTTGGTTAAGTATTGAGAAAGTTATAGTCATTTGAAGTTTATGTTAGAAATCTGGAAATTTCAGAGAGTTGTTGAAATAGGATTTTATTTCTTAAGCTTTGTTTTCGTGAGCGTCATCTTTGGTGCGACATGTTATATATTATCTTTAGGAAACCAGAATGTTTAGAGTTTTAATACTCAGTTGGATTGTTGGCAGGCCGAGAAGAATTAAACCGAGCTTATAGACCAAGGATCTAGCCCAAGACGGTAAGTGACAAAACCAACTTTGAAATATAATCCATAACTGTTATTATGATTGAATGCGATAAATGTTTACTTACGAGGCTATGAAAGGTATTTGATTTCATGACTATTTTCAAGTATACATTTGGAGACTAGATTTCTTAAAGAAATTTATGCTAGCACGTAGATATTAAATATTTGGAAAGTATTTAAACCACAATGTTTTAAGCAAAGCATGAATTAGTAAGAAGTTTTGTTTTAAGAACTACAGTTTTCCACGAAAGAGCTGAATAAAGTTCGAGCTTTGTGTAAAATTTATAAGCAGGCATGTATTAATAGTTATAGATGATTTATGAAATTTTCATTAACTACATGACTGAGATCTTGAGCTTGAGGCTAGAGATTACCGTGTGCACACTGGTTAGATTCCGTTGTTGACGTTGAGTGTACTCCGTAACAACAATGTTGTCGTGAGTACTGGGTGGGCCCCACTATGACAAAGACGATGGGAGTGCTGGGCAGGCCCCACTACATCGTAGAGCTTGTAAACGTTGTTGTACTGGGTGTATCCTACACAACGTAGATTTGTCATGTTAGTTAAAATGCTTCGATATACTTGATATGCCTTGCTAGATTTCAATGACGAACATGCTGAGTATTTGAGGAAGCTATTCTTACTACTACATGTTTACATTTACGACTTGTATAAACAGATTTATATGTGTAAAGTTTTCACGTGCTCTTATCTTTAAATTCATAGTTTTAAACTGAGTCACTGACTGAGCTTCATAGCTCACCCTTTCTAAAATGTTTTACCCATTTTCCAGATAGAGATCGAGTTCCCGGTGCTTGATAGACTGCCCTAGTCTGCTGAAGCTCCGTTATCGATTGCCAGTACGTATTTTGAGTTGGGCATAGAGTCTGTTGTGTTATGATGTATATACACCCTTGTATGTTATAGATGCTCCACAGTTTGTATAAGCTTTAGGAGCTGTAGTTGTGTAAATTTTGTTGGTTATATTTTGATTAAGGTGTCTTTAGGTTTACTCGTGAAATCGGTAAATTTTAAGGTACACTTCATGTATGTGTTTGACTAGCCTAGGATCCGCTATGTTTTGTTGCATGTATAATAGTTTATATACTAGATTGGCAAGTTCATCACATGAAATTTTTAAGCAGAGTCGACAGGTACAGGTACAGAAAAGCGTTGTTCGTCCGCTTCACGCCATCTTTCGGTCTAAGGTAGCAAGTAGTCCAGGAGGGGGTGTGACAACTTGGTATCAGAGCAGTTTGCTCCATGGGAATTAAGGTAGAGCGGTTAGCTCTAAGAAGAAACTGGAAAGTAAATAATTGAAAGTCAAGTTAAAGGGAACTAGTGGAGTATGGTCTAGGTAAGGGTAGAAGTGAGTCCAATTATTATTAATATGTGAGTAGACATTTAGTATCATGCATTTGAGTTAAGTATTTATAGTATGTTTAATGTGTTAACATATTATAGGAGTCATGCCACTACATACTGGCAGACGACGCCGGCAGAATCAAGACAGGATGCAAGGTCTTACCCAAGGTCCATCTGTAGGGGAATCTAGTACCCTAAGAGTTCGAGGTGGGGCAGAAAATGAGCAGTTTGCGAGAACTACACAGGAAATAGGAAGGCCAGATAGAGCAGAGCCTAGTGATCCAGAAAAGGCATACGGAATTGAACGGCTGAAGAAGTTAGGGGCTACAGTATTTGAGGGTTCCACAGATCCAGCTGATGCAGAGAACTGGTTGAATATGCTTGAGAAGTGTTTTGATGTGATGAATTGTCCTGAGGAGCGAAAGATTAGATTGGCCACATTTTTGTTGCAAAAAGAGGCTGAAGGATGGTGTTAATATATATTAGCAAGGCGCAGTGATGCACGTGCTTTAGACTGGCAGACTTTTAGAGGCATATTCGAAGATAAGTATTATCCCAGCACATATTGCGAAGCCAAGAGGGATGAATTTTTGGGGTTGAAACAAGGATCACTTTCAGTGGCTGAGTATGAGAGGAAGTATACCGAGCTTTCACGGTATGCTGACGTTATTGTGGCTTCTGAGAGTGATAGGTTATGAAGGTTTGAAAGAGGGTTACGTTTTGAAATACGTACCCCAGTTACAACCATTGCTAAGTGGACAAATTTCTCTCAGTTAGTAGAGACTGCCCATCGTATGGAGCAGAGTATAACAGAAGAGAAATCAGCAGTGGAGCTTAGTCGTGGGACTTCAACAACTAGTGGATTTAATGGCTGTGAGCAGCGGAGGTTCACGCCTGGGATAAATATTTTAAGCCGTCAAGATTTTAAGAATCGCTCTGGAGGCCAATCATCGAGGAACGTGAGTTATGGTAGTGTTTTTCAGAGACAAAGCCAGAGAATACCTAGTCAACCCATTAGATCAACAGTAAGATCGCAACCAGGCCAGGAGTCCGTTGCTAGTATCGTCAGGCGAACACCATGCACGAATTGTGGCAAGAACCATCGGAGCTGTAGTTTGTATAAGCTTAAGGAGCTGTAGTTGTGTAAATTTTGTTGGTTATATTTGGATTAAGGTGTCTTTAGGTTTACTCGTGAAATCGGTAAATTTTGAGGTACACTTCATGTATGTGTTTGACTAGCCTAGGATCCGCTGTGTTTTGTTGCATGTATAATAGTTTATATACTAGATTGGCAAGTTCATCACATGAAAGTTTTAAGCAGAGTCGACAGATACAGGTACAGAAAAGCGTTGTTCGTCGGCTTCACGCCATCTTTCGGTCTAAGGTAACAGGTAGTCCGGAAGGTAGTGTGACACCTAGTCTCAGCTGGACAACCCCATAGATGAAGATGCCTAATGCTAGGCTTCTTTTCTGTCCACAACTCATCATGGGTTTTAACTATTACTTTATTAGGTACCCTATTGAGGATATATGTTGCAGTCTTTAGTGCCACACCCAAGTGTTCTATTTTACCCTTCCACTACACTGTTCATGTTGGGTTTCCCTGGCATAGTGTACTGTGGGATGATTCCACATTTCTCTAGGTATTTGCAAAGGGTCCTGGACGTTGTTCACCTGATCCATCATATGTACTGTAGTATTCACCACCACGGTCATACTTGACAGCCTTAATTTTCTTTCCAAGTTGAAGTTTAACTTCATCTTTAAAAGACTTGAAAACGTCCAAAGATTGAGACTTCTCATGAATTAAATATAGGTACCCATATCTTGAATAATCGTCTATGAACGTAATAAAGTATTGTTGTCCACTCCAAGAAGCCGTAGGGAATGGTCCACAAATGTCTGTATGTATTCGTTCTAAGATGTCTCAACATCTATTGGCACCTAGTTTTCTTATGTTTGTCTGTTTTTCCTTAATACATTTCACACAAACTTCAAATTTGCATAAATCAAGGGAATCAAGAATTCCATCTAACACAAATCTTCAAATTCTCTGTTTAGAGATGTGACCTAAACGCTTGTGTCATAATATAGCAAAATTCTCATTTAATTTATGCCTTGTACTACATGATTTAGACAACAGGACCTTGTTAGATGGAGCATAAGAATCGAGCCTATATAGGTTATCTATTAAAGAACCGGTACCAATAAGGTTGAAGTGTTGAAAAACACTAACTTTATTATTTCCAAAAGAATAAGAAAAATCAAATTTGACCAAACTGGAAATAGAAACTAAGTTCCGTCTAAATGAGGATACAATAAAGTCTCATTCAAATCCAAAAAACAACAAGTTTTTAAAAGTAATCTAAAATTGCCAATAGCTTCAACTTCAACTGTTTTGCCATCACCCACATAGATGAATCTTTGAGCATCATTTGGCGGTCGGCTCCATAGGTAACCCTGCATGGATATACTTATGTGACACTACTAGAAAAATGGGTTTTAATGACACTACTAATCAAAACATTGTGTTGTTAAAAAAAAAAGGTAGCGTGGAGTAAAATGTATCGTTGAAAATATAAAATGTGGAATTTTTAATGACACATTTTTTCATCGTTATTTAATTTTCTTGACAAAAATTTTATGTCATTAATTAACAACATAATTTTTGCGTCATTAAAATATTTTTCTTAAAAAAATAATTATTCCTTTTTCGTCAGCAACACTTTCCTTCCTCTTGCAAACACGCTGGCAAAAACTCTTCAAACGCTTCGGCTGTCGCAGTCTCCCTCTGGCAAACGCTCTCCAATTCATGAAAGCACGACTTTCCCTCTCTCTCGCAAATGCTCTAGCCGCCATAGAACTCGACTTTCCCTCTCTCTTGAAAATGCTCCTGGAGTCGCTTGAAGGAGCTCACCAAACGCTCGCAAAAACCCTCGCGTCCACCGTGATATGCGTTCGCCGTCGAAATCAACCTCTAGCCGCTGTCATCTCTTCCTCTTCCCTATTCATCTCCGTTTTCCGTCTCAAGTCGTCTGGTGCTTCTCCTCCCTCATCCGTTCGGTATAAAATCTAGAAAATATCCATGTGAATCCACAGAATGCAAAGGTACAAAAACAACTAAATGAGAATCTATTCCTTTTCTCATCCTTTTCAGTTGGGAGAAGCTCTCGTTTTGTGAGTTATTTTGTTCCTGTGTAATTATTAGATGGAGTTTTTGTTTCTTTAAGGAATTGGAAATTTTTTATAGGTAGGTGTAGGAAGAAATCGACCAAATACATCTGGAAGTGCCTTCCAATCATACTAGAATCTACCCACCAAGTATCTGTAGGTACAGAAGCTAAATTAACTTCATAACAAACAAAAGTAATAAGTTTACCCTTCTTTACACGCCCTTTGGCGAACTTGGGACAATCTTTCTTGAGATGACCTTTCGTTTTTAGAAGAAACAAGGATTCTTCATACCTTATTTCTTATTCTACTGAGATATCCCTTCTACAGCATCAGTAGGTTTCATTTTCTTCTTACCATGAAAGTTAGTTGCCAAGTGAGTACTTTTTGTCTTTTCTCTCTTAATCTTATCTCCTTCTTGCACACATTGTGAGATAAACTCATTAATACTCCATTTATCCTTCTGAGTATTATAACTTATTTTAAACTGAGTGAATTGTGTAGGAAGAGAGATAAGTACCAAATGCACGAGTAAATTTTCATTTATCTCAATATCAAGTGCCTTTAGTTTACTAGCGAGATTAGACATTTCCATAATGTACCCCTAATGTTTCCATTGTCCTTATACCTCATGGAAGTTAAAGTAGTAAAAAGACTACTTGCTTCCCCTTTTTCATTTTTAGTAAAATGTTTTTCAATTTCAACAAGAAACTTTTTGGCATTTTCACTTTCAGTGATAGAACCTCGAAAACTTTGACTATTTCCACTTCTCAATATTAGTCATATTCGGCTGTTCCTTAGTAGAAGTAGGTTTATTGGTCCTTAATGCAAGGTCTAAATCCATACACCCAAGAGGTATCTCCAGGTTTTCCTTCCAGATCTTAAAATTCAATCCATTCAGCTTATGGATTGAAGTCAGATTACCAGATATTTGAGTAAGACCAACTGAACAAAGAACAAGCAAATAAATTATATGCTCACAATTAATAGATGTCATAAAAAAATATGACAAAATAATTTAACATATATGGTAGGCTCCTTTTACAAGATACCTAACACAATATTGATGTTCAACCTTTGGGTAAAGACATCAACTGTAAACGGTACTCTTAACGTAGTAATCAAAGTATTGACGGTAAACTCTGCCAAAAAATTAGACTTTCTTTGGACTAACTATTTTTCACATGAGCAATCCTTATAACTGTCACCTACTCATTACCACACACATATTTATAACTCAACCAAATAATTATCTTCCTTTGGGTCGATAATTATTGGCATAAATCAATGAATTTGCACATCTTATATTTTTGAATTAAACTAATCTAGATAACAGAGGCTACTTTGGCAACATGTTATTTTGATCAATTCAATCTAAAATATAAGACACAATAATAATAACTTTATTATTGCAAAAAATAATGGAGGAAGAACACTAAATAATCTTTACTTAAGTTCACCCATTGATTGGGTACATTAAAATACAATTAAAGCAACATAAACATGTGAATATCCCCAAAAAAAATTATCATTCAAGTTTAATCCACATGATGATCAATTAATCTTGAATCTATTAATCTTGAATTAACAACATGATCAATTAAACTTGTATTCACAAACATTATTATAATTAATCAAATCTTGAATCTACAACATGATCAATTAAACTTAAATTCACAACATGATTAATTAATCAAATCTTTCAATCTAGAATAAATAAACTTAAAAAATCCAATATGATTAATCAAAGCTTGAAGCTAGAATGATTAAACTTAAAACCGCGATATGATTAATCAAATCTTTAAAAGCACAATATGATTAATCAAATCTTGAAACTACAACATGATCATAACATGATTAATCAAATCTTGAATCAATATCTTAAAACCACAATATGATTAATCAAATCTTGAATCAAGATCAATTAAACTTAAAACCACAATATGTTTAATCAAATCTTGAATCAAGATCAATTAAACTTAAAACCACAATATGTTTAATCAAATCTTGAATCAAGAACCCAATAGAAAACAAACAAATTTCAACAATTTAACATGAAATTCATGCTCTAATGCCACTTATAATTAGAATAAATACTTTAAATCTATATAATAGATTAACCCAAGTTCATTCATATTAAATTGTCAAGAATAAGTTACATACTAGAATCCATCTCCTTGATGTGATGATGACTATAAACTGATGCTGTAAAATGGCCATTGTCTTCCTCAACCAAAACCCTTAATGCCCTTAGTGAGATCTTTCTCTTGATATGATAAAAGAAAGAATGAGGGCTTATTGTTTTGGTATATAGGGGACTATAGCCCTGGGGTTCTTTATATACTAGTTTAATTAGGATCCCCATTAAATCCTAATCAATCTAGGAATAGGCTTCTACTCATTTAGTCCATACTCAATTAGGAATCCTGGTACTTATAATTAAATAGATCACATAATAGGCCCAATTAAATAAAATAACCCAATGCGATAAATTATTAACTTATATGGGTAGCCCACACTTTATACGCATTATTTAAATACATCTAACATGGACTAGTTTGGATGAGTATGTGGTGAGACACACTCAATGTTATTTTGAGCCTGAAGAATATATATAGATCGAGAGAAGTGAAAATTTTCTCTCTTTCCAGGTTTGGCTGACCCATATTTTAAGGTTAAGGAAGATGCTGAGGAATTTTCCATAGAAATTTATAAAACTTGTCCACTTGGCTTTTAGGTTGAAAAAGATCATTGCAAAAAGTGCTTTCATGCCACGATCTAGGTTAGAGCGGAAAACCTAGGGCGTGGTGTGACATATGCTTTCTATGTTTAAAATACTTGAGATAGTCAAATATATGGATTAAATCTCTTTTATTGAAGAAAATATTCATTAAGGGAAGTAAAGAAGTCAAACGATGCAAAATCAACCCAAAATCGAGTAAAAAAGCACAAAAGGGCAATATATTTAAAAATTTAAAAAGGTGCCTTAAGCATCGAACAAGAGAGTATCTACGCTCATCATGGCACTAAAGACCCCTGAGCTATATGACTTGAAGAGTGTCGTTGTGCATGTGAGGTCCAGATCCAATAGAAGAGTCCTGTTGAAGAAGAACTTGATAAAAAAAATTATTTTGGCTAAGTTTGAGGCATTTTGAAGAAGGTTGCGTTTTATGGAAAGACAACACATGGTGAAAGTTTGCGATAGTGAAGTAGGCATTCTGTTGAAAATGGAAGTTAGGCGTTCTGTTGAGGTAATGTGAAGAAAAGTTAGAAAAAAGAATTTGAAGTTTATAGTTTGTTTTGAGAAGAAGAAGGCGAGGAAGAAGCTTGGCTTCCCAAGACACTAAGGTTAGCATCTTAAGGGAATGTCTAATTTCAAGTTGAGAGCTGACTACACGTCGAGTTTAGATTGGTTGCATGGCTCGACAAGCAACGAGATGACACGTGTAAGGTAAATTCGAAACTGGCGGGTAAAGAGGGTTTTGGTGGAGTTTGACCAAACAAAAGGATTAGTATAAATAGGACCAAAGGGACCAAAGAAAGAATGGTTATCGTGAGAAGAAATGAGTGGTTGTTATGAGAAGGAGTGATTGTTCTAAGAAGTCGTTCCCGAGTAAGAGCTAAGAGTAAGCTGTGTTTGCCAATGAAACTATAAGAAGAGAAAATGAGCTAGATGCTCCGAAAAGAAGAAAGCCAAGTACTTCGTGATTGACTTTCGTAAACTAAGTGTTCTTGTGTAATTGACTTTGGTAAAAGCAAAGATCAACTTTGTGAATGATTTTCGTAAAGAAATGTATTTGAAAGCATTCCTTTTAAGTTTGTGGTTATGCATACCGCGTCATATATATCTATGTAATTTTCTGTTGCTGTTGATGTTGTTGTTTGAAAAAGACAAAGCTATTGATTTCTATGTGATGATTGTGGTGCTTCTATGCGAGTAAACCATTAGTCTTATTTCTATCAAGTGAATAGCTGTTATGTGGTGTGCATGGACGTTGTGGCTAGAGTGAACTTATAATAAGCAATATGAGTTGTATTTGCGATATGAAAATGATTTATATGGTTGTATTGTATTCCCCGAAAAAGTATTTTTAAAAGCTTAACTCACAAATATTTGACTTATATGTTAAGTTTCCCCTTCCCTAGGTGCTAAAAATGTTGAGGCCAAGTAAGAAGGGTAAGATGAGTTGTTTCGCGTGGAAGCTAAGCGAGCAAGTGGTGTTTCCTTTATATTTTCTTGTAGTAAGGAAGAGATTATACTCCTAAACACCTTGAACATCGAGGGCTGCATTAGAATTATGTGAAGGACAATAAGGTAGACATTCTAGATTTAGGATTTACCTTTGTACTAAGAAAAAGAAGACCCGTAAATGTAAATCATTGGTATAAGTAATAAAGATGTAAAAACAAAGACCGAATGAATATGAGTTCCTATTTATTTATTTTCGCTGCATCATTATGTACTTATGGTTAAAGATCATTGGTCTAAGTAATATGATTTACTTATATTCATTCCATCTTTGTTTTTGCTCCGGAGTATTCAGACCTTCAAACTGGTCTCGCATCCCGATTCCACTCCACTTCTTCCTGGGGAGGATGGACCCTCGTCTGTCCCTGCACACTTTTGACCTTCAAATTGGAGTCGGGCATATTATGAATCGGTAATATGAACTGATTCTAGCTGACTGATGGATCTTCTTGTGGCATGAAGTGACTTTTGGACCGGAGCATAACAGTATAAGATTTGGGCACCACTGCAGTACAAAAACTCTAATCAGAGGTTCACTATATCAAAGCGTAGCCACACTAAGCCAAAACCAACCTAAACACCACAGCACTGTCAAGAATTGCAGTTGTGCTCTAATCTCTGATGGCAAAATTCAGCGCGTGCCTTCGGATGCGTCTAACTGGTTTGTGAATATAAATTAAAAGGTCATTTTTCCAAAATTATGTCATAATTGCATCACATTTCCCAATAACACTCCCCACTTTATAATTTTCTCACAAGTTATACCCAATAAAATTCTCTAAAATCTAAAGATTATTTTAATGTTCAACAAATTTTTTGAAGCTTGAACAAGAATGATGAAGAATTAAAGGTAGTTTTTGTTGGGCATATGAATTTAGATGTATTTTCTTGAGAGTTCTGCTTTGAATGATAAATCTTTAAAATCTTCTTTGATTTCTTGTTTAACTGATTTGATCAATCATTGAACTTAATTGCATTCTTGTTTTAATTTTATTGGCTAAGCATTATCTCTGAATTGTTTTAAAAAACCTAATGAATCTTGATTGGGTTTTAAAGCATTTCTCTTTCAATATCTTCTTGCATGCAGTAGTTGAGTTCAAACAAACACCAATTTCTTGACAAGGGCTTTCCTTGCTCGAAATTTTCACGACATTGATCTCTAAGAAAGCATTATTACAACCGCTGAAATAAATATGTATTGAAAGAATTTAGTATAAATATAAAGTGATTCTTGTTTATGAATCTAGGAAAATTAGTCCCTATTTGTCTAATTAGTTTTGGTTTGCAATGGTTCGAATTTTTTAGATTTCATTCTATCATATAATCTAATTTCCTATTTTTCAATCCTTTCCATTTGAGAGAGAACACCTTTGTTCTTTGTGTCTTCAAATGTCATTTCAAAAATCAAAAACAATTTCTTCACAATTTATTTTCTTGCCATTTTTAGATTCATAAACCCCTCTCCCAATTCTATGTCGGGATTCTTGATTCTTTGAAAAATAATACCTTAACTTGATTCTCTTGAGCTCGACCCCCGAACTTAACGCTATACTATATGTCTTTATAGTTCATAGTTCCAAGTTTTTGGTGTAATAAATAAACCTTGTTTCGAGAGAATTGGTTAATAACAACGAATCAATCCACTCAACGAAGTGTGTTTGTGTTTCAAAATTTGTTTAAATTAAATTAAGTTCAATTTCACTTAACTTTCGGTTCGATTTGTGTGGTTTGAATGGAAACCACTCAGGAAAAGAATGCAAAATATGTTAGGGGAGAACAATTAACAATCTTTTCCAGGTTTCATTTGCTTATTGTACTAAAATAATGAATTGGGATATATATATGTATTAAGAACAATGCCAAAACAAATTGAAAATGCAAAAAATAGAAGATTTTTTTAACATAATTAAATAGAATATATTCGTTGTACTCGTGAATTAAATTAACCATCACAAGCCATCATTTCATTATTTATTTGGTAGATAAGAGAACACAGTGTAAATGAATTTGTTTTTTTTTCTTTTTTAGTCCACAAATACCGAATGACATTATTGCGAATCTTCCTCATTATCCTTCACAATCAAAACTCGAGGGATACTTCCATGTAAGGAAGAAAAACAATTAATTCTCGTACATTTGTGAATGCATGCATTGTGTAGTATTTAAACCTCCTTAATCTCGAGTTGTTAGCAATATAATTCACTCAACAAAGTCACAGTTGCATTTGCCCCATAAAACATGACAAAGCTTTATTCTTCTTGGATCCTCACCATTGTTCTTACAATTGCAGGTTCTCTTCTACTTACGAATTATGTATAATGATTGCCAACATCCATACGATGTACATTTTTTAAATGAAAAATACCATATTTATTATAGTGACTAAATATATTTCACATACATTGTGGTGCAGTTGCAATGATTCTTGTACCTCAAGGAGCCTTAGCTGTTCGACGATGTCAAGACAAATTGTACGATACCGGATGCACACTGGCTGATTGTGGGCAAAAATGTTGGGAGAAGCACCATGATGCCTCACATCAATGCATACCAACTGATCCTGGCCAAACTATCTATGCTTGTTATTGTTTCTATAATTGTGGTCAAAATTGATTTTGAGATGTATCTCTCGTTTAGTCTATACATTGGACACAGTCTAAGTAATAATTTGAAATAAAATTCGTCCATTCACAGTTGGTTGCTCAAAAAAGGTGATGACCAACTGATTTTTTGAAAGTTAATTATTTATGTTATAAGTATACTAAACGTACTTGACCTACAAATACACAAGGAAAACAAAATTTTTATAATTTCTATAATACATCTACCATCCACAAACACACATGTGTTCCACATACTTCTTCATCTTTACGTAATTACGATGTCTACGTTAGATATAAAAACACCAAGTTTAATTATTTTAACTATATACTCTCTACTGCTTTATCAAAATCTTTAATAAATAATTAGAATTAAAACTTCTAAAAAATTGTAATTAGAAAGAATATTATGTGCATAGGATGTGGCCTTTTTCCTTTTTCTTTCTTTCTTTATTTTTTTTTTTTTTTTGAAAGGCAATTTATATATACAACAAAAATGGGTACCCACAAGCCTGGGCCAAGGAACAAGATCAAATCAAAGCTCAACATAGATAGGGAAACAAACCGCAATAACAACCCAAATCAAAGCAAACGGGAATAAACATGTCCACTCAAAAAGGCTAAACAACGTAAAAGCATAAGAAAAAAGAGTTCAAATGAAAAAAGAAAAAGAAACAATAACCAAAAGCATAGAACCCAAGAACAAGAAAACATTCCCAAAGAATAGGGGAACACAAAGAAAAATCCCACATACCTAAAAATGAGGTAAAACAACATAATCTAAATAATGTCCTGAAGGTCCTCCGACCAAGAAGCAACACAAAAGAACGAACACAGGCATGGATGAGTTGAAAGATAACAGAGGCCTCTCTAGGTTGATCCCCATGCACTGAACTAAATAATGGCACAACATAAGACACACCACAACTTCCTCTTGACATCCCGCCCAAGACCAACATGACACATTAAAGACAACTCAACATCCCACCCAACCACATGATGAGAGGAAACCATAGCATGAATAACACGACTTCAAACATTCCCCCCAAATGGCCACTCAAAGAACAAATGATTATTCGGTCGACCCCCTAAACACATAACGACCACTAAAGAAAAAACGCATCCCACCAACTCAACCTATTTCCATGCCTAACTTACCATTAGTAACAAGACAAGCACAAAAGGAATGCCTGCGAATACCCCTACACGACCAAAGCAAACAAGACCAAGGAATGCGCGACTGCTTAGGGCAAAAGACCTTTCAAGCACTCGCAACATAAAAGTGACTCAATCTACTGGAAATCCAAACCCAACGATCCCCAACATCCAAATGAGACCTAATTTCTTGAACCACCCTCAATAACTCGAGAAGGTCATAAGAGATAGAAGGTCACCTCTAAGCATCACCATCATAAATAAAATTTAATAGCTTCTTCGCCTACCTACTACTAGTAACATCATAAATGTCATCAAAAGCTTAGCTCAACTTATACTTATATGTACTTGAGGACTAAGAGGTTTTAGGTTCAAATCTCAATCTTATTTGTACTTTAAAAAAATCATTAAAAAAAAAAAGTAACATCATAAATTACTCTTTCCCCATACTGCCTCCACAATCAACCCTCCAGATGCCAAGAATCTAGCCACGTAAAACAAAGACCACCATCACCCACCTCCATCCGAACATGAGGCCTCAAACGATCATGATGATGCAGAATAGCGTGTAAACACCATGACTTCCCAACCGCACTATCCACCATACTAGAGCAAACCCATATGCACATAAGCCTGAAGCCACCAAAACCTACCAAGAACAAACCAACAACAACAATGATACCTTCAAGACGAACGCACGATTCCAATAAATACCATCACAGACACCAAGCCCCCATTCCACCGTAGGTAAACACACCTCATCCCAAGCAACCTCCCCTCCCATCTACCTCCAAAGATAAGATCTTAAAATTCTATCCACCTCAGGTGACATCCTAATACATAATACAAACATAATAGTCCAGAAATCTTGGAAACTCCTCAACACCAACTAAATAAGTAACAAATGCCGAACAAAAGAAAGAGTCAATGCCGCCCAACTCATGATCTGGCTAGTGATACATTGAATCAAAGGAGCACAATCCACGATCCGTAAACGATCAGAAAGTAGAGGAAGCCCAGTGGTATTATACTAGTGACTATCAATTGAACTTTCGTTTGATTTCATGTAGGCCAATTTTCATTAGAAAGGGAAACCAAAGAGGCTTTAGATTACTTTAGCATGTCCGTTTGGTAGACTATGTTCCAGGATACATGGGTCACTAGCATTAGTGAAAATTTGAGATTATTGAGATTTGTACTTGAAAATGCTTTTTAGGTAGGGTCGTTTAAAAAATGGAAAGTATACAAGAACGAGTAACTATTGAACAAAAGAATATCAAAATGATTATTACATGCAACAAACAAAGAGATGATATAAAAGATTTGAACAAATGGGTATAAAAGAAATCTCTATCTAAAAGACATCAAGAAAATTTACCCAACTTTCTTAACCAAAATATGAATAGTAGTGTAAGTTGGGGTCGTGTTCCAAGTGAATTATTGCTAAGTACTTCAATCAAGAAATCAAAAGAGTAAGTAATTTTAAGAATCCAAAAAATAGTAGTAGTAGGGGGGAGGGTGTTGTGTAAGACTTGTATTTGACTAGAAGGGTCAAATTTAAAAATAAGAAGTTAAGTATGAGGATTGAAGATGACGTTTTAGATAAAGTATGTATTTTGAACGAGTTAAGTGTTTTGATGAATTGCGTTGAAGCAAAGCGACTCGAGGAAAGAAGAAGGCATTTTGATGTTTGACATAGAGATAAGGTGACACAAGGAGAAAGAGAACACAAGCTGAAGTTAGGCGATAAAGAGTTAAAGAAATTTTTGAGAAATTTCCTAATTATACTTAATGGCCCATATGTGACAGTTTAAGCTAGGCATGGTTAAAATAAAAATAGGGATTACACGTGTAGCACTTTAAGTAGGAGCTAGTGAATTTTTAAAAGTTCAAGGAATGACTAATCTATTTTGGGATTATTATAAATAATAGGAAGGGATCATTAGAAAAGGATTAAGCTACATTCTCAAAGTTATTTTCTTGAAAAGAAGTGCTAGGCAAGAAGAGGATTTTGGATCATTAGGCGTTCAGAAGAAAAGACTTAGTTTTGTGAGTGATTTTCTAAATTTAATTTGTTTAAGGATTTATTTCCAAAGTTCTTATTGTTTGTAAACTTGTTCTTTACAATTAATATTTATGAAAGGAATAATTTAGAAAGAAAGTTTGTCTTATGGTAAATGATTAAATTGAATGCTATGTTTATTTGTAAACCATTAGTTTTTTTCGTATCAATGAACTAACAAATGCACATAATGAGTCAAGGTAATCATGGGGTGAGCGGACCACATAGCGGTAAAAGGCTAACCAATGTGATTGTGTTAGTAGTCTGAGCAACGAGAAATGATTCAGTGAAACCTCAAGAGATGCGCGCTGATGATGATGCAGTCATTCACAGTAATCTAAGCATGGGATGATATCATGTTCATGGTGAATGGAACGTGAAATACTAACGTGTGTTTTATGATTTGCTCAAATGAGGCGTTGAAGATTGTTTAATGAAAAGTCTTATGCTCTTTGTATACCCAAAAAGGTTTTCTAAAAGTATCACTCACTAAATCTTTAACTTATGGTTTAAGTTTTTCTTTCCCAGGTGATCAGGCGTTAAGGCCAAGTAATGAAAGATAAGATGGATTACTACGCATGGAAGCTGAGCAAGCGATCAAAGTCCATTTACACTGTATTTTGTTGTAGATAGGAAACTATTATGTATGTAAAAGTCTTGAATAAAAAGGGATGCATCTCAATTTTGTGGGAGCTAGGCAATGCATTTAAGTTTAAGTGTTTAACTCTCGTGCTGAGGGAGTAGGAAAAGTGTAATTGTAAATTACTTGATTCAAGGTAGTAAGAAATGGTTTGTTTATCAGTTATTTTTTAAGTTTAATAATTTTTCTATTGCTCGTAAAATTCAAAGTTCAAGTATAAGGATTTAAGTGAGTGTTCTGGCGTTAGATTGAGGCTCCAGGACTGCTCAAGTCACGTCTTGTGCCACATAGTGAAATTAAATTGATTGCGTGACAATTTGATTGCGTGACAATTTGATTGCATGTACGGGATGGGGCGTGACAATTTGATTGCGTCAAGAGAAGGAACAAGAAAAGAATTGCAAGTGGTCTCAATGTTTATGAATTGAGCATTAAATTGCAAGTAAGAAGCAAGAATTTGAAGAAGGTAAAACAAGTGCGTCTCTTGATAATAAAGAATAAGAAATTTAGTGATTTACTTTAAGTCTGAATCAAAAGGGTATTTATAATCAAATTGATGCTCAATCAATTGGTCTTTTTGGGACCAATGCATGCCTTAATTTAATAAACAATATAAAAGAACAAAATTCATACTAATTTCATGGAATTAAGTTTCCATCTCTGAAGTTTCAACAAAATCACAAGAAATTGTATTAAGATCAAGAGTTTCATATTGCGACTTTTTAAAGTGGGTAGCCTCTATCTTTAAAAAGATTCATCGAGACAAATTCAAATCAACTATAAATGGTAAATTCAATAGGATGCTAAATGATACTAAAGAATTCAACTCAAGATTATTAACATTCATGTTTTAATAATGAGTTTAGCACTTCTAAGAATTGGGGTTAAATTCTAAAATCATAAGGTGATCAAGCGTACTTTTAAAAACCTTTTTATTAGAAAGAAAGAAAAAAAAAACCCCAAGATCAATTATGAATGCAAATTTATTTAAAAATTCTCATAGCAATGAAGTAAATATACCAAATTACTGAAACAAAAGAGATTTAATAGAGGAAGGTAGACATTCTTAAAGCAAATTAAAAAAAAAATTATTGAGCAATCGAAAGAGTTTACACTAATTTTGAGAGAATTCTTAGTTTCAAACTAAAAAGCGATTGAGATATTCAATTAATGAAGTGAAGTGGGGTAAAAAGGGCTTAGTGGCCGTTATTGGGGTTGAGGCACGGGGAGACACGTGCCTTAATTTGCATCAAAATGTTTGGTGAGCCACGGTGCGTGGAGGGAGCGTTGCAACGCTTGACAGATTTCTACCAAAGTGCTGTGACGCTTGACATGAGCATTATGATTTTCAACCACATAAACGCCTCTGCCCTTCAAGCGTCGTAATGTGGTGCTCCACAACATCGCGGCGGCGTTTGGCTTCCAGAAAATTATGAAATTGCCCTTGAAGGTTGTTTTAATTCGTTTTAGCTTTGTTTTAAGCGATTCTCGTTGCATTTGACTCATTATAATGTCTAGTTTATTACTTTTCTATAAAAATCTAAATTTAGTGAATATATGGACTAATGAAGGAAGATTTAGATACTAAATATCATGTCAAATATAGTACTAACAGTACCTTAAAGTATCGTAGTTAATTAGATATTTAATTTATTTTAATTATTGAACATGCAATACTAAAATATTCTTTACCGTAAAACTCCAGGGTTACTAAATTTAGTCTTGAATAGTATGTAGTTGACTTGGTTGTGGATAATGTGCAAGTGGCAACCGAATGGACTACAGTATATGTGTAAGGTTGAGTTCCTTATCCTAATGGTATTTGACCCACTTTGTTATAGTTGTAAATCATTTAATTCAAATCATTCATATTAAAACATGTAAATGAGGGTATCGTACCTAAAGAGTCTTTATTAAACAGAAATTTATATTATTTAGTATTTCTTTGTAAATTCATTAAACAGAAATTTAGATTAATATTCCCCAAGCTGATTATGTGTTACTTGATCTTAATTTTGAATGATTTAATGAACTCCTGCCTGTGTGAACGCTCGTTGATAGTACCATAAAGGTGTTATGTTTTCTATGCTAAAATACTCGAAAATATACTAGTTTATTAATCAATTCCCTTATTTGGTAGGTAATAGATTAAGAGGGGTAAAATAATCCAACGGTTCAAAAATTACTCAAATAATAAAACAACACATAATGGCAAAAGTTGAATAAATTACGAAAATGTCAACGAAGCGTAGTCCAAGTATGCACCACTGCGCTCAAGCAAAGCGCAAATTCTTGAGAACTATTCGAGGAGAATCGTCATGTTGCTCGGCTACCACATCGCATCACTTATGACGATTACGCCCTAAGCTCTGCGACGCTCAATGGAGCAAAGCCCTATGCTTCGATAAGAGGTGCCAAGCGTCACAACACTTGCCTCTAGCATTATGACACTCCAAAGTTTGATGAAAGTGTTAGGCGCTCCTTTTACCCATTTTTTCAATATAAAAGCTATTTTTCTACCATTTCTCTCGTAATTTGTATTAATTTTCATTAGAACACATAACCATTTTGTAAATTCTCTTAAAAGGACAATAAAATCCTGTCAACCCTTTTGAAGATTGCTTTCAGATTCAACATGATTCTTGAAGCACCCCAAGAATGATGAAGACCTTCAGCATATTATTTAAGATTATTTGGTTTATGATTATTTTTGTTTGCCCCATCTTGTAGGATTTTCTTTTTGTTCTGATGTTTTTTTTTTTTTTTTTTTTTTTTTTGTGGGTGGTTTGCCTGTCTTCAGGCTGTGGGGTTGGTCTTTATTACTTTTTCTTTTCACTCTAATTTTGTTGTTAGTTTCCTATTGTTTTTGTCCTTATGGTTGGCATGTGTTTTGGTTTTTTTTTTTCTTATTTTATTTGCTTTTCATGTTGGTTAGAGTTCTTCTTCCCTGCCTATGTTGAGCTTTGTTGGCTCTTGTGCATTGGTCCTGGGTTGTGGGGTCCTTATGGACTAAAAATTTACAAGATTTTATAGCTTAAGCTCATTTATTTATTAGAACTCTCATTTTGTAGGAAGCTATGATCTAGATAAGTCAAAGAGTCCAACGCAAAGAGAATCGATCAATTAAGAGCTAAAACGAACGAAAACGAATCAAAACAAGATTACGATCAATGGCATTTTTCTAACTTTCCAGAAGTCCGGTGCCATCCCCAGCACCACGACATCAAAGCTTGACGATGAAAGGCAGTAGTTATCAAAAGAGTGCTGCAGCGTGGAGCTATGAGCATAGTCCATCGATGAGCGCATGCTTTTTCCTTTCCCCAGCTGACCTTGATGGCTTATATAAAGCCATTTTCTTCTTGTAATGCCATATCTAGCACCTCTTTTTTTCTTTTTTTCTTTTTTTCTTTTTTTCTTTTTTTTTTTTCTTTTTGGTTTTTCATCATTTTACAGCAAAATTCACTTGTAAAATTTTCTCTCAACCCTCGATAAAAAATTTTCTCATTTTTCTTCAAGAAATTACTACTTTCTTTGCAATTTTCTTTGAAGCTACTTTGAAGAAGATGGCCAACTAGGACACTTTCTTGGGAAGGGTAGTTCTAGCTAATATTTCTTGAGAATCCATGTCTAAATGTTGAAATTTCTTGCTTTTGAAATTAATTCTTATTTGATTATTGTCTTGATAATCCATGATTGCATGAATTGTCTTTAACTTCTAATGGCACTCACCATATTTTTTGAAACATAAATGGTTGAATTATTTATTTGATTATTAACGTGTCTTTTTATTATTGATTTTTCTTTGATTTTCAATTAGAATTTTAACTAATGAATCATTCTTGAGAAATAGGTATTCCCAGGAAGCCTAGAATCTTAATGCAAATTCTAATTAAGATTTCATAGAAACGTTAATTAGATGAAAATGATTTATTTGATCAATTTAGTATGAATTAGGACTTGTTTCTTGATTCATTATCTTAGGATAATTAGTTTTTGACTAATTAGTTGTGGATTAAATTAAATTACAATACATTCTTTTTGTTCTACGATAGAAAAATTGCTAGAATGATTCATTCTCATTTTTACTATGATATAGAGAATTAATTCATATATTTTTTCTTGTGCTAGAATCTCCAAAAACAATATATACCAAAAATATTTTGCTGGCTTTGATTTTTAAAAAACAATTCTTGCTTTGTCACCATTAAATCCTCCCCATCGTAGAACTTAAATTTCTTGAATTTCTATTCCTAGATTTGTTGTTCCTTAGCAATTTGGATCCCTTGGGAATAATCCTTTTCTTGCTTTTACTACATTTTTCTTGTTAATATATATTATGAGTTGTGAGATTGGGTAAAAATATTTTTTGATAGTTTGAAATTAGAGGTTCCTTACCCCCAATCAATTGCATATATTTTCTTTGAGCATCTCTTGTATCGTTGCTTTTTTTCCTTCTCTTTTTGTATCTTTTTTTGAAATGACACTCTAATTTTCAAACTCAACCAAAGTGGCACCATTGTCGGGGATTTTTTGGCAAATCTTGTATTGAAATTCTTGAATTTTAAGTAGAAAAATACCAAAAATAGTTCGTTTTTGTTTTTATCCTTCCTTTGTTGCATGACCCACTTCTCCAGGGTATTGAGTTTGATTTTTTTAAAGATATAACCCGAGATAAAAAGAGACTTCCAAGGGAGAGGATAGAAGAAGTAAATCATCAAGGCTGATTTCTTGATCAAAATCAACAAATAGGGTTAGAAGAATATCAGGAACCAACAAGAGAGGAAAACCAAAGAAGAGAAAGAATTGGAGAAGTACGTGAAAAGACCTTGAGAGAGCTATTCATTTTGCATTGTCATTTTGGCAACAACTATCCCATTTGAAATAAAGCTCAAACTAATACATCTACCAATTTTCAAGGGAAGCACGGGAGAGGACCCTCACCAAGGACCTTAAAGATTTCTATATGGTATGTGACTTCTTGAAATCGCATGGCACTACGGAAGAGCAATTGAATTCGAGGGCATTCCCTTTCTCCTTCACCAATGGTGCAAAGAGGTGGCTCCACTATCCTCGAACCAACAGACTCAATCACAACATAGACAAGTCTCAAGAAGAAATTTCTTGAAAAGTTTTTCCCTACCTCATGAGCTCACAACATTAGAAAAGAAATCTACGGAATTCAATAAACTATTGGAGAATCCTTATCGGAATATTGGGAAAGGTATAAAGAATTGCATGCGAGTTTTCCTCACCATCAAATATCGAATCAATACTTGATCAAGTATTCCTATTCGGATTTGTTGGCTTTGGATCATAATACAATTGATGCAGTGATAGGAGGAGCTTTGGCCGACAAAACACCATCGGAAGCTAGTGACCTTATCTCAACAATGGCAAAAAATTGCCAAAACTTTTGGAGTAGAACAACAGACATGGATCGCCCTATAACGAAAGTAGGTAAATGGACTTCATTCTCCATTGTCATAACTTCTCTTGTTTCTCAATTAGAAAAAGGGGCCAATCATCAAGTTATGCTATGTGGAGTACATGGATTGTTTGGACATTATCAAATCGACAATTGCTTAGAGATTAAAAAATAGGGAAATACAATTGGAGATTTCAATAAAAGGTTTGATCCCCATGCAGGATGGAGAAACCATCCTAGCATGAAATGGGGAAACCAAGCTCATTACAATCAAAGACCTTCCTACACCTTTTTTTTTCCTCAAGGTATGTCTCTTGAAAATATAATTAAGTCTTTAGCTAACGACTCTCTTTTGTGTCAACAGGACATTCACCAACTCAACGAAGAAGCCAAATCTTTTCAAGGATGAGCAAGAATTGGTCCAGCAAATATTGACAACCAAATTACACAATTGGCTACATAATAAGAAAACTTGAAAATAAAGGTAAATTGTCTGTCAAATCGAAGCATGCCAATGTAAGTACTATAACTCTTAGAAGTTGAAAAACCCTTACCTTCCACAATTCAAGAGCCAATTGCGAGTCTCGACCCTCCTTCTCCAAAATTCCAATTTGAGGTAAAAGATAATGAAAAGAATGAAACACAACACCAATCGACCACCAAAAACATACATCATTTTGCAAAAGAGTAGTCAGAGGTAAGATAATTTTAGTAAAATCCTTAATGAAGTGCCCATAAAAACCCGCACTCCCTAAAAAGATCTAATATTCCTAACACATGTAGGATATGACAAATTATAGATCACATCAACTTTCGCTTTATCTAACTCAATTCTGTTAGATGACACTAGGTGCCCTAATACTATATTGTGTCTTGCAATGAAATGACACTTCTCATAATTCAAAACAAGCTTAGTCTGAATGCATCTCTTCATTATCAATTCTAAACTACTTAGGCATTCATCAAAACTATTTTCATAAATAGTAATGTCATCCACGAAAACTTCTATACAATTTTCAACAAAGTCAGAGAAGATGTTCATCCCACACCTTTGAAAGGACCAGGTGCATTACAACCAATAAGCATACGTCTAAAGGCATACGTACCATAGTCACAAATGAACGTGGTATTCTTTTAATCTTCTTGGACAGTATTTTAAAGAATCCCAAAAATCCATTAAGGAAGCAAAAAATTGTTTTTTCCGACGCTAACCTTTCAATCATTTGATCTGAAATGCAGATGGCAAAATGGTTTTTTTTAGTTACCTCATTTAATTTGTGATAATCGATACACATCCTCCATCCGTTTTGCACTTAGTTGGCACCATCTCACCTTTCTCATACACGACCATCCTGATTTTTTTGGGTACAACGTGGATTGGGCTCACCCACATATTGTTGAAAATCGTGTAGATTATGCCGACGTCATTAAGCTTAAGCATTTTTTTCATTACTACTTCCTTCAAAGTTGGATTGAGACTTCTTTGTGCTGGGAGGACATCTTTTGCTCCATCTTCTAAGACAGTGCGGTGCATATAAAGTGAGGGACTAATTTGTCATCAATGCTTCTTGTTTTTCTTTAACATTTTAATCAAATTCTCTTCTTCATTTGGAGTTAGCTCTCTTCATATTATGATGGGAAGCATATTCTTCTCTTCTAAGAACACGTATTTTAAGTTAGGTGGGAGAGCCTTAAGCTCAATCCTACAGGAAATTAGGACATGTGCAGTGGAAAAGGATCTAATCGAAACTTTATCCTAATTACACCTAGTTAACATGCATAATTCTGAACTCGAAATTAATTAGGAATCAGGAACCGTTTAGGGTACATTTACCCTATTTACACCTAGTTAACATGCATAGTTCTGAACTAACTGTCTACTCCTCAAATTGGTGAATCAAGAACAAATTCAAAAATTAAATTGCAAATAACACTTGTAATTGAAATAAGGGAATGTTCAACAAGAAATTCAAAGATTCAATCATATCTAATTAATAAGAAAAATTACAAGAAAAACTCTCCAAGAATTTGAAAAATCCATTGCCAGTTACCTCTTGAAGATTAGCTTTCCATCGAAAAAGATTGCTGAAAATTAATTGAGGGGAGAAAAAAGGCAGAATGGGGGAGGTTTTCTGGAAAATTGAGAGAGTTTTGATAAAATTTTGGGTTTTTTTGGTGAATTGATGATGAATTTAGGGAAAATTATGGCTTATATAGAAAAAAAAATGGAAAATAACCGTCACCACAGCTTGAACTTGGAACCTCAAGACCATCCGGGCGCTCGACGGAAGAGTTAGTTAATTTTTGGATGGTTGCAAAAGAATTATGAAATTACCACTGAAAAATTCTTTACAAAATAATTTGTAGACGTTGAGGATCGAACGCTTGACGTCTAAGAGGCGCGCGGTACAGGAGGAAAACACATGGCGGCTGGTGGAAACGGATGAACGCGCACGAAGAATTTTAATAAACTCGATTTTAATCTGCATCTGGTGGAATTCAACTGTGTGACTGGAGACGCACGAAGAGAATTGAAACGACGACGTTTTGTCTTTGAAAAATCCAGAAAATAATACGGTTCTTGGGGTTGAACCCATGACCTGAAGGTGCTCGCATGTAAGGATGACTGATGTCTGTCACAACTTTTTGAATATTTGACAAATTGCCCCTATTTTTGTTTTGCCCGTTCTTCTTTGTTTGGACTTCGCTTTAGGTGATTTTTATTACGTTGGGTTTGTATCAGAGTCTTTTTCATATTCTGCACAAAATATCAAAATAATGAATATGTATATACTATGGATTAAGAATAAGGTACAAAAAAAAGTTTAGTGTTTTGGATTTCAACATATTTTACTTTTTCCTCCTGTTTTCAGTTAATGTTGTTCTTCTTTTCTTATTTTTCTTTCTCTTACCTTTATTTCTTTATTATCTTATGAGTTTTTCTTTTATATATAATTTTTTTATTATACATATTTGCCTCACATTTTGTTGTTTATCTTTTCTTTAATTATTTCTTCTTTGTTAATTTATTCTTAAACTTTATTCTTTATATATTTATTTTTAACTTCTTTAGCATTTTTTACTTAATTCTTTTTTTTTTCTCTTCATAGCATTGATTATTTTTTTCTTTAATATATTCTCATTTTTATATACTATTATATATTATATTTTTTCTCCATATTTGTTTATTTTTCTCAGTCCTTATTTCTCCAATTTACTTCTCTTATAATTATTTCTTTATTATCATATTTCTACATTTTCTTTTCTCTTATAACAAATTGATTTGTTTATTTACGTTGTTTTATATTTTGTTTATCTTTTTTTCACTCATTATGTGTTCTTACTTTCTTCTTTCTTTTTCTAGTAATTTTGTTTTATACTTTATTTTATTGTAGATTATTGTCATATGCTTATTTAAATGTTTGTGTTTGCTTTATGGTTTATTTAATATGTTCTTGCTAATAGTTGTTTAAGTTTTTTAATATTTTCAATTAATTTTCTTTCAAAAAACCATCCGACGATAGAATATAGGAAATTTTGGAGTCCAATTTTCTAGAATTCTTGAGGTGAGAAAATTGATTCTTTGGAAATCTGAGATCTATCTCTAATATGTTTTTATTAAAATCTCAATATGATATTTATGTTTACTTAATTTATTATGATGCTTCTTTACTCCTGTTTTTACATATCTAATTTTCCTATTAAGCCTCATTTTGATTTCTATTTAAAATTTATAAATCTTTTGTTATCCCTGCAAAAGTGGTGGCACCTAAGGTTTTCAATCACTCAATCTCGTACTTCTTTTCTGGGTTTGGTTGTGTCGATCTACTCCCCAAAACCAATCTTTAAGCTAGTCTATCAAGCAATTGCTCTTCCTCATTCTCCTTAACATGGGGACGACTAGATTCGGCATCAGACTTCTCACTCCTCATAGTTGCTCCTGTAGTAGCGTTACTAGCTTCTGCAACATGGTGCTTTCGAGGTCTACCTCAAGGCATGATTTCTATAATGCAATGATATATATAACACACTTAATTAGTAAACATAACTCATGCAACTTACTAAAGCATTACAAAAGATGTGATTTCTTTAATGCATAACCCTTAACATCCTCAAAACTCTTGCTCATAACCCCTAGGTTTTAGAAAACCTAGCTCTGATACCAAATTGTCGCACCCCATTCTAAGTCTTCCCCTCTAACCTAGATCGTGGTGTGAATCTACTCTTTAAAACATTCCTTTTCAAACATAAGATTGATTGCTTTTTAAAAATTCTATAAAAATTTCAGCAGCACCTCCCCTAAAATATGGGTTAGCCAAAACTGTCAAGGAGAGAAATTTTGCACTTCTATAAATGTATGCAACTTAGAATCCATAACACATCAAGCATATCTCAGCACACACTCATCCAGACAATTTCAGAGTTTCAAGTAGGGTTAAGATTCAAACTAAATATCACATACAAAAGATTACAGTCCAATGAAGGATTTCTTAAACACGAGTCCTTAGCGCTCTCTTTCTACATTTAATCTCTCCAAGATGCAATACAAAAGATGATTATATACATACAAAAAATAATGGAGATCTACAATTGATGACGAGAGTTCAACCAATGTTTGGCCCTTGGTCGCTACCTAAGGAGGGAGAAAACATTGAAAACATAACTTGAAAACTCAGTGAGTGGCAAGTTTCATAGAAGTAAAACTCGTAAAACATGTTTAAATAGAAAATGTGTAAATATGCATTAGTAATGAAATATTAGTTAAAACATCATTTTCTCGTAGCCACTAATCAACCAAAAAACCTGTAGTCAATCCAACCATGACAAGGCGTCTAAATATACGGTCAAAGATAGCTCGCATATGATGAAGAATCATGAGATCAAAACTAGCTCACGCATATTTAGTACCCGCCACGATAGCAACCTCCATCCAATTCAATCCAACAATGATAGCATAAAATATACAGCCTGGAATAGCTCACACATGATACATATACACAAGAAAACACATGGCCAAACGAAGCTCGCGTACACTTAGCACCTACCCAGTAACAACATCCATCCAATCTAATCCAACCATGATAGCATACTAAATACACGATCTGGAATAGCTCACACATGATCCACATCCACAAGGAAACACGCGGCTAAACAGAGCTCACACATACTTAGCACCTACCACAGTGACAACAATGTGCACACAGAGCCACCCACCATGGGTTAAGCTAGGCCCGAAGCCATATCACAATCCTCCATCCACATCCTCACCTATGCTAAGGTTCTCGGATCTCCGGTCATAGCCTTTTTTAGCCCCAGAACCCCCTGACAACCATAGGTGGTGCTACGAAAACACATTCACGTAGCCTTAGGAATTTACCTTCTTGTTTACCATAAACATTGGTTAAACATATTTCAAAACCAAGTATAATCAAAACTTGAAACACGATTTTACAAAAAGTTTAAGTCATACGCATTCTTAAGGTTGTGATGAATAAACACATCATTTAAGTAATAATGGAAACAAGAACATGAAGCCCATTTTTATAAAATTCAAGTCATAAACATTCTTAAAAACGTGATGCGTATACACATTGTTTAAACATAAATGAAAACATGTTGTAAAAAGCTTAAGTCGTAGTAGTTCCCAAGCCATATCATTAGATATGTATAAATATAAAGAATGCTTGAAAATAAGTCACTCACAGTCAATAACTCGATCCCGCGGGGATATACGCTTTCCCCACTTCAATTTGGCTTGAAACTACGATCAATGACCCTTAGTTATCTTATCAAGATATCACAACTATCTCTAAAATACTTCTTCATGACAACTCAAACTATTTATGGTTTAAAACCGAAAGTTAAGTCGTATTTTAAAACCATATGCCCTTATATCCCATATCCATACCTAAGAGGTTTAAATCCATTAACAAACTTAATATCAATCTAACGAGTCAAAACTTACAAACTTACCCAAACTTGTCTTAAACGATCTTAAACGTGTTAATCAATATTTCTAAGTCCTCCAATCTTCAATCTCTCATACAAAACAATATGGGTAATATCGAATTCATGCTAAAACTAAATGGGTATTCACAAAAATCCAAGAAAACTTACTAGAATTCCAAAAATCTTACCAAAGGCTTACAAATAACTTCAACTTCAATGGACAATACTCTAATGGCTTTCTAAACTCGAGTCTAGCATCCAAAATTTTGGGTAAATTGATTTTGCTTCAAACACTTAATAGGTTTCACCATTTGAAGCCAAAACTCAACATATGTACAAGAATTCCATGAAAATCAACTATCAATGAAATCTTACAAAATACTTATCAAAGTAGCCTTATTTCTAAAGAACAACACCCTCATCACCTTTTAACTTCGAAATCTAGCTAACACCATGGGTTATTCAATATTATCAATGAAGTTAAATGAGTACTTAACACCTGCTCCAAAAGCTTAGAAATTTACCAAAGTTGTGTCAAAACGCCTAATTTTGAGCTTTCAAAAGGCTGGACAGCGGCTCAAACTCTTTTATCATTAAAATGTAATGGGTATTGTGAAAATTGAGTTGAAACTTAATGGATATTCGAACATCTTCCACAAACCCAACTAAAATACATTAAAATAACCAAAACAAACTACAATGACCGAGCAACACAAGAAAGAGGCCCGACATTGAGGATTCTGATTTTAAACAGCTACAACTTGTTGTAGGACTTCGAGATCCACCGTGCATGTGAGCTGAAAGGATAGTTGAGCAGTTGGGAAAACGCAGCTGCAGTGCCGCAAGCCAATCAAACCCACAAACGATCGTGGTAAAGGTGATGCTCGAAAACTTCCGGCGGCAAGACATAAGGATTGGCGGTGTCAGCTTGACGGACAGCAAAATGGAGTGCACAACTCGCAACAGATTTGTAGTTCAAGGGAGACACGGGTGAACTACGATGGGTGATGGTTGACAATCGAAAGAGAACGGAGAGAGATAGATGAATCGCTCGAAGAGGAGAGGAGGAGCTTGCTCGTGAAACTTCCGAATTCTTCTTCTCCCTCTTTTAGTTTTTTTTAACCTTAATAATAAGAAAAAGATCTTAAGAAAAGACCATTATGTCCCTCACTCCAAAAATAGCTTTCCTTTTGCTTTAATCTTTATTCTTTTCAAATAAATCAACCTTTTAGGAGTATATAAATATATATATAATATTTCAACTTGTTTTTTGTCATTCAGGAGATATTAAATAATTAAATAAAATAAAAGAGAGCGGAGTGAGAGCTTACAATGATTTCATAAGGTTTTTTAATCAATTTTTTTCAAATAACTTATACCATTTTCCTTATACAAAATCCTACAACATAATCTAAAAAATTTAGAAGTCTGGTTTTCTAGAATTCTTGAGGTGATGGATCACATCTTTGGTAGTCCAAGATTTGATCCCAAGAAAAAATTATTTTAACTACTATATTAAAAAAAATCTCTTTGTTAGAAGGCTATTCCTATGACGGATTTTGAGAAATTATACTAATTTCTCACTTTCTTGAGGTGAGAAAATTTTCTTCAATATAGTCTGATCTATGGAATGCTCTCCACTTGTTATATGAGATCATTACTTCAAATACTGGAGTAATGAGGGGGTAGAATAAGACATTATTTGTAGAAGAAATTAAAGAATATTTTCAATTCAAGATTTGAAATTTCGCCACCGTTTTTTAAACGGGTGTTGTAAGATGCTAACACCTTTCTCATACACAAATGACTCCCGAACTAAACTTTTTTTCATAGACCATATCTTTTTTATGATTCATTTAAAAAATTTTACTTTATTTCGATGTCAAATTGCACCGTAAAAAGGATTGTTGGATACTCCAATTTTGATTTAAAACTAACCCTTTTAAGGATGATGGTCGCTCCATATCGTCTCGAGAAAGTGGCGACATACGTCATAGAAGGATTACAAAACCTAGGGTTCTTATATTGGTTATGGTTTGTTTGGCAAGTCAAGAAGAAATAGACTAAGTCTCAAACCAAGGATCTAACCAAGACGATAAGTGACAAAACGACTTTCGAAAAGAAAAAAAAATTCTAAATCTGTTATTTATGTCTAAATGTTTTATAAGTTTGATTATAAGTTTACAAACGAACACGATTTCTACAAATAGTTTTCAAACATGAATTTTAAATATATATTTCGTGACGAGATTTATATTAACATATGACTGTTTAATTTCTGAAAAGTATTTGAGACAATACTGATTTGTATTTACCAAGTATTGAGTTAAGATTTACAGTTTTTCACAAACAAGTTGAATATGTGTATATTTTAAGCAAGAAAGGTATAAGCTGGCATTTTTGAAATGTTTACATGTGATTTCTAAGTTTCCATTAACTACATGAAAGAGATATTGAGCCTGAGGATAGAAGATATCGTGTGCACACAGGTTATATTCCGTTGTTGACATTTAGTGTACTCCATGATAATGATGTTGTAGTGAGTGTTGGACGGGCCTCACTATGACAAAGACGATTGGAATGCTTGACGGGTCTCACTACATCCTAGAGCTAGTAAACATTAGTTGTATTGAACGAGCACTACACAACGTAGTGATGTCATGTTAGTTATACAGATTTATAAACATGAAATGTCTTGCTAGAGATTCCTAAACGTACTTGCCAAGTATTTGAAAAAACTATTTACATTAAAATCATAAATTTTCCTTGTTTTATAGTTTTATCTATATGTTTGAAAATTTTATCACGTGCTAATTTATAAGAATACTAGTTTTATAAACCAATCACTCACTGGACTTTATAGCTCACCCTTTCAAAATATTTTTTCACCTTCCAGGTAGAGATCGATCTCTCGGTGATACACAATGAGTGGAGCTGTACACTATGTCTATATAGCCAAATATAATAAGTTTGGATTTTGTAAACACTAAGTAGAGTGTGGGTAATTAGTGTAATTTTGTAAATTGTTATACTTTCTTTGTAAATGTCTTTAGCAAGTTTTGTAGATCTTGATGATTTTTAGTTTGGGCTCCATTGTATGATTATTTTAAATAGCATCAAGTTTCTATTGTGTTGTGTTTGTATGTTATGTGTCTTTTATATAAAAACTATATGTTTATCAAGTTAAGGTTTAAGTAGGGTCAGTAGGTATCGTTAGAGGAGGACATGTCTATTGACTTCACACGGTCTTTCAGTCTCTTTGCATTCCAACATCGATTTTGCTTGTGTAGTGATTCAAAGATCCTTGATTGATAGGAGTTTCTAACTTTGTCCAATCCATGGTTTTAAAGATCGTCAATTCCATTAATGTGTAGCATCCATCTTTGACATCTTCAATCATCTTTATTGAATGAAAACACAAGTTTATTCATGATAACTTTATGATCATGGTCCATATCATCTTTAAGTTAATACGATATAAATAAGATTTCCTTGTTCATAACAGTCTCTCCTTCTTCAAGAAGATTTGTCATCACTTTAAAAGATCTCTTTTGAATGTTGAATGTAGTCATTTTCTTATGCTTGAATCCATGGAGAACAAAATTCAACACAAAATGTTTTCGTGATATACACAAATGTTTTTCTGGTCGATTTTAAAAAAGAGAACATTTGATGTTGATGGAAACCGAATTAAAAGATCTTGAAGAAGATAAACTTGTAAACAAGACCTAGATCTAAATCTTTGAAGAAGAAAAAAAAATATAAAATGGAGACAAAGACCAACAGATTTTTTTATTTTTTATGTAATGGATAGAATGCGATGAGAAAAAAGACAGCAAAACGACAATGGGAACATATATCAAAATCTAGAGCCAAAGCTCTAATACCAAATGTTAAGTAACCCTTGAGGCTTTGGACCTAACAACATTGTCGAACGAGCAAGATCTTTAGATCTTAGACTCAAACACTCTAACGTGCTTGAAAATTGGAGATATTGTTAAAATGATAGGAAATAAATATGCCAACGATTCAAGAGATGTTTCAAGAAAAAGGTATGCAATTAATTGGGTTAAAGATCTCTAACTTCAATTGTTAAGGAACGACAAACCTTGAAATTAAAATTCAAGAATTTCAGATCATGCAAATTTTTGAGCAAGTAAAGTCTAGCACAAGAAAAATAAGAAATCTCTCACCAAGATTTAAAAGTGGAATGGTTCATTCTAGCCATTTTTCCATCGCAGAATAAAGAGATGCATTTCAGTTTAATTCAAACCACAACTAATGAGTTCAAGAAATTAATTATCCTTTGATAATGAACAAGAAACAAGTCTAATTCATACAAAATTCAAAAGAAATCATTTTCATCTTAGAGGTTCTCATGAAATCCATAGAATTTGCAATAAGTTTTGTGCTTCAATGTTGTGACATACAAGAGCAAGGAATGCCTTTTATCTCTAAGAATGGTTAATTAGTTGAATTTCTAATTGAAATTAAATTAAAAATATATATATATCAAAAGAAAGATATGCTTGAGATCAAATCAACAACTTTTAGTCAATCTTTCATCAAAATTTATTCTTAGCACCAATTAAAATTAAAGTAAATTCATGGAATCATGGATGATGATCAAGGCAATCAAAATAAGAATTCATTAGAAAAGCATGAGAGGAAATTAAACTAGAGATTGAACTGAAAAGGCAATTAAATACATGCTAGAACTACATTACCTTGTTGAAAAAGTAGCCTTTAAGAAGAAGAAATGCAAACAAAAGAGAGATTTATCAAATTACCAGAAGAAAATGGCTTAAAAAAGCCACTTAAGTCGTCGATTGGAACGGGGAAAACGCGTGTACGCGCCTCTGACGGGCTTAAAAGTTTGCAGCACTGCAACGTTGGGCTTGCTGATACGGGTGCCACAGCACTTAGATGGGCGAGGGGACACTGCTTGCTTAGGTTAGCTACTGCCTTTCTGCCCCTTGCTTCATTGTCGCCGAACTAGAGGCGGTGCCAGATTTCAGAAAAATCTACAAAAATGCCATTTTGCTTGTTTTACCCTTTTCGCTCTTTTCAGCCTCCAATTTAGTGATTCTTGTTACCTTGGACTCGTTGGCCCCTCTACATTTTTATTCTCTCTAAAATGAAAGATTTAATGAATAACTAATATTATCTCTACAAAAATTGTTTATATTATCTCTACAAAAATTGTTTATATGTTAGACTTCAACTTTTTTTTATTCATCCATCTTTATGCGTACACAAATTTAGAGAATAGACATTTTTAATAAAAAAATTTGGACCAATCACAAATGATTACGTCATTTTCTCAAACTAATGACGAAACTCAAAATATTTAAATTTGGGATTAATTTAAAGTTGACATGTGTCCCAATTTTAAATTCAAAACATAAATTTGACAAATTCTTATGAACCCAAGTATTTTTCAATATGACCATTCAATCAAATTAATTTTTTTGTTTATCTAAATATTATTATTTGGACTAAAGTTCAATTATGTTAAAGAAAAAAGAGGTTTTAACTACTAAGACCTAAAATGGTATACCATATTACAAGATGGACTCAAACTTCTCAAATTTTCTAAAAATGTCCTAAATAAGATTATGTTTTACACAAATAATAGGGTCCAAATGACCAATTTACCCATCTTTATTATTGATAATATATTAAAAAAATCGAAAAATGAAATAAGGAAAGCGGATTAAGATTAAGATTTGCATTTATTAGATATCTTATGTAAATATGGTATGTGATTAATTTTATTATGGTAATATTATAATCAAAATTACCACTTAGTTTTTTTTGTATGATTTTATTCAAAAATCCCTCCCGATCTCTCTCTCACTTTCCAACCTTTCTCTCTAGTCATTTTGCATTGTTTTTCATATATTCTATGTAGTTTAATAATTTATAATATATACTTATTATATTTCATCAAATTTGCATTGATTTTCTTATAATAAAAGTTAATTTGTAAAATCATACCATAACTGAAACTGTTTTTTATTTAAATAGATCATTATATACCTTGTATATTTAACATGATATTAGATAACAATGTATGTGTGCATATTTTATATTTTATTTTAATTTTGTAACAAATTTTATATTAATATAATTAGGAAAAGGTATTGCTAATGATATTCTATATATACTGTATAATATATGACATATTATGTGTATGCTGCTTAAAGATATATTCTCTGTGTAGTGCTTAATGTTTAATGTTTAATGATATTTAATATATATTGTAACATATATGAAATATTATGTGTCTGCTACTTAATTATATATTATGTGTGTGATGCTTGATGCTTGATGCTTAATGCTTAATGATATATGATATATGATATATACTGTAAACTATATGATATTTTTTATATTGTACATATGCAGGGTGGACAAATGATTCTGAAAAGGAATAATTGGTCCAAAGTTTAAAAATTTTAAAAATAAGTTCATTATATATTGTATACTACATTACATAAATTAAGAAAGAAAATTAATAACATGAAACAATTAGTTGAAGGAGATGACCATCATAATATTCAGCAATTTTGGTCATACCTGACAAGAAATAATAAAACTATATGTGTTACGTATTATTTTAAATATTAGGTGTATATATAGGTCACAACACAAAATTGTTTTAAATATGGTGGTATATAATAGTATATATTGTTCACAAAACGGAACGTTTACGTGTAAATATTTTGGTACAAGATGATAGGAATATGCCATAATGAAACAAAAATAATTTTAAGAACATGACCGAAATATTGCATAGTATATGATATATATATATAATATTATATAAATGTATATATGTAGTACTAAAAAAAATAATGTTTTGTTACATAATATGTGTATGCAGTGGTATATAAATCGAGTAAGAAAAAATTACAAACATGAGAAAAAATTGTGTATGTATTATTGAATACAGTAGTGTCAGACGTGCACATTCAACAAAAAAAAAATTAGAGGATCAAGTATTAAAGATCAAACCACATTGTTTCAAATCAACACAAACACAATATAAAAACAAGTTTAACTCCACAAAAGACGTTTCTTCGCAAACCTCTTGGGAACAGTATGGTTTATAAATGTCTATCATATGTGATAGACTATGTAAACGGGTTGGGTTGAGGGACATTTTCAACCCAACCCATATTTTTGGGTTGGTTGGGTTGACAACCCGAATAACCCATATTATATTTCCAACCCAACCCTTAAAATATGGGTTGGGTTGGGTTGGGTCATCGGGTTGTATTATTATTTTTTTCATTCTTGATCTTTGTACGGTTTAAAATTGTTATACGATGTCGATAAACACTCATATCCAAAATTTCAAACATCTATAAATTCAAAGTTTCAAATATCATAAAAGTTCAACATTCTAAACATTATCCATAAATATTAAATAAATAATAAAATATCTATAATATAAATATAAATAAATAAATAAATATATATATATATATATATATATATATATATATATATATATAAATTATTAATTTCGGTTGGGTTAGGTTGACCCGAATTTTTCAACCCCCAATCCAAGACCCAACCCAACCCACATTTTAAACTAACTCAACCTAACCCATATAATATGGGTTGAATAGTCCGGGTTATCGGGTTGTTCAGGTTATTCTTACACCCTAGTGATAGTAGTATTAGGATGTGTTTAGGAGTGATTTTAACATGGTTAAAATCACTTTTGCTATTGTGAAAATCACTTATCTAAAATAATCATGTTTAACCATGAAATAAAATTGATTTTTAAAAAATAAATACACTTTAAATTGATTTTAAAAAAATAAATAATCACTTTAAATTGATTTTTAAAGTATCACTAATCAAGTGATTCTTCTTTAATTGGGTGATTATAAGAGAATCACCTCCTACATTTTAAAAATTATTAAAAGTTAGATATTTATTAAAAATTTAAGACAACTCTTGTCAGCCAACTTCGATTACCTTTTTTTTTTTATATAACTGCTGCTTTCCGACACTTATCATTGGCAAACTTCGGACGATCATTTTTCAATGGTTGTAGTTGACAAACTCCCGATAATAATTTTTTGACAATGTCACTAGTCAACCTTTTACACGTCTCCGTCGACTGTTTCTCAGTGACTGTTGAAGATCATTTTCTCGCAACTGCTACCAACCAACCTCTGATGACCACTTTTCAGAATCATCATCGATCAATTTTCAACAACTTTTTTTATGATAGTTGTCGAGCAACTTCATGTAACCATTACCGCCAACCTCAAATCAATGTTTTTCCAACATCACAACAGATTAATTTTTAATGAACGCATATCAGCAACTGGCATCGAACAACTTCCAATAAATTAGATATTTATTTTAAATAAATTAATAAGTTAGATATTTATTAGAACTTCGAGTGACCATGCATATTCCTGATAATTGTTTCTCGTTGTCGACGAATGTGTTTCAGTGGCCATCATTGACCAACTTCAAGAACCATTGTTGCCAACCTCTAATCACCATAAATCAGCTCTCCCAAGATAAAGAGTACGAAAAGAATGGGTAGAAGTCTCTTTCCCACTCCGCGGTGAAAACAAAGCTGCTACACCGGCCTCATTCATACTCTAAAACTCTGTAAAGCTACCCTTTTGCTTTTTGGTTCAACTCCTACATGAATCTTTGGACGAGTTACTTTTTCTTACTTATGCGGACACATTACTTGTAAGAACCAAGAGGAATATTTTCAATCAAGGGTATGAACATAGAATTCGGATGACAATCCCAGGATTGAGAGTCAAAAGCCTTTATATTGATATTGCAGTTGCCTTATTGATCATAGCAGCGAGATTCGATCGATCGATCGAAGAAGCGCAAGAACTGCTGAAAGCTACTATATCTTCTTCAAGAATGCTGAAACTGATCCTGGAAGACTGAGAAAAAAGAGGTAGGTAAGCTAGAGCGCCCCTTACTTGCTTATACCCCTTTGACCCTATTTCGTTGGGTAGTTGTCTCATACCTTCCCCTCTCTCGTCCCCCATTTCTTATCATAATCCATGAAATAGAGAAAAAGGTTAGGCCGACGGCCTTCTTCGATCTCCCTAAAGCATGATAAGAAGAATGGAATCAGGCTACTGAAAGAAGAAGAGCAGCCGCAGCCATCCTTTTTTTCGATCCTCTTCTTCCCCTTTGGCCTCTTACGTGTGACCAAGTATGCGATCCTATCTGTGCGGATTTACCAACAGCACCAATAAGAAGTAAAATACAAATCAGAGTTATGGCATTCAATCTCATATTGCAAGAAATCCAAGAATTTCTGGGGGCACTAGCACGAGCAAAAATGGTGGAAAAGTCTACTGTTTGAAAGAGAGTAAAACGACCCGAAATCCCAGGAGCTAATCCAAAATCACCTACTTGATTGACAGGCATAGCTTTGATAGCTGCTTTATCTGCCTGAAGTCGTGTAAACCAGAAATGACTTTGGTCGAAAGACAATGGTGACAATCCAAGGATTATTTAGTTTCCACTTGATTTGCGAGAAAGACAGAGACGCATACGAAGAACAAAGCTCGGGGCGCAGCAGCTCAAGACCCGATACCGATCCCAACCCCTGACTCATCTCTCTCTTTTGGCGAGTAAGTAAACGTAGAAAAGAAGTGAGAGATCAAGTATCGTCTCGGAAAGAAGCTCAACGATGGGAGTTTGAATGAGCTCCTGGGCATTCTTTCTTGTGTGAGTATTTGAAAGCGGGTCATCGTAGGTTCACTACGGAGCCTTCTTGTTATGATAGGGGCCAAGGCAAAAAGCCTAGCCTTTCACGGATAAAGAGAGAAATCGGCACTTAGCTCATTATCCCATTTTTCAGTGACCACCACCGACCACCGTTTCCAACGACAATTTTTTAGCAACTATTGGTGGCCAACTTTTTAATAAAAACAAATGTAAAAATAAATTAATAAGAAATATATTTATTATAATTAATTCGTTAAATAATTTTCAAATATAAAATATAGTTTTAAAATTTTAAAATCACCTCTCGAGCAAACATAATAATTCATAATCAATTGTTTTATAAATCTAGCTATTCTTCCAATTAGTGTCTATCTTTTATGGCTATATTTTTAAATATTTTGACTTTTGAGAAAAGAGGAGAATTGTTATGAATAAGTAGTAAAAATAAATATTTACCGTGTAACAAAACCCTTAAAGTTAGCCATTTTTTAAATATTACAGGTTTGTCCATCCATCTTTTTCTCCTCTGCCATTTTTCGTCTTCCTCTGTACTCGTATTTTTTAGCTGCGATTTCTTCCATTTTTTTTTCATTTTTAGATTTGGGTAACCAAATCTATTTCTTTCTATCATTTTCTTTTTCATTCACTGCATGCATCGTATCGTCTTTCTTCTCCAAATCTGATGATGTATAAGAATCTTGAAAAAATTGGTTAGACATTTAAATTAGGATAACCAAAACAAAAAGATTAAAGAATATTGAAAAAATCGTTTATACCAAATTTTGAAAAAAAAAATCGTTTAGATTTGGGGTAGTAAATGATCCTAGCAAAATCTAAATGATCGAATACCAAATTTTGAAGAAAAAAAAAATCTTTTAGTTTTGGGTAGCCAAATCTAAACGATATTGTAACCCAATTAATTAAACGATCATGTAACAAATTAAACGATAGAATTGGAAAAATAAATCTAAACGATTGTGTACCACGAATCTAAACGGTCGTGTACCAAATCGCGTTACCAAATATATTACGCGCGCATTGTTGACGGAGTATTTTTGGTATTTTACACGTTGGGCCTCTGAGCTTTTTCTATTTTCGGAATTATTCTATACAATGTAAATATTTTGCCTCTTTTTTATATTTTTGAAAGACCACTTTATATTATATTTTGTAAATAATTTTAACACTTTGTTATTTTTTAAAATGCCAAAACAAAAGGAGTCTTTTATAAAATATAACAAGCGACAAAGCCAAAGTAATAGAACAATTTCGAAAACGGAAATAACTCACACACCTACAATAAAAAATACAATAATGTCCTGTCAACGACGCGTGTAATATATTTGATACACCTTGGATTTGGCTATAGTTTGTACAAAATCGTTTAGATTTGGTCATTTAGATTTATATAACCAAATATAGGCGATTTATTTTTTCAATTATATCGTTTAATTTTATTACACAATCGGTTAGATTTGGTTACAAGATCGTTTGGATTTGGACGATTTTTTTTTCAAAATTTGGTATACTATCGTTTAAATTTGGCTAAAGGAATTTTTTCAATATTCTTTTGGTACATTTTAGATTTGTTTACACAATCGTTTATTTTTTCAAAATTCTTTCGTATACGATTGTTTAGAAAAAAGAAAAAAAAGAACGATAGAAAAAAAATGACAATCAAAAGAAAAGGAGAGACATAGGAACAAAACTGTAATATTTAAAAAATGACGGACGGTTAATAAATATTTTAGTGATGGGGTTATATTTACGAAAATTTCCGAGAGAAAAACTTATATTTTCCGGACAGAAAGACGATTAAATTTGAAATGGGATATTTTAATGTAAAGGCCTTCAGCCGATAAGGCGGGGACGAGCCATTCAACCGGAAGCCCAGAAGAGCAAACCGGAAAGGGTCACACAGTCACCGGAATGGCGTTCCAGCTCTGCCATTCGCCGCCCACCTTCTTCACTTACCACCATTCCCTTTCCAATTCTCTCACTCCTCAACGTAAAACAACTCTCTCCAACTCCTCTCCTCTTTTCAAGCTCAATCCCATTCCTCGTCACTCAACACCATTCCTCCAAATTACCAATATCTCGCTACAGGAACACTCTCCTCAAGAAACCCATAATACAATTCCCTCTGACGATGAAATCTCCAAATACTCAGATGCGAAATCCGGTTCCTCCTCCAAAAGCTCCGTTTGGGTCAATCCAAGAAGCCCCAGAGCTTCCAAACTTCGGAAGCAGTCGTACGAAGCAAGGTATGCTTCTCTTGTTAGAATATCGGAGTCTTTAGACTCTTGTAATCCATGTGAGGTAGATGTTGCTGATGTCTTGAAGGTGATAGGTAATAACATTTTAGAACAGGACGCTGTTGTAGTGCTGAATAACATGTCAAATTCCCAGACTGCGTTGCTTGCTCTTCGCTACTTCCAGGATATGCTGAAATCAAGTAAACAGACGATTTTTTATAATGTGACACTGAAGGTGTTTAGGAAGTGCAGAGATATGGAGGGTGCAGAGGAACTGTTCGAAGAAATGCTTAACAGAGGAGTTAAGCCTGATAATGTGACATTTTCTACCATTATTAGTTGTGCTAGGTTGTGTTCTTTACCAAGTAAGGCTGTTGAGTGGTTTGAGAAGATGCCAAGTTTTGACTGTAATCCTGATGATGTTACTTACTCTACTATGATTGATGCCTATGGACGTGCTGGTAATGTTGACATGGCTTTCAGTTTGTATGACCGTGCAAGAACAGAAAACTGGCGTATTGATCCTGCGACATTCTCAACAATGATCAAAATTCATGGAGTGGCTGGGAACTATGATGGGTGCTTGAATGTTTATGAAGAAATGAAGGCTATAGGCATCAAGCCAAACTTGGTTATATATAACAGCTTGTTGGATGCTATGGGTAGGGCTAAAAGACCTTGGCAGATCAAGACCAT
Source organism: Cucumis melo (assembly GCF_025177605.1). NCBI lineage: Eukaryota > Viridiplantae > Streptophyta > Magnoliopsida > Cucurbitales > Cucurbitaceae > Cucumis > Cucumis melo. Next base: position 15,643,516 of record NC_066868.1, read on the forward strand.
TTACAAAGAGATGATTAAAAGTGGATTTTCACCAAGTTGGGCAACTTATGCTTCTCTTTTACGTGCCTATGGAAGAGCCAGGTATGGTGAAGATGCTCTCATTGTTTACAAGGAGATGAAGGAAAAGGGACTGCAGTTAAACGTAATTCTCTACAATACGCTTTTAGCTATGTGTGCTGATGTTGGCTACGTTAATGAGGCTGTTGAAATTTTTCAAGATATGAAGAATTCTGGGACTTGCTCACCTGACAGTTGGACATTTTCTTCCATGATCACCATATATTCCTGTAGTGGAAAAGTATCTGAGGCTGAAGAAATGTTGAATGATATGGTGGAAGCTGGTTTTGACCCTAATATCTTTGTCTTAACATCACTAATCCAGTGCTACGGGAAAGCCAAACGTGTTGATGATGTAGTGAGGACATTCAATCAATTGATAGAGTTAGGATTAACTCCAGACGATCGATTCTGTGGCTGCCTTCTCAATGTGATTACCCAGACACCAAAAGAGGAAATTAGTAAGCTGATTGATTGTGTTGTGAGAGCTAATCCAAAACTTGGATTTGTGGTTGAACTCTTGCTAGGAGAGCAAGACAAGGAAGGAAATTTCAGAACTGAAGCCTCAGAACTCTTTAGTGTTGTCAGTGCTGATGTGAGAAAAGCCTACTGCAATTGCTTAATTGATCTCTGTGTAAATTTAGATCTTTTGGATAAGGCATGTGAACTACTGAATTTGGGGCTTACACTTCAGATATATAAAGATTTGCAGTCCAGGTCTCCAACTCAGTGGTCTCTTTATCTTAAGGGTCTTTCTCTTGGGGCTGCTCTCACTGCATTACACGTTTGGATAAATGACTTAACAAAGGTACTTGAATCCGGGGAGGAACTTCCACCATTACTTGGAATAAATACTGGACATGGAAAACACAAGTATTCAGATAAGGGTTTGGCAAGCGTCTTTGAATCACATTTAAAGGAATTAAATGCACCTTTCCACGAGGCACCAGAAAAGGTCGGATGGTTTTTGACGACTAAAGTGGCAGCAAAATCATGGTTGGAGTCTAGAAGTTCACCTGAATTGGTTGCAGCATAGGTTGTACCTGAAAGGTCCAATAATATCTGTTGTGATATCTTTCATCTAAACCCTTTTCTCCCCTTTCTTTTCAACGGCCATATATTTCTTGGAAGACAGCTTTACGGTAAAGGATGCAATGAAGAGTTTTGCTATCTTTGTTCTTTCGTTGTATTATAATTCATTGGAATGTCATATCGATCTTCAAACACTGTTTTCTTGCTTACTGCTAATTTCTTTATGGTATATTTTTGCACTTGGTTAACTCTCTCAACAAACACCCTTTCGAATATGTGCAAGATTAGTTTTGTATATTAGTAGATTCAAGCATACTGGAGTTTCATTATTATGCTGCTAAAGGGAGGTGATAGAGAACCTAAGGTGAACGATCATGTTCAAACATGCTAGGATGATAAAATTTTGTTTCTTGAGAGGAGAGAAAAACTACCAGAGTGTGACTTAGATACTCTTTAGAATTAGAAGAATCCTGGCCTCTTGCAGAGTTGAAAACATTGATGAATTAGGCTCTCAGAGTCCTACTTGATGTTGGGTTTGGTCTTGGACATGTCAAGATGAAAGAAGATGTAGAAGACAGGCTGGATGAAAGGCAGAAGAGGCGGAGAAGACTAACTCACAAGTGTCAGCAAGAGTTCTGTTGTTCTAGGGACCAAGCTGGAAGGTGCGTAATACATCTGTCCATGGGACTAGGTAGTTATGGCTGCAGAGATCGACTCTCAAAAACCTGCTATTAAGGTAACAAATCCAAAGATTTTCTAATTTCTTAGTTTTCTTTAAGTTGCCTTATTTGGTCTGTCTCCCCTTTAACTGGAGTAATGTTGCCGGCACCATATGAGAAATAAATTGGATGGTAAACTCATGGAGACTACGAGGAACCTATGTTGGAACTAAAATGGTTCATTCAGACTCTGGCTCCTTCCTAATAAATTGTATGGTCTTAGTTTCAGAGGAGCAATGGATTGACTTCTATATTGTCAAATATTTTTATAAAAGTCTTCAAAGAACTCAGGAATATCACTTTCTTTTTAGGAAAAAAGAAATGGTAAGTCAATACAACGAACTTGACCTCTGTGAGTTATTCCTTCTAAGCCTTAAGAGACGGCTAACCTCTTCTGTTTTTCTTTTATTTTTGCCGACTTTGTTAATGCCAAGGATGTATTCAGCAGTCCTAAAACAAAATGTCAAAGTCATTGACTTTGATCCTTTAGTATATTAATTTTCCAGTATGAACTCTTTGGTAATGTACATAACATGGTACTATATTTTAATTTCTTGTCTTTAATCCCCAGTCGTTGGCTGTGTATAGATATTCCAACAGGTCATGGAGAAGCAGTGTAATGCTTGGCACGTTTTGATGCTTTACAATGGTAGATCATCTCAAACTCACAAGCTATATATGTTCATGAGATATTCATTTCTTAACCATTCGTTAACCAATGGGAAACTGCATTGTCCTGCCTTCTGTTCGGTCCCCGCAGAAAAAGCTTCAAGGGCTTAAAAAAACCACGGGTTTAGCTACACCTATTGTCTATTCTGCTAGCGAATGTGGTAATGACCCTCTTCTGAAGTACTGTAACTCTTCAACCAAAACTAGCCTCCAAGTTGGGGAGGTTCGAAATGTTGTTCCGTGCTTGAAAGAGCTCGAGAATCTTCTAGCTTCTTCGAAGATAGTCTACTCGGATGGCGCGGGAGCAAAGAAGGTGAAGATTGTGGTAACTAGGGAACAGTTTAAGTTGCTGTTGGCAAATGCAAAGAAGTTGCAATCTCGATATAGATTGTTGAGCTACACAGGCCCCCGTAAGGGGTGTAAAAATTGGCGGCCGACGTTGTCTGCAATCTTGGAGGAAGAAGATTTTTGAATAACTGTATAGGTTACAGAGATGATGGAGATGAAGTACAAAATTCAAGTGTCTGTGCTTCATACCTATGGATGCTGAATTTATACCAGCTTGGTTTATGGGGAGTCTCCCAATGAATGATCCTACAAAAGGCAACTACAAGCACAACAAGAAAACAATAAAGAGAAATAAGTACTAATACAAAACTCTCTTTGTTAGGTTGGAAAACTCCATTTTGTTTTTTTTTTCAGGGAGTTTTTGCTTTTACTTTCCCTCTAACGAAATTATCTTTTAGGATATACTATTCAAAACTAATAGGAGAGAGATTTAAATCTTCACCTCGGACTTGTAACCAATTTGAATTCGTTCAAAATTAGAGATATTTTAAGGTCGTTCTCATTCGAGTTAATATTAGGTTAAAATCCTATTTTGTATCATAAACTTTATATTTATTTTATTTTGGTTTCCAACTTAAAAAAGTGTCTATTTTAATTTTTGAACTCTAAAATGCACCTACTTTGATTCCTGTTGTTAAATCTTTAATGAAAGAATGAGGTGGGGTTTATCACTCTTAAAAGTTATATGGAAGCTCTATAATTTGTATTTGATTGTGTTAGAAAGTTTTAATTCTTCATCAAATCTGTTAATTCAGGATTTTTTTTTTTTTTTTTTATAGTCTATCTATAATCCGGCTATATTAAAACGATGCCTTTCACTCTTCTATTGATAATGCAAAAACTTGTGAATTTGTTAAATGTATAGAGTCTTGAGGAATGTACTTAAATTGTGAGCATTTATTTTGGATTTTAACTGTAAAATTGCAATTGTATGAAAAATTGTACCTACATAAGAAGTCATATTTTGTTGGAGATTGGTATGGGGAGAGGACTAGGGAAGGTTCATATTTTCCTTATATTAATAATGTTATTTTAAAATGAGATGCTTGCAAAAATAGCAAAAGAAATTACGATAATAGGAACTATATCATTACATTTTTTAAATTGCAAAAATAGCAAATAATCCTTTTATAGTCCTCCATTAACCCTCTGTTAGCTATCTAGTACTATTAATTACTTATCATATTTGTCATATTCGCAATATGTATAACAAGTTGTTATTGACTGTTTTTCTTTTCTAAATTTTTTTGTTATCTGATGCAATTTCTCTAAAAACTATTTAGAAAAACAATGTCATTTGAAATCTATTTATTTAAGTAGTGATGTTTTAAACTTTCTCACCTTACTTTTTTCTATTTTTTTCCTCTCACCATGATCGAGTCTCGACCACCCTTTTCCTTTCTTTTTTTTTTTTTTCCTTTTTGCTTCTTTATTTCTCCTTTAAAATTTATTCTAACTCATTTTGTCATGCATTAAAAAAAATTATTATTTTTCAAAATTGGAGAATTCCAATAACAGATTTTTATTTGAAAATAACATTAATTAGATTAATCTCAAAATAGCAAAATTATTATTTTGAATTTGGGAGAATCTTAACCATCGATTTTATTTCAAAATATTCTTAATTAAATTTCAAAATAATCATATTATTATTTCTTTTATCAATTTTCCTTTTTCATACCTTTTTGTTTAAGTCTGAATTTGCTAGTTTGTTTCTTAATGTTTCTTATTAAATTCAAATTAACTTATTCTAAAAGTACAATATTATATATATATAATTGGTTCTGTACTATTAATTCATACAATGGTAGAAATGAATTAAAACTAAAAAATCATTACATTAGTTATGTTTAGAAAGACTTTTAAACCAATACATATTCATTTGGCTGAATAACATTAATTAAATTATAATTTCTATCAATATTGGTTTGACGTCTATAATGAGATGTTTATGTGATTGAAGAAATAACGTACCAACTAACATAATTTCAAGAGTGTAACATGTGCATGGTATTTTATACAATACCAAAACACCCACATTTCAGTGTTATGCGATTAACAAAAGTCTTTCAAGTGTAACTAATTTGTGAAATTTATTTATGAGTCTATAATTAATTTAAACATGTTAATAACGTTTACAACTCCTATCATAATCCCTTCCTAATATCTCAGGATTTAACAATTTTGTTGAAGTTTTTAACAACTTTATTCATTTTTTTTATTTCAAAATAATCATATGATTAATTTTTATTGGCTAAATCTAATATTTTTTATTTCAAAATAACTTTAAATCTTTCAATCCTTAATAATTTGGAAAATAAAATTAGTTTTCGTATTAGATAATAATTTATTTTTTAAATTTAAATTTTTAATTTAAAAATTAAAATTAGTTTTCATATTAAGATCTTAATTTATTTTTAAAATTTTATTTTTTCCAAAAAAATAGGCTAAGATACCGTGTTTTTAGATAAAATCTCTCAAATTTCATCTACATTTTATTAATTAAATAATATAAATAATTTTTTTAAAAATTAGCTAAAATTCTGGACAAAGAAGATCAACTTTTGTATCTTTGTTCTTACGAGGGAAAATTTTTGATCTTCCACCTCAAGGGTTGTAGAATTGAAAATCAAAGATGAAAGATTGAAAATGAAGATAGTATTTACGTGCTTCAAATGTTTATATTATTCTTCTTGAAAATGCATGATGAAGTTGAAGATGAAACTGAAACTTCAAATAGAATGATAACTTGCAAAAGGGAGGGTGGAGATTGGAGTTTGCTCGCTTCAAGTGGAAAGATTAGGGTTTGTCTGTTTGAAGAAAAATGAAAAATGGAGACGAAGGAAGATGGAGAATTGAAAGACAAAAATGGAAAATGAAATCATTGCAACAGGTCTAGAAAATAAAGGTGAAGGATTCTAATTTTGATCGGACAAGTAATTGTAATTATGTTTCAACATTTATTAAAATGTATTTATTTTATTTTAGCTTAAGAAAATAACTTACACCGTATGTGTATAGAGGTATTTTGGATTTTTGCAAATTCTTATTTATTGTATTTTTTTTTCATTTGCCATTTCTAAAAAAAACGATTTTGCTGTTTTTTAGAATGACAACTTTAAAATCGCTATTCATAATGATGTAGTCTACGTTCTCTCTTTGGGGCCATGCCCTTTTTTTCTACCTCTTTCGGCGAGTGTTCGAGACTCGTCCATTTCTTATATAAATTTCAATTTCTTTATTATATTTGAATTTTATTTTTCTTTCTTATAGGTAAAATTAAAATTCTTATTTTTCTCTCTTAAACGAAAAAATCTTTTTTTAATAAAAAAATTGGTTTAATTTTATTGTTATTGGAACTTATTTAAAAAGTGTATTATTTGTACTTTTAAATTAATGAAATTTCTTTCAACTTTTTTTTCCAATTTATGTTTACATTAATTTTCTATTTATTTTTAAACTTGTTCCATGACATAATAGATTTGTAACGACCAACCATTAGTCAAAATTTTATTGAGTGTGCAATTTTATGTTAGTAATTGTTCGATTTATATTAACGTCATTTCTTATGGATATTTACCGTTGTAATCCATTCATTTTATATTAATTGAAAGCCGTAAATTTTTAGTAATTGCTTGTGATTAAAAAATAATTAAATATAAAGTAGGATATCTAATACAATAATTTATCGATCGTGTAGATCATGATACTTGACCATGTAGTTCTTGATACACACGTTCATGTAGTTCATGATATAATGCATGTAGTTCACGATAAACGATGGTTTTGAAAAGCCCTATTGTAAATGATCAAGTAGCTCATCTCTGTCCACGACACATTAGAAAAAAAAAATACAAGATTGATGATTGATTGAAAACAAAGATAATTATAGTAGAAGTATAACGAAAAAGAGTAATAGTAATTGTTGAACAATGATCATGATTCCAAAAAAATATAAAAGAAAAATTGTAGAGAAGAAGAGAAGGAGAACATCGCTGGTTACTGGTGCTGTGTGAAGAAGATGGAAAGGAAGAAGGAAGAAATCAGAGCCATGGAAAATTCAAAAGTGGCAAGGACAAACCTGAAATATTTGGAAAAAATGGTCAACTTTTTTTTATTGTTATATGGACTGTAAATATTTTTTTATTTTGTTATATTTATGTAAATTACCCTTTTTTATTTCATTTGAATGTTATTTTTCTTTTTTATTTTTATTATAGGTAAAATTCAAATTCTTATTTTTAAAATTTAATACTAATTTATTTCTCTTTCTCATGAAAAAAACCTACCATCATTCACACTTTCTTATGAAAAAATTGGTTCAATTTTATTGTTATTGAAACTTATTTAAAAAGTGTGTTCTTTGTATTTTCAAATAGATAAATTTTTTTCAACCTTTTTTTTTATTTTCTAATATATTTTTATGTTAATATTTCAATTTATGGGATCAGAATCATAGTATCTTGCACAAAGTTTGACGATGATGGACTTACCTCCGAATTGTAATATTGTTCAGTAGGTTGATGATTGATTGAATCATAATATTTCGTTCCAAATGCTAACATCATCATCATTGAACTAACGTAACCCAGTACACTGAATATACCATTTTAACTAGATGAACCCCCGTAATATATCATCACAAAAATATAAGAATACATAAATCACAAAAATAACATATAAATAAAATGACATAAATCACAACAAATAAAATAAAATTATAACAAAGCAATACAAAAATATAAATAGACCTAAATATAATGAATGGATGATAATAATAATAATAATAAAATCTCTCGACCATTGTAAGGAAATGTTGTTTTCCTTTGATTTGATTTTAGTGGAAGCGCAGACTCCCCCCCTCTTTCTTTAAACCTTTCCCTTTTTAGAAAAATGCATTATTTTTTTTAATTAGTTTTCATACATCATTATTTACCTAATAAGTTTTTCCAAATCACATTATTTTATTTTAATAAAAGATCTATTCCATGAACTGATTCATCGAGATTATTAAGACCAATCATACTAGCTAGTAGTAAGTCGGGTCATCACTTGAGATGTTCTCGTATCGCACTCCTTTAGAAATATCAAAATTGACTCATTAAAACTTATATGTTTTTAAGATTGAACATAAAGTTCACAAAATAATAAATCTAGTAGTTGAGGATGCGAATAAGCATTTTATAAATTGGTTTAGTAATTATATTATTTTTCTAGTAATTTATATATTTTTTTGTTATGACTTTTGTAACAAATTAATTAACTTTAACATGTTTATTTCTTAACACGTAATTATTTTATTGAGCTGCCTCATCATTTGTTAAAAAATTAATATAGTTCTAACAACAATGGAGTAATAAAAAACATAGACTAAAATAGATAAAGATATAAAGTTTAAAGATTAAAATATGATTTAACCTTAATACATGCTTTGTTTCCTTGAGCTACGGATATGAAAATAAAAAAAAAATCATTTTAGTCATTAAACTTTCAACAATAACCTAACCCTTGAATTTTGGTTTGTAACTATTAAGTTCCTATATTATCAATTTTCTAACAATTTAGTATATATACCTTAAGATTTATAATGATTTAGTCTATACGGTAGAAATTATTATATATTAAATGAAATTTCTTGCATTAATAAATTTATGAACTAGCTACATACTCGATACTTTTATAAAATTATAGTCTATATCATAAAATAATAAAAATTGACACTGACTTTTTTAGGTTATTAACTAAATTAATTATTACAAATTGAAAATATGAGAACTAAATCATTACAAATCAATATTTCATAGACTAAATTGTTGTTTCCATAAAAGCTTGGGATGAAAAATGTTTTTCACTAAAACCAAATCAAACTTTAGGTTAAAAATCACTAAAGTTTTATGAAGTAACAATATAAAAGTTTGTACTAAAAAATATGTAACGGTTTAATCCTTGTAGTGAAATTCTTATTGAGATTTAATGGAATTTCTTACCTAGCCTAGATCAATAAACTAATTAGGAACTAAATATATATAAGATACAAGGTGTAGATGTTAAATAATGAAAATCAAGAATAGATTTTGATGAATTTTTTTGCAGCTTAAACCAAATTGTAACATGAAAAGTTCCTGAACCAATGTTATTTGAGAATACACATGAATTAAGTTATTGTAAATCAAACCTTAGAACACAAGAAAACTCACAAACTCGCATGCATAATATTAGATATTAGTTAATATTAATTAGGTAAGTAGGCATCCTCCTAGATTTAACTCGTTTCTTTTAAATCCTTTAATTGAAATTTTCGAAGCTAAAACATAATTTAAAACTAAAGTTTATAACATGTAAAAATCAACTCTAGATAAACAAAAATGTTTGGCTTATATTAATTAATATATTAGTGGACTAAATAAAATTAAAACATTATCTCTAATAAGGTCCAGAAATTTCAATTGTTTGATAAAACCCAAATCCGGTATATGTTAGTAAACTTGTCGTAATAAAATTAAGAAAAAATATATACAGAAAGTTTTGGAGAAATGGAATGGAAGGAATGGATAATTCAAGGGCTTGTTTTTATAAAATTGAAAACTTAGATATTTCAAAATCAATTTAAATGACATTGCATTGGAATAATCTTTCTTGAATATTCCTTTATAACCTCCCTGCAGCACTGCAACGTACATCTCCTTAAACAATAAATATTCCTCAAACTCCTCTAACTAAAACATTCTATAATATATATAATTCCTCCACCCACAAGAAAAGTGATCACAATACATAGCATCAACAGAAATAATCCCATTATTAATACCAAACCTTTTTGACATAAGCTTTCATAATTCAAAAGCAGAATATAATCATTCTAAAAATTGTTCTTTGATTGAGAAAAAGGATTAGAAAAAGAAAAAGAAAAGAATTAATACCCTCCAATGTGCAATATAATCCATAACACAAATAAAATAAAAAGTGATCACAAATGTAAAGGGACAAAGTAACCGACCAATCAAGCAAACGGACAACAATCTGAACAGGCATCCCTTGTCCCCAAGTTTCCATTTGCTTCCTGTCTTTAAATGACTCATTAACCCCCATCCCTCCTTCCACTCCCACTCCCACTCCCCCCACCATCTGTACAAGCCCAGGGTATTCCCGTACTTTCCAAAATAATGAAAATAAGAAGCTGATCAATCAAGCAAAGTTTTAGAACTTTTGAATCTCATCAGCGCATTGCAATAATATTTTTTTCTCCTTATAAATACCAAAGGGGAGACTCAGAGAAACCATCGTCACCCATAGCAACCTCCTTTTTTTCTCTATATTTCTCTCATTCTCTTTCTCCATGGACATCCAAGCAAAGCTTCTCCAACACAAAGACCAAATAACTGTTGTAGCAGCAGTTTCAGTTGTTCTGTCATTGTTTGTATATGTAGCCCCTCGGTTTCTAAGTATTCTAGCTTTCTTTTGGCCTCTCTTTGCCTCCACAGCTGTGCTCTTGGTGGTAATGACCGCCTTTGGAGGTGGTTTCCAAGTCGGAAGCGAGATTCATGGTATGAGAGCTGGTGAAGGAATTCTAGATTATGTTGCAGGACGACCTGAAAATGGCGAAAACCACTATAAGTACCAATAAAGAGATTATTTGTCACAATCAAATTTAAACAACATATATTCAAAATTTCTGTCTGTTCATTTTGTATATTTAAACTACCAATGAGTTAGTTCAGTGAAATAACCACATGGATGCTCAATGCAAAAAATGGTTTGTATTCTTTACATTTTCTCTGAATCCTAATAGGTAAAAGTTAGTTGGTTAGGATATTTGGAAGAATCAATGGTGACTTAAAAGGTAACCATGAAAATGAAATTTATAGTCTACCCCACTCCGATAAACTTGGAGTTTTGTACCGATATCAACTTAACTTGGATTAGGATCTATACACAATTACAAATACAAAAAAGAGTCGTATCCCATTGGAATTTCTATATGTATATAACTTATTATTATTGTTCAAATATTTTTGAACCCTAAACCTAACCACGCCAACATTTTCTACAGCCACCGGATCCTTAGTCACCGAATTCATCGGTGCAATCTTACTTTTGGTTAGAGTTGTGTTGACTTCAGCAATGAAAGCCATCAACTGCTCGCCCAGTTCAAAGTTGTTCGGTTGGTTTAGTCTACTTATCTGGACTACTTTTGGTCTCACTTGGATAATCTTCAGTCCATTATGTCACAAGACTAAATTCATCGAATCCTTAAATCCGTACCCACCAATTTGTCATCTAATAATTCTTGTGTTTCTCTGACTCGGTAATTATCCTAAAGTTTTACATTCTGGAACTTCAAATCACATGACAAAGTCATATTCTCCATCATATTGCAATGAGAAAATTAGAATTGCATACGGAAGTTTTTCTTCTATTGCAGGGGAAGGAACCATTAAATTAACTAACATCTCTTTACAATCTGCTCTTCCTGTTCCAAAATTAGTCTGTAATCTTTTATTTGTTTCTAAATTCTCTAAAAATAAAAAATTTTGATTGTCGTGTTATATTCTTGGAAAACACAATGTATTTTTTAAAATCAGGATTCGGAGAAGATAATTGGGGTGCTAGAATGCTTGATGGTCTCTCTTCTTTTAGGCAATAAAATAACTCAAGGTTTAAAGTAGTATTAGTTATTGAAAATGACTTATTGGGCTTGGCCCAAATAGCAAAACCATCTTGCTTGTCCCACATGGATAAATCTTGAAGTAGGATGAGGAAATATAAACTATTATCTTTCAAGAGGACTACAAACCAAGTTTGGTGGTGATAGCATAACCCTGTCACACACGCGCGCCGCCGCCGCCGTCCGTCCGGTCGGGCAGGCTCGGGCTTGGGCAACCGCGCTTGCGCGAAAGATGGGAATATAATTTTATTTTTTATTTCTTGGCAGCTAAGGGACACGTGTAATCTTTTTAGACAGTCAAGGCATTCACGTACGTGGCGTACTCTTAGGCGGTTCAAACGTACGTGAAACGTTCTGCCAGACTTTGCGAAGTTCACTCTCGTCCCCTTCTTCCCGTAAAAGACTCTCCTCCATACACTTCCTCCCTCACCCCTCTATAAATTGGAGAGCAATCATCCATCAAAAATCACAATTTACTTCGATCTTCTCTTCCTCTCTTCCTCTCATCCGTCCTGTGTTCTGAGCACTTTAAGCCTTTGTTTCTATTCCCTGTACTTACGAGTGCACGTTCGTACCAGGGAAGCTGTGTTAACCTTGGGGAGCAAACGGCATAACGATTAGCACCACGGTCAGCCGAAATTGCTTTCAGGGCAGTGGTTCGTCACGGCACAGCAATAATTCTGATCGACCCTATCTTCTAACAATCTGAAAGCAACTATGTCGATCAAGACTTCCAACAAAATCCTACCGGACCTGTCTAAACTTGAGCCACTCGACGGAACAAACTACCGCCGTTGGTCCCAAAAGTTGCTAATCTTCTTTGAGCAACTAGAAGTCGATTATGTCCTCACCACAGATCTCCCGACATCTGACCCCCCAACTACCACGTCAACATCCTCTGATCCAGAATCATCTACGGGACCTCTTACAGCTGTTGCTGTCACTGATCAAGTAAAGAAGGACCAAGTGATTGATCCTGAAAAATATGCAAAGGATAACAAGACCTTTCGAGGACACCTGTTAAACCATATGTCTGATCCGATGTTTGATCTCTTCGTAGTCCAAAAATCTGCCAAGGACATCTGGAGCACCCTGGAATCACGGTATGGAGGAGATGATGCTGGACGGAAAAAATATGTGGTTGGAAAATGGCTACAATTCCAGATGACTGACGACAAACCAGTCGTGGAACAAATTCATGAGTACGAGAACTTGGTGGCAAACGTCCTGTCTGAAGGCATGAAGATGTGCGAAATACTTCAAGCAAATGTCCTGTTGGAAAAATTTCCTCCATCCTGGAATGACTACCGTAATCATCTCAAGCACAAGAAGAAGGATCTAAGGCTCCCAGAACTCATCAGTCATATGCGCACGGAAGAAGCCAACAGACTGAAAGATAAGTTAGCCTCCCAAAATTTAAATTCAGTTAATGCTAACTTAGTCGAATCATCCTTTGTGAACAGAGATAGAACGAAGCAGGAAAAAGGACATAAAGGGAAAAACTCAGAAAAGAGACAATTCAAGACCACTGGGGGACAAATAAAGAAGAAAAAGCTGGTCTGCTACGTGTGCGGAAAGGAAGGGCACAAATCATACCAGTGCAACCAGAGGAAAGGGAGGCCAAGTCAGAAACCAACACCTCAAGCCAATCTAGCAGAGCAAGACAGTGAGATCATAGCAGCCATAGTAGAAGCCAATCTGATAGAAAACAAGACGGACTGGATTCTCGACACTGGAGCCTCGAGACACTTCTGCACCAATCGTGAACTACTCCATGACTACGAAGACACTGCTGATGGAGAATGCGTGTTCATGGGAAACTCAGCCACTGCAGGAGTAATCGGGAAAGGGAAGGTTATTTTAAAGTTAACTTCTGGCAAAACTTTATCTTTAAGTAATGTTCTATATGTCCCTTCCCTACGTAGGAACCTGGTGTCTGGGAGTCTGTTGAATCGGGCCGGGCTTAAAATTGTGCTAGAAGGTGACAAAGTTGTCCTCACGAAAAATGGAGATTTTGTCGGTAAGGGGTATCTGTCTAATGGCCTGTTTGTGCTAAACACGATTTCTATGAATGCAAATGCTTCCAGTTCTGCTTACTTGATTGAATCTGCAAACTTATGGCATGGTAGACTAGGACATGTGAACTTTGCATCAATTAGAAAACTTAAAGACATGAGACTCATTAATACCTCTGAGACGCATGAAACTGGTAAATGTTCTATTTGCATAGAAAGTAAATTCCATAAGAAGCCCTTCAAACCAGTTGAATATAGAACTACTGAGCTGTTAGAATTAATTCACTCAGATCTAGCCGACTTTAGAACCACTGCCAGTAGAGGTGGTAAAAACTACTATGTATCCTTTGTTGATGATTACTCTAGATTCACTAAGATATACCTGATAAGAACAAAAAATGAAGCTGCCAGTATGTTTATAAAATTCAAGGCAGAATCTGAGAATCAGTTAGGAAAAAGGATAAAAAGATTAAGATCAGATAGAGGTGGTGAGTATTCCGATAAAACTCTTAAAGAATTTTGTGAATCAAATGGTATCATCCATGAATTTACTGCACCCTACTCACCACAACAAAATGGCATAGCAGAACGAAAAAATAGAACTCTTAAAGAAATGATGAATGCCATGTTATTAAGCTCTGGTCTATCTGATAATATGTGGGGGGAAGCCGTGTTGTCTGCATGTTTTATTCTTAACAGGATTCCCCACAAAAGGCTAGACAAAACTCCATACGAACTCTGGAAAGGACATGCACCAAATCTTTCCTACCTCAAGGTCTGGGGATGCTTGGCTAAGGTACCACTTCCTGCATTGAAGAAAACTACGGTAGGACCTAAAACCTTTGACTGCATTTTTATCGGGTATGCTCAAAATAGTGCTGCATATAGGTTTATGTGTTTAAATGACAAAACTATAAATGAATCTAGAGATGCAAAATTCTTTGAGCATGTTTTTCCGTTAAAACAATCATTGTATGCTCCTAGCCTTTCTAACAGAATGCATGATCCTGAAATCATTAGTGAAATACCTGTTTCTGAAACTGTTGATACACCAAACCTAAGTTGTGAATTAGAACCTAGGAGAAGTAAAAGACAAAGAACTGAGAAAAGTTTCGGTCCAGATTTCCTAAGCACCTTCATAGTGGAAAGGCGTGATGAAATTGACTGTAACTTCACAAACTTGTTCTTAATAGATGAGGATCCTAAAACTTACCAAGAAGCGCTAAACTCTGTAGATTCAAGGATGTGGAAAGAGGCCATTAAAAGTGAATTGGACTCACTGGCCATGAATCATACATGGGAACTGGTGGATCTTCCCATGGGAAACAAGCCAATTAGATGTAAGTGGATCTTTAAAAGGAAAACAAAACCAAATGGATTAATAGAAAGATACAAGGCTAGATTAGTGGTAGTAGGATATACCCAAAAACAAGGTGTTGACTATTTCGACACCTATTCCCCTGTAACTAAGATAACCACAATTAGGGCCTTGATTGCTTTGGCCGCAATACATAATCTTCTTATTCATCAAATGGACGTAAAAACAGCCTTTTTAAATGGCAACTTAGAAGAAGAAATTTATATGACACAACCAGAAGGCTTTAAAATCTCTGGGCAAGAAAACAAAGTGTGTAAATTGAGAAAGTCCCTATACGGTCTCAAACAAGCTCCCAAACAGTGGTACGAAAAATTTAACAACACGTTGATAACCAATGGATTTAAAATAAATTCCTCTGACACGTGTGTTTATTCAAAGATGGTTGGAGCTGATTGCATATTAATATGTCTATACGTTGACGACATGTTAATCTTTGGAACAAACATGGAGCTAATAACTGACACTAAATATTTCCTCTCGTCACACTTTGAAATGAAAGACCTGGGAGAAGCAGACGTAATTCTAGGTGTTAAAATCAGGAAAAACAAAACCAGTTTGTCTCTGTGTCAATCCCATTACGTAGAGAAAATACTAAAGAAGTTTGACTCCTTTGATGTTTCTCCTGTGAGAACTCCCTTTGATGCTAGTAAACATCTTAAGAAGAATAAAGGAGATAGTGTGTCTCAACCAGAATATGCAAAGATCATCGGCAGTGTGATGTATTTAATGAACTACACTAGACCAGATATTGCATATGCTGTCAGTAGATTGAGTAGATATACACACAATCCTAATAGATACCACTGGGATGCCTTGCACCATCTGTTGAGATATCTTAAAGGAACGATAGATTACTGTCTACACTTCAAGAAATTCCCTGCCGTGCTAGAAGGATATTGTGATGCAAACTGGGTCACAGACAATGATGAGGTTAACTCCACTAGTGGGTATGTATTTTTACTCGGAGGTGGAGCTATATCTTGGAAGTCTACAAAACAGACTTGTATAGCCAGATCCACGATGGAATCCGAGTTCATAGCACTAGAGTTGGCAGGACAGGAGGCTGAGTGGATCAAAAACCTACTAGGAGATGTACCATTGTGGGGGACATCTGTACCGGTGTCCATACAGTGTGATTCGCAAGCCGCGATATGTACTGCCAAGAACAGTGTTTATAATGGTAAAAGTAGACACGTACGTCTCAGGCATGCAGTAGTAAAACAACTGCTAAAGGAAGGAACATCTCCTTGGAATTTGTTCGATCTGAAAAGAACTTGGCTGATCCTTTAACCAAAGGACTAACAAGGAAAATGGTATTAGATTCCTCTGTGAACATGGGCCTAAAGCCCTTCGGAGATCCATAGCACTTGATAAATGGGTGGTCTATTGCGATAGACTTGATGGTCCATAGCCCCTTATTGGGTAGTCTGTTGCGATAGACTTGATGGTCCATAGCCCATGGTGTGGACAGTCCTTAAATGGACTTGATGGATAATCCAAAACCTGTGAGTTCATAATCAGTATGGACAATGAAGTCTCCATAGCTCTTTTGAGTGGTTTGACTTGACAAACTTGATGGAGCATATAACGTGACAGTGAAGGTGGGGCCGCCTTCTATGAAAGAGTTTAAAGGTCTCTTTCTAGAGCTCTCACGACGACCCGAGGTCCGGTCTATGTGCATGGCCAAAAGGCACAAGTTTATGATTGCAGAAACAAAGGCTTTTCCCTAGAGATAAAGCGTGTCGTAAGGGTCTCAGCCAAGGGTTACAAGGAGTTCAAGATATAATTCACTCCCTCTAACCAAGGTTGTTGCCTTACTTCACTACGCATCAATTCAAATCTTCGGATATTGGTGCCTAAGCTTAATATCTCCCCTATGCTCAGAACACATCTCATTCTTTTCACTTACCCGAAAACTTTTGCTATAACAGTCATTTGTGGGGGATTATTGGAAATGACTTATTGGGCTTGGCCCAAATAGCAAAACCATCTTGCTTGTCCCACATGGATAAATCTTGAAGTAGGATGAGGAAATATAAACTATTATCTTTCAAGAGGACTACAAACCAAGTTTGGTGGTGATAGCATAACCCTGTCACACACGCGCGCCGCCGCCGCCGTCCGTCCGGTCGGACGGGCAGGCTCGGGCTTGGGCAACCGCGCTTGCGCGAAAGATGGGAATATAATTTTATTTTTTATTTCTTGGCAGCTAAGGGACACGTGTAATCTTTTTAGACAGTCAAGGCATTCACGTACGTGGCGTACTCTTAGGCGGTTCAAACGTACGTGAAACGTTCTGCCAGACTTTGCGAAGTTCACTCTCGTCCCCTTCTTCCCGTAAAAGACTCTCCTCCATACACTTCCTCCCTCACCCCTCTATAAATTGGAGAGCAATCATCCATCAAAAATCACAATTTACTTCGATCTTCTCTTCCTCTCTTCCTCTCATCCGTCCTGTGTTCTGAGCACTTTAAGCCTTTGTTTCTATTCCCCGTACTTACGAGTGCACGTTCGTACCAGGGAAGCTGTGTTAACCTTGGGGAGCAAACGACATAACGATTAGCACCACGGTCAGCCGAAATTGCTTTCAGGGCAGTGGTTCGTCACGGCACAGCAATAATTCTGATCGACCCTATCTTCTAACATTAGTCATCTCTCTGTAAAACAACAAATTACCCTTTGGTATCATAGATGAGGATATCCCAATTTTCCTTATCTCAAACACTTGTTTTCAAATTTATTTAAAGGGGTTGGATTATTTGCTTATAAAACCTGAAAGTTGTATTTTTGCAAAAACCCATCGGTCCATATATGTTTCAATAGAGGTGTACATGAGTCGGGTTCGAACGAGTTGAAGGAAAAATACGACCAACCCAAAGTATCGGGTCAACAAAAAATTAATGTGTCGCCCAAAAAAATAAGATAATTTTGGAGTTAATTATCTTAGTTTTGTTTAATTAGATTTAATTTATTAGGCGTTATTTTGAATTCATTTAATAAGAAGTATTTGATTTTGTGGGAATTGAAATTAATTAAATATTTGTTGGATGAATATTTAATTAATTTAGAGGTTTTAGCGTTGAGATTTTGATTAAATGGTAGGTTCAGAGGATTAAGTAAAATTGTTGTTGAAGTTGAATTTAATTAAATAATAATAGATGTTATTTAATTAAATTGTAGAGTGTTTGTTGGAGATTTGATAATTATATGTATATATGGAAATATATATATATAATTATTATGTTGAAGAAAAAGATAATTATATTTGTTGAAATATAATTATTTAAGGAAAATATAATTTGATTTTAGAGAAAATATATTTTTAAGGAGAAAAAAAAAGAAAATAATTATATTTTGGGTAAATATAATTATTTATAAAAAGAGATTTATTTTCGAGAAAGATAAATAATAATTAATTATTTTGGAGGAAGATAAATAATAATTAATTATTGTGGAAGATAATTAATTATTTTGGGGGAAAAGTTGGTTTTGGTGGAATTGAATTTAATTGAGTAGATATATATGGATATATATATATATATATATATTTAATTAATAATTTGGAAAAGTTAAGTTAATTATATGATGAAATATAATTATATTTGTTCGGAAAAGAAGATAATGCATTAGTAGAGAGATGGTTGATTTGATTGGATAAAAAAGATATATATTTATTTAAAAAAGAGAATAATGATTTAAATAAATATATATGTTTATCGTAGATTTTGGTGAGAGAAAAATAATAATAATAAAGGAGTATTATTATTATTATTATTAATGGTTATAAATGTCTCAGATTGTGTGCATTTAAAGCATTTATTTAGGAAGATATGGAAATAAAGAAATATGTATATAATTGGTATTATATATATATATCCTAAAAGAAAATAATAATAATAAATATTATTGTTATTATTTGGGTTTATAAATAGCATTGGAATGCTTAAGTTAGAAAGTAAAGAAAAAAAAAAAAAAAGAGAAAGGTTCATCTTTTTCACTAAGATAACCTTCTACCGCCGTCGCTTCACCAATTTTAGTTATGATTGGTCCCTTTTGGCAAACCTTGAAGAATTGATGAATTTTCTCATCAAGGTTTAGACAATTTTTCAAGCTCCATTTGGTCAAGTTTAGTAAACCAAGGTAATTAAATTAATAATTTATTAATTTAATTTTGGATCTAATTGGAGTTTCTTTAAAGGTTCAATTGGCTAATTTTTAAGATTCAAATCTTGGATTTTTCCCAATTAAAGGTTGAATTGGTTTCAACTTAAATTTTGGATAAGTTAAATTGGAAAATTTTATTAATTAAGTTATTGAATTTCCCTTACCGGTAGGATTTGCTTTAATTGGAAAATTAATGTCAACAAAGAAATATTTTTAGACAATCTTAAGGTAAGAGATTCTACTACTGGACCTTCGAACTGAATTTAAGATACTGCATGTATTTACGATGGTAGCTAAGATGCAAAATGCGATGCTATAGATGATGATTGATATTGTGTTGATGATGATTGATATTATAATTGATGACGATGACTGATACTATGATTGACGATGATGACTTTTATGTTTATGATACATGATATATTAATCACATGAATAAGGACGATATGATTAATATTCATGTCATGTTATGATGTTTATGATGATGTTACATGCTTTGGATTGTAGTGTATCTCTTAAGTTTTTTACCCCACCTGTATTGTGGTCCTATCTATAGAGTCACTCGCATGACTAGAGGTGTTCCTACGGGATCACATGCACGGTAAGGGGACAGTTATATTGTATATGCGGGGCTACTCGCACGACTAGGGGTGTTCCGACGGGACCACTCGCACGATTAGAAGTGTACCTATGTATTACATATATGTTTATGGAGTGTATACGGAGCCACTCACACGACTAGGGGTGTTCCGACGGGACCACTCGCACGATTAGGGGTATACCTACATATTATATGTTTATGAAGTGTGTACCTGCGATCACTCGCACGAGTAGGAGTGTTCCTTCGGGATCACTTGCACGATTTAGGGGTGTTCGTAAGGTCTCACTCACTCAGGTGTTCTCCCTTGGACACACAACGTTATGATTATGTTTCTAACGGAAAGTTAACAGATCACTTAGCGGGATTAGTAGTGGGTCCCTTACTGAGTATATTTATATACTTTCCTTACTGAGTATATTTATATACTTACTCTTTCCTATGTTTAATATTTCAGGCTAAGGTAAAGAACTTAAGAAGCTGACGAGCGACAACAAGGGATCCGTGACATGCCATATGGGGACACAGTTCAGCTTCCGCAGTCTTTCAGTATTTTAAAATTTTAACCATTTTACTTATATTTTAAAATTTTAACCATTTTACTTAAAGATTTTATTCTATTTATTTGTTTTTAGTTCTTTAAAATTGTTAGAACCCACGGGTCACGTTTTCAAATTATTTTTGTTAATTTTGAAAATTTTATGTTTTTCGTAAACGTTTTGATATTAATTTTATAAAGATTTTAGTTATCTTCTTTTAAAAAAAAGTGTCTTTTGATGTTTATCTTTTTGGTAATGACCTTAACCTAATTTAAAAATTCGAGTGGTTACAATTAACCTACCCCTTCAAAATCCAAAGGTCAACCCAACCCAACTCAATCCAAAAAATTCGAGTTGGGTTGGCAGATTGGTCTTTTTTTTCATCTATCCATAATCTCAACATAATTAGAAAATCAAATTTGGTATTGAACAAAAACAATTTCAACACCACAAATTCAACAAAATCAAATTTGATATTGAACAGAAATAATTTTAACACCACAAATTCAACAAATTAAACAGATTCAATAAATTCAAAATATTTAACCGACTAAAGTGCAAGCAAAACAAAGGATGATGCTTTTAATTTCGAAAAAGTATCAAGTGGCTCCTTCTTTTTCAACTTCCATAGTAAATTTCCTACTTTTTCAGAGAGAGCTTCTTCTCCCTTTGGCAACTTCTTCACAAGACTCTTCCTCTCTTTCAACCACTTATGCAAGAGTAACTTATAAAGCTTTTTCTCCCTACCCTTTCACCAAATTAAATTGAAGAAGATTTCGGCAAAGGGGGCAGCCGGGAGGAAGTTGAACTTAAGGTCGGCAGTAAAGGTGTGGCGTAAGGCGATTGGGCTTGGACTCAACTAAGGGGTAGCGGAATTTCGACGATTGACTTTACGAATCGGTGAAGTCTTCAAGGGTGTGGGAGGCTATCGCTGAACGTTGAAGAGAATCGCCAGAAGAGGCTGCAAAGTGTCGGACGGAAGGTTGAAGGTTGAAGAGGCAGCCTCATACGAAGAACTTGGGATGGGACTGGGAAGCAGTGAACTGTTGAACGTGGGAGGTATTGAATGTCTAAGATTTATGGTTTTATAGATAACCGGGCTTACTTGCCTAACTCGATATCTCGGCTAATTTTTTTTCAAATTTCTAACCCAATCCAATCCAACCAAAAAATTTTAACCCAACCTAATCTTTATGGTTTGGGTTAGGTAATTTAGGTTGATCGGGTTATGGATTTTTTTAAACATCCCTATGTTCCAAAATCTTACAAAGCTTCAAAACCTTTTTATTTAATTCATAGCAATGTTTGGGGTTCTTTTGAAATTGCAGCTCACAATTAAAAAAGATGGTTTGTTATTTTTATTGATAATCAAACTTGTTTATCTTGGGCTTATTTAATGCAAATACGCATATATATGAGGTGAGAAATTTCTAAACATGATTAAAGCCCAATTTCAAACCAAAATTTGAATTTTACATTCTGATAATTGAAATGGGTACTTTAATAACTCTTTTGGTGAATTTTTGAAAGACAATAGAAGTATTCATCGGTCTACATGTCAGAATACTCCTCAACAAAATGGGTTGCTTAAAGAAAAAATAGACATTTACTTGAAGTGACACATGCTATAGTGTTTTCCATGCATGCTCCTAAATATTTATAGGGGGAAACAATTCTCACAGCTACCTATCTAATAAATAGAATGTTTGGTAAGATCTTCAATTTTAAAACTCCCATCAACTGTTTTAAAACTTGTTTTCCAACATCTCACATATCTTTTAAATTACCTGGAAAAAAATTTTGGGTTGTACTACCTATGTTCATATACCTAGTCATTTTCGATCTAAACTTGATAATAGGGCTATTAAATGCATTTTCTTGGGTCTTCAAATGGGAAAGGTTATAAATGTTTTGTTCTCCAAACAAAAATGATCTTTTGTGAGTATGGATGTGCCTTTTCAAGAAAAGGCACCCTATTTTTCCCAAAATTCTCTTTAGAGGGAGAAACCAAATTTGGAAGTTACTATGATGCCAAACACAGGAACTTCTTAATCAAGAGGAGAAATACTACAAAATGATAATATTGATCAAGTTTCTTAAGTTTTATACGAGAAGAAAATTCAATCAAATGAGCCAAGACTGAATAGTTGGTTCTTCAAATAGCCAATTTGAGACTTTGACAAAAGAAATTGGTAATCCTTCTTCCATTCCTACTCCCTTCAACTATCCAAAGTACTTTGCATGTTATGTCTGACCTCGATGTTCTCATTGCCCTCAGGAAAAGGTTTTCGAAGTATTACTAAATACCCTACTGCAAACTTTATGTTGCATAAAAAATTGTCAACTAGCTTAGAGCTTTCACATTCAGGATAGATGGCTTACCCATTCCAAAGACCGTACATGAGGCTTTAGATGATTCAAATTGGAAATTAGCAGTTATGGAAGAGATGAATGTTCGAAAACAAAAGGAACTTGGGATTATTGGAGTTGCATAAAAATAAAAAACCAGTGGGTTATAAATTGGTGTTTACCATAAAATATAATTCTGATGGTAGTGCCGAGAGATACAAGGCTAGACTAGTAGCTAAGGGATTCACTCAGACATATAGAATTGATTATCAAGAAACATTTGCTCCTGTATTGAAATTAAACTCTTTTAGAGTTCTTTTGTTTTGAATTGTGATCTCGAGGAAGATGTCTTTATGAGCTTGCTGCTAGATTTTGGAAAGGAGCTTCAGTGTAGTAAAATTTGCAAGTTGAAGAAATCTTTTTATGACCTTAGCAATCCCGAAGACCTTGGTTGAACATTTTGTAAAAGTTTTGTTCAATTATGGATTTCTTTAAAGTCAAGCAGATCATACTTTATTTTATAAACACTCAAAGAACAATAAGATCTCAATATTAAGGGTGCATTTGGAGGAGAGAAAGAGTTATGGGTGAAAAGAATTATAATAATCATAGGATTATGATAATCCTAGTGTTATGATAATATGTGTTTGGGAGAAAGGTTATTGTTGGTAGTGTTAAGGTAATATATGTTTGGGGGAAGGAATATGAATGGTAGTATTATGATAGTATGTGTCTGGAAAGGGATTATGAAAGTAGTGTTATAATAATATGTGTTTGGGGGAAGGGTTATGATTGTTGTAATCTAAAAAGTAATAGTAGAATTTAGATTGGGTTATTTGGGTAGGATTAATGTAGGGTTGTAAGAAAGGAGTAGAGAGGAGAAATAGGATTATTTGGGGATTAGGATAACCCTAATCCCATTTATCATAACCCTTGGGCCAAACATTGTACATTTGACCCAATTTTCTAACCCTTTCCCCCCTAAAACCCACCCCAAATATACCCGTTTATATAGACGATATTATTCTCAATGGTGATGATGAAGCAAGTTACAAGTTTTGTTGATCTCAAGAAAAAACTAGCTCGTTAGTTTCAAATTAAGGATTTGGGAGTGTTGAAATAATGGAAGTTGCAAGATCAAAGAAGGGGATTTTGTTAATCAAAGAAAGTTGTCCTTGACTTAATTGAAGAAACAAGCCTTCTTGGTTGCAGGGTTGCAAAAACTTCTATTGAACCTAATATGAAACAATAGCCGAAGAAATAAAAGACAAAGAATGATACCAGAGACTTGTTGGTAAATTGATCTATCTATCTCATACATACCTTGATATTGAGTATGCAGTAAGCATGGTTAGTCAGTTTATGCATGCCTCTGGACCAACTCATTTTGAAGCTGCTTATAGAATTTTGAGGAATCTGAAAGGGTCAAGGCATTCTATTAAAAGAAGAATAATTATGTCCAAGTAGAAGTCTACACTGATACAGATTAGGCAAGAAATGATGGAAGATTCGTGTCTTGTTATTGTTCCTTTGTCGGAGGAAATTTGATTACTTGGAAAAGTAAAAACCAAAATGCTGTAGGTAAAAGTAGTGCTGAAGCAAAATTTATAAGAGTCTTAGGCTCATGAAGTTTGTGAGGGAATATGGATAAAAGAGATACTATATGGATTTATTGTGACAAAAAAGCTGCTATTTCTATTGCCCAATAATCCAATTTTACATGATAGAACAAAACATATCGAGGTTGGTAAGCATTTTATTAAAGAGAAATTGAAGTAGGAACAATATGTATTCCTTATCTACATACCTCAAAGCAAATTATTGATATCTTAACCGAAGGACTTCCGAAGAAACAATTTGATAGATTGATTGACATTTAGGGAGGACACCTCAAACGAGCTTGAGAGGAAGTGTTGGAATTTCTATATTTGTATATACTTATTATTTTTCAGATATTTATCTTTTATTGCTTTTATTCTTTCCTTATTTGTAAAAGGTCATATATTTAATATAAAAAAAAAAAAACAATTTAACTCTGCACATATTTAAGTCATCCATTCAAACTTGTTGAACTGATGGTTTATAAGGGATGAATAGATAAGCTAAGAATCAATCAAACCGACAGAAACCATTCGATTCCTATGCAAACAACTTCAATTTAATGAAGTGTTGTCAAATATTTAATAACAATCTAAGAAATAATGGTATTATCATATTACTAATCTGCATTTATAACAATGAGTTTCAATCTACTACGTGAGTGGACAAAATAAGGAGCAAGGATCATCACCTCATCCAATGCTCGACAAGAGTTATGGGCCAGATAAGAGTTGGGCGTTATTAAGCCAATGACTATGAGATTACTATATCAGCTTCTGTTAGACATCCTGATTGATCAATGTCAAGCTTCTTAAAAGTGTCAAGTATGGGAGAAACGTCTTCCTGATTGATCTTCCCCATTTCCTTTAGTTTATATATTACAAATTCTGCAGCACTGATACAGTAGATTGCCAATAAGTCCCATGATACATGCAAGAACGGAATCCAAATAGAAATCCTTGTTAAGACTTGGGTAATGGTAAATAAACCAAGTGGAACACAAGGATGAAAGAAATATGAAGGTAAATCCGGCTGACCTTACTACTTTATCATGATCAAGGTCTGCTTCTTCAAGATCCGAATATGTGAGGCTTCGGTTGAGAACCCAATTAATCAGTGAGTCTTGTCTCCTTTCTGTGTGTAATTCTGCAAGGTACAGAAAAAACTGTGCTAAGCAGATGGTACCGCTCATTATCCAAATGACAGCAAAAACACGACCGGCTGTAGTAGAGAAGCTCTGATCCCCATAGCCGAGAGTCGTGATTGTGGAACAAACACAATAAAAGGCATCTGTGAACTCTAGGTTCTCAACCACAGTCAAGAAAAGGGTTCCAACAACGATAAGAGCCCAAAGGAGGATTCCAGTCATAATGAATTTGTATTTCAATTTGTTTTCCTCAGATTCCTGAAGGATCTCACTGGAGCTGATCTTTTTCCTCATGCGCATGGCCTTAACCAGAAGAATTTCCTGCTTTTCGACAATGTAATCCGCTGCCTTGCTAAGAATCATCCCACCAAGAGTCATTCCAGTGAAAACATAAACACATGCAAGTAGTTTTGCAACCATGCTATTAGGAACAAGATCACCATACCCAACGGTGGTCATTGTCACAACACAAAAGTAAATGGAATCGACAACCCCATTTGTTTTCTTTCCAGTGATCTGATCCCGAACAAGGAAAAAACAAAATGTGCCTCCTCCTAAATAAGTCGCTAGAAGAACAAATACTTTCCTAAAACTAATTTGTGAAACAGCAACACGTTGATGAGCTACATCATAATTTTGTGGTTTATTATTTTCTACTGAATGTGAAAAACTACCATGTCGATTAGATTTCCTTCTCAGGAGAGAATTCCTCTTATCAGAATCAAACAACTTAAGAAGCAAGGATTGCTCGACATCACCAGAGTCCATCAGAAAATCAATAAAGCTCTTCTAACCAGGTTCAAACGTCGATTTTTAACTGAGAAGATATTAATTTTTGGCATGCAACCGCTATGAGGTCGTTAACATAGATACCAATTTGTCAACATACCCTTCCTCAGGAAAATTACGTAGGACAATGCCTTCAATTTTCAAAGCCTAATTATCAATTGAAAGGTCGAAATTATTACCTCCAAATCAATTTCAAGAGCTCTCCAATATCATTAGTATTACCGTTAAAGAATTAGTGTTTTTGGAAATACCATGAAGCCAAAACCAATACTATGCAAGCAACAGCCATACTCACATTTTATCATCAAATGCTGGAATAAGAGAGAGAATAATTGAAAGGCCTGAGGATTTTGTTTAGCATTAACAGTAATTCCCTATTTAGCTTAATGATTTTCCCCAGGCAATTAGAGAAAGTTCATTGTTCAACCTGTTCAATAAATAGAGATAAGAGAAGAGTTTAAGAGTGATTCTTAAATAACAAAGTCCATCATAAGGCATAAGTACAGCTACAATTTAGACCAGAAAGTTGTCTTTCTTTATATAGAACAGAACAAATTAAGAGTCAAGAAAAGGGATGTATGAGAAATTGCCATGGAATCCAACATTCAATCTCTGACTTCCACCTGCCAAAATCCTTACCACTCGCCATTAACAAGCTACCATTTTTCCCGTAACCCATTACCTGAAAACGACATGTGGTAATAATAAAGCCAAGCCCCTATACCACAACAAAGTATTCCTACTTGCACAAAGCATCAGAAACTTACACGAATCAATCCGCTGCATGAACAATCACTTCGAAAGGATGAAAGCCAAGAACACTAATCTTCAACCAAAACCCATGATTGCATTACATGGGGTCGTTACAGAATTCTGGTATAGAATTCAAATTTGTCGCTAGAGGTGAGAGTAAGAAATTAGTCGATAATGATCGGAAATGGTAAAAGGGGTCCCATTAAAGAGAAAGATGAAGAGAGTGCACATGATTTGGATCCACAAAAACAGGTAAGAAAAGAATGAAAAAGAAAGGGGCGGATTTGGAGCCACAGGATGGGGTTTGAGAGGTCGATTTTAGGGTTTTGGGGATTGAACGAAGTAGAAGAAGACAAATTGGGAAAAGAAATTGTCGGATGAATAATGGAGATGGAGGGAAAAGAAAATCATAGTAATTTGAGTTGTAATTGTCGAAGCAGAAGCAAAAGATTCAACAAAAACAAAATTCCACTCCTTGGCTTAGGGGTTTACTACTGCTTTTTCCCCCTTTTATCGATTCTCTGTTAAAAGTACAATCCTTAAGTACAATTCTTAAAGTAATGGAAAAGATTGTGGTTAGCTTTTTTCTGGTGATTAAAGTTGTTTTTCTTGTAACTTCAATTTGTGACCGCTATCAAATAGCAGCTTGCAGTAAGGTTGCTCACTTTTTTCTAACAGTAGAGATCTAACTTTTGTGTGTATTGTCTCTTCATCGAGTAAGGGTTAAAAGAAGTTATTTGGTTTGTGCTTTTTCCTCGACTTATAAGGCGTCAGATGACCTTGTTTGTATTTAGTATTTTTTCACATTTCAATATATATTCTCTTTGGAATATATGTGTTTATTGACCTGAGAATTCTCGTCCATAAAACAAAATCCTAAATTATTTATGGTCCGGTAAATTATTTTTTTAGAATTTCTTATTTGCTCGTATTATTTTATAAGATCTTTCAAATATGATATTTCTTCTTCTTCCCGATTTTTTCACGATCGTCGTTTCCGGGTTATTCATCTCATCTTTTATATATCCTTTCCTCTCAACCATTCTTTGCCTTTTTTGTAATTTTCGACAACATTCACTTTCATATTCATCATCTTCGATAACATCATTTCTCTTCTTGTCATCTTGGACAATCAAGATCGTCTATATTGCTCTGTTAATATCGTCTCAGTGATTTTGATTTCGGTGATATTATAAATATTGTTTTTTGTTTGAACTATTTAGTTGATTATAAAATTTCGTTCAGAATTATATATTTCGGCGTCAAAAATAGAATGTTTAGAATATGTAGGTATTAGTTTCTTTACGAATATCATTGAAGATTTTGATGATTGTTTGCGTTGAACTAAGAATTTATATTTCAGTATAAATGTTGTTTTTGTTTTTTGTTGTACGTAAGAATTTAAAGTTTTTTTTCGTTTAGAACTTTTAAGAATCACCGTAAGAATTGTGTATTTCATTACAAAGATTGATAGTTTGAAGTTTTTCACGATAATTTTCATTGAATTACTTAATCGTTTACCTCTATCGACATCATCGTTTATCAATATAGAGACGATTGTTTTGCTATATGAATACAATCGTTTATCTTTATGAACACGAAAATTTTCAATTTTTTGTATGATCAGCGTCGTTAAATGATCGTGTATCTAAGTCAATAAAATGGTTTAAACGATCAGCGTCTTTAAAAGATTGTTTAGTTTATTATATACGATGATTTAATTTATTTTATACGATCGTCTATTGTTGCTAAATGATCGTTTAGTATTTATTATCTTTTTTGTACGATCGTTTATTTATTTTTTGCATTGTGTTTATTTTTATTGTTTAGTTCATTTTATTTTCTTATTATGTGATAGTTATCTAACTAATCCTTCCTTTCACCATTAAATGTTTAGTACATTTCTTTTTCTTTCTTTATTTTTCTTTATTTTGTCTTTATTCTAGACTTTATTAATTTGCTACATGATGTTTGTTGCTTCTTGCTCACCATCTATTTATAAAAAAAATTAATATAAATTATTCAATGAAATATATACAATGAGTATAGAAACAAATGTCTTTGTATGCGGGATAGATTGTGATAGATATAGATAGATCGAAATGAATATAGATTCAGACCTTTTTGTATGCGAGACAGATCGTGATAAATCGAGATAGTTCTGTTAAATTAGTTACGAGGATATAAACGATTGACGAGGAAGATGATGGACGAAAAAGTAGTGAAGAAGATAAAAGATTGTAAAGAAGATAAAAAGTCAGAGCAAGTTCATTCACCTTTTTATAGCCCATTGATTTTGATGATATTTTTGTAATTATGAGTTATTGAAGCTAGTTTCTCTAAATGATCGTTTATACTTACATATACGATTGTTGAAGCTACTCTACATAATCGTCTATGTCTAAACTTTTTCGCCATCTTTTTCTGTTTATTACTTTATTGTTTATATATATGGTTATGTACAAGATCGTATATGTGATCGTTTTCAATTTATACCTTCATGATCAGAAGCACATATGAGATAATCGTTAAAGATAATCTACACGATCGTTTATATCTAAAGTCTTTCGTTATTCTTTAGCATTTATTTTTTGATCATTTATATATTTGTTAATTTACAAGATCGTGTATCAATTATATATTATTCTACACGATGACGTCTAATAATTATTTATTAACATTAATCGGGCACGTACGGACGATTAATCACACGTTTATTGGAGTATTTTTGTATTTCGCATTGTGAACCTGTAGGCTTTTTCGTTTTCTGAAATTGTTCTATAGAGTGTAAATAATTTGTCGCTTTGTTATATTATTGAAAAGACCCATAAATTTTATTTTATTAGTTAAAACATTAATTATTAATTCACAATTGGATCGATAATTCGACTAACATATGTCAAAATAAAAAAAATTAACAAAATACTTGTAAAATTTCAGATTCGATAAATAATATAATTGATAAAATTATTTTGTAAATATTTTAATTTATTTTACTGTATTTGAAAATGTTCGTTTTATGTACATAATTTCAGTCAACTCTAGTCAACTCTGTTCCTACGTATTGTGTAATATATTTATGTGTAATATATTTATAGAATAAAATTTGTGGTAGGTAATCAATCGAATGTTTAGGCTTAATCAATGTTTTTAAATTGATTTCGCACCAAATTGTAATAGGTTTTGTAACATTGGTACTTCGAAATATTATTAATTTATTCTTCAAAAAAAAGTTATATAATTTATTATTATAATAAACATAGAGTAATTTACGTAAATGTAACAAAATCAAAAAAATATTTACGACCCGCATAACAAAATAAAAAAAATCCATAATGCACGATCCTTTTTTAATTTTCATAAAATTTCATATATGCCATTGTAATTTATGTCTTTTTTACGATTTATTAATCACAGGTCATCTTGATGCAATTAAGGTCCGATATGGAATAACTAAAGATAGAAGTCTTTCATCTTAGGACATCTCGAGGTAATGTACGCTCGAGATCGAATAAAATAGAGGCAAAATTCTCATCTCGATGCCCCACTAATTAAGGCCTGAGATCCAATAACTAAAGGAAGAATTCTTTCATCTCGGGGCATCTTGGGGCATTGTATACTCGATATCGAATGAATTAAAGGCAGGATTCTTTCATCTGAGGGGCATCTCGGTGCAACTAAGGCTTGCGATCGTGTGTCCATGATCTACATTATCGTTTAAATTTGAAAGCCATAGTTTAAAATGAAGTATAAGATCGTGTAGACCTACACTTCTGTTTTTCATCTTAGACCATCTTAGTGCATTATATGTCTGACATCGAATGAATTAAAGAAATAAATTCTTTCATTCCAGGGAAATCTTGGGACATGGTATACCCAAGATCGTGTATTAAAATCTACACAATCATATATCGCGCGTGTGATTGATTGATCAAGTATTAACTAGGGTAATTTTGGTATTTTACATCATGGGTTTGTAGATTTTTCCTATTTTCAAAATTGTTCTATGTAGTATACTTATTTTGCCGATTCGTAATATTTATAAAAGACCTCATGTACATAATTACAAAAATGCATGTTTCTTTTAAGTTTATGAACTCATTTCTTGTCCTTAATTTTCATCGCACCATAATCTGTTTTTTTTAAAGAAAAGAAAAGAAAAGAAAAGAAAAGAAAAGAAAAGAAAAAGAAAAATTCATTTGATAGTTTAATTTCCAAAGTGGTGTATTTTTTTAAAATGAAAGAAATTAGATATAATTAAAATTGTTGTATTGTTGGGGGATGTTTGTCAACCCACGAAATGATAACACTTTGATTATAGTTTTCAAATAATAATAAAAATTCTCTCTTCTCTCTCCATTATGGTAAATTTGCTTTTCTTCGATTCCTTTCCTTGGTTTCTTTCAACTAATTCACAAGGGTTGTTAATTTTGTCTTAAAAAAATAATTAATCAAATAGATGAACATTTATATATGTAAATGTAAATAGTAATCCAACTAAGCTTCTTCCATGACTCATGTGGTTCAAATAATAATAATTCAGGAAGGTCGGTTTTTAAAACGTTTATTCTCAATGTTTTCTATCCATCGATTTTGGAAACGACTGTATCTTTTGACAAAAAATATATAGTTAAAAAAAAAAAAAGATTAGACCAGATTATCGACAAGAACGTAAAAGTGGCTTCAGAAAATCACATGCATTCTAAAAAATGTTTGCAAGCATCAGAAGTATTATTTCTCTCTTTAATACGTTGTTTATAATGTCGGGTAAACAATATTTAAATCTCCCAAAGATGTATATATAGATCATCGACATGTATATTTTTCAGATATATAATCTTTTTCTCGACTCTATTGTGGATTATTAGGAGAAAAGATCGAACTTTTTCTTGGAGTGGTTATACCTTCATAACCCTCAGGGGCGTTTGGGGGAATGGTTGGATTATGGGGTTAGGGTTAGGGTTATGTAATCCAACCCCCGTTTGGGGGAAGGATTATGTAATCCTAGTTTTAACTCCTTAACCCTTCCTCAACCCTTCTTCAACACTTCTTAATCCTTTTTCAACGTTTTCTTAATCCTTCTTCACAACAGTATCATAACACTTCCTTCATAACACTTCCCCCAAACACATCTTATCATAACACTTCCTTCATAACCCTTCCCCCAAACACATCTTATTATAATCCTAGGTTTATCATAACCCTAACCCCCATAACCCAACCCTTCCCCCAAACGACCCCTCAAGGTTTAGGGTTTGTTAACACCTTTGAAGTTGAAGTTTGTCTCAAAACATTTCCATTGAGATCTTTATGATTATGTTTATGGATGAAATTTTTGTGACAGCATATATATGTTTTCTTATAAGAACAAATTTATATACACACGAAAAATAACTTTGAGGACTGAGAATTAAAGGAAAAGATCACAAAGGAAAGGGAAAAAAGAAGTTTGGAGGAGTCAAATTAAAATGAAGAAAACAGGTTGATTCAAACAAATTAAATATCATGTGAAAGTTATTTGTAAATAGGCACAATAACCTTTTGCTTGAAAATTGAACTGTAAACCTCTGCAATAATTATTTTAAAACAAACTTCAACTTTTTAAGATTAATTTTTCTTTTTATATAATATATAATTACAATAAGTGATATTTCAAACACAAATCTTATTGTTATTATCAAATGTAAGTTGAACCAAACTCTTATTGATAAATTTAAAAATCAATTAATGTTAAACGATATAAAATTATTTTCCTACGCTAAACTTTTGAATCATTTGGTAATTTAAGAATTAATTTTAAAATTGTAGATATTTTTATAATTTAACCAACGTGAAGAAGAGCATGACATAACTTGATATGGTATTAATTATGTGATGATAAAAGGATCATTACTATTACATTAAAATTTAAAGTTATAAGATCAAATTGTTTGTTTTTATGAGTAAAAATATCAATCTAAATATATGTATAGTTGAATAATAATGAGAGAGTTTTGATTTCATATTTAAACACAGTTTAACTGGGAAGAGAATTAAAAAAACTGTATATATAAAAGAAAAAGTTTATTAGAGCACAAATATATTGACATAATTAATATTGATATAATTAGGCAATATTTAACTTGATCAAATTACACAGCAATGAGGTGAGTTTGAGCTGCTTCAATCCTCATTTCCTCCTTCATTTTTCTAATAAAGTCTTCAATTTTCTTGTTCAATTCTTCTGTACTCACCACTATCTCTAATTCTCTCCTTTTTCCTTCTTTTTGATCTTCTTCTTCAGCCTCATCTGTAAAACACCCTTCTTCATCTTCTTCTAATTCTTCCACTAATAATTCACCTCTACAAATTATTCCTTCTTCCTTTTCTTCTTCTTCTTCTTCTTCTTCTTCTTCTTCTTCCTCCTCTTCTTGAGCCTGGTCAGAATCAGATTCTTCATCAATGGCAGCAGCGGCCATAACATCATGTTCAAATAAGTTGTCATGATGATTATGATGGGAATGGGGAAATGAACAATAATTCCCAAAAGAAGAGGAAGAAGAAGAAACAGAGGAAGTGGCAAGAAGAAACAGAATTCCAATATTACAAATTAAGAACATGTATTTTCTTTCCATGGCATGGTTTAGAATGGAGAAGAGGAAAGTTGAAAAGTAGACACTAAAGGAATGGGGAAATAAAGAGAAGACAGAAAAAAACAACCCTAAAACAAAACAAAACACAATCAGCTTCACCATCCTTTTCAACCATTCAACTTTGCTGCTGCAATTCTTTGATGATGATGATGTTGTAAATATATCATCATGATTATTAAGATTCAAGCTGCTTTCAATTGAGAGTTGTTCCATATAGAAATGGAATTAATCACAAAAACGAAAATGAGAGGTTTTTGGGTGGGGGTATGGTTTTAATTTTGTAGAGCTAGCTACACATATTCTGTTCCTTATATAGTGGTCCTTATTAAAGCACTTCCCATGCCCATGTTTTGAGGAGTTCATTTCATGACTTGAAATTACTAAAATGACATATGGGACATGTCGGGACACAATAGAGGGAAAATGGTATTTTGGGCAACCAGAAAATTATGAGAAAATGGAGACAAAAAGAGAGAGAGAGAGACGAGGGCTCGAAGCTTCTGGGTTTTCCCTATGAAATTAAGTGTTGGGGGAAAAAGGTGAAGGGGACACGTGGATTTGTAAATAAATTCAAGTTAGGGTTTTTATTATTATTATTTGAAATACTCAAATTAGGGTTTTTAGAGGTTATAAATTTAGTTTTTTTAAAAACTATAACAAACCCCCAAAATATTTATATTATATAAAATAATTTTGAGAAAAAAAAAACTCATAAGTTCATGATGAGAAATACAAAAAAAAAAAACCCAATCAACACGTCATTAATCGACCACACGCGTACTTGTAATTCTTTTTCTAAACGATCATGATACACAATCGTGAAGTAAATGATATATGATTGTGTAGTTCTTTTTCATGACGGAAAAAATGCTTCAAATTTAAACGATCATTTAGAACATATAAACAAACTCAATATTCTAGAAGAGAAACTATAAGGAAAAAAAAAAGATGGAGAAACAAAGAAAGAAAAAGAACAGAAGATTTTGGTATTTTATTATAATTATGAAAATTAACATAAATAGAGTTTTATTTGATTTATTTTCGTTTGAGCTCGTTTGGTTTGTTAGAAAATTTTCTTTTGGTCGGATCCCATGAAAAAAGGGAACCAACACAAAAGAATTGTTGCATAATTGCTCTCATCGCTCTAAGCGTCCCAATCGTTGCTTTATTTCATTGCCAAAATCAACCATTTGCTTTATTTCACCCCCTCCCCCCTTGCGTTATCCGATTCTCCTTTACTTATTTTTTTTCTTATATTATTTAATACGATTAAAAATGTTTACCACATATACCAAAATATTACCATTTATAAACTATATCACCAAAAAAAAAAAAAAAACAACAACAATGACATTTTGTTATATTGGTAAATATTTTGATTTCTTTTTGTTATATTTCAAAACAACCCCTTTTTAATTGTTTTGGCCTCTGCTAAATTTGTTCTCATGAAATTTTGAAAAATTTCTTTATCTATCATCAAAGAATAACCATTTAATAATTTGCTAATGATAGGCTTCTATCACGATAAATAGTTTTAAAAATATAACAAAGCGGTAAAATATTTACACAGTATTGAACAATTTCAAAAATGGAAAAAGTCCACAGACCCACAATGGAAAATACAAAAAATGTTCCGTCAACCATGCACATTAACAACACGCGTAATATATTTGGTACACGATTATTTAAATTTAGCTATTGTTGATTTAAATTTGGCCATTGTTTGGTATACGATCATTTTGATTTGATGGTTTGAATTTTGATAGCTAAATCTAAACGATTTTTTTTTTCACGATTGTTTGCTACACGATCATTTGGATTTAGTTATACGATCTTTTTAGATTTGGCTAAACAATTTTTTTCAAGATTTTTTTGGTACATGATCATTTAGTTTTGGTTACACGATCGTTTATTTTTTTTACATAATTGTTTAGATTTGGCTAATAATTTTTGTAAGATTCTTTGTTACACGACATTTTTTAAAGATTTTTTGTATTTAGTACACGATCTTGAACAACCAAATAACAGTTTGAAAAAAATAAAAAAAATAGATCATTTATATTTGATATACGATTTTTAAACCAAATAACAGTTTGGAAAGAAAAAAAAATAGAGGCAGAAGAGAAGAAAGACGATGAAAAGTTAAGATTAAACTTGAAATATTTTTTTAAAAATGGCCGCCTTTGAGCTTTTTCATTTTGTTACAGGAGTCCTAAATATTTTACTCGTTTAATTTGTTATATTTATGAAAATTTTCCTTTTATATAAACCTTTATCACTTAAACATTTTTTTCCATTTATCATTGATATACCATTCATTACGGTTTACCACCTAAGTATGCCTAGCATGTATTAGCCACATTTTTTTTTGTGTAAATTGCTAAAGAAATATTTCACGTATCTTATTGATAGAGCATTAATTTGCATATTATTGATAAGATTTTCTTATTGATAAACTATTATTTATGTCTATCGTTGCTACGCATCATTTTTGTGTTCATTATCGTTGATAGACCATTTCTATACGTCGGTAATTGATATACATCTCACTTATGTATCTCTAAAAATGGTATGTTCACTACTACAAATTTGACCTTTTTTGATGTGCAAAGCATGTCAAAAAATGTCTAACTTGATGATCTTTGCCCAGACATCAAGAAAGCCCGTCTAAAAAACCATTTTTCTTGATGGCCATAACATGTCGTAAAAAACCATTTTTTTGATGGTATTGTCCATCAAAGAAAGATAAATTTGATGTTTTTTGCCCATCAAGTATAATAAAAAGCTCATCAAGAAAACTTGCCAGACCAAGTCATCACAAACCCTTTCTTGATGGTCAAGGAGACTTTATTGTCTTTTGCCTATCGAGAATATGGAAAAACCATTTTTTTCATTGACCTGTTTTGCCTATCAAGTATTATTCTTACATTAACCATTTTTTTTTACTGTCAACCAAACTCTTTTGTTGATGGTTTTTTGTAACGCCCCAAAAATTAAGATATAATTAAAATTAAGATAATTTTGGAGTTAATTATCTTAATTTTGTTTAATTAGATTTAATTTATTGGGCATTATTTTGAATTTATTTAATGAGTATTTGATTTATGTGGGAATTGAAATTAATTAAATATTTGTTGGATGAATATTTAATTAATTAATGGTTTTGACATGTGATGTTTATTGAGTTTTTGATTAAATGGTAGATTAAGAGAATTAAGTAAAGTTGTGGATTTTTTAGTGTTGTTGGAGTTGAATTTAATTAAATAATTATGGATGTTATTTAATTAAATTGTAGAGTAGAAAGTTTGTTGGAGATTTAATAATTATATGTATATGTGGAAATATATATATAATTATTATGTTAAAGGAAAAGATAATTATATTTGTTGAAATATAATTATTTAAGGAAACGATAATTGTATTTTGGAGAAAGGATATTTATTAAGAAAGAAAAAGTAAAATAATTATATTTTGGGAAAATATAATTATTTGTAAAAGGATAATTATTTTGGAGAAAGATAAATAATAATTAATTATTGTGGAAGATAATTAATTATTTTGGAGAAAGATAAATATTATCTTCCAAGATAATTAATTATTTTGGAGAAAGATAAATAATAATTAATTATTGTGGAAGATAATCAATTATTTTAGATAAAGATAAATAATAATTAATTATTATGAAAGATAATTAATTATTCTGCACACAGATAAATTTTGATTATGGGGTGGAGTTGTTATGGTTGGGTTAACATAATTTATGTTAGAAGTTATAAATGATTTATTGGAAAAGATTTGATTGATTAAATTAATTGAGGAATTAAGTTAATTTGAGATTTTGGAGGAAAAAGTTAATTTTGGTGGAATTGGATTTAATTGAGTATATATATATGGATATATACTTAATTAAATCCAATTCCACCGGTTATAATTAAGATTACCATCTGCTGTCGCCGCCTCACCAGTTATAATTAAGATTGGTCTCTTTGGAAGCTTGAGGATTTAAAGTGATGAACTTTTTCCCATCAAGGACAAGAGAATTTTTCAACCTACATCTGAGTAACCTTGGTAATGAAATTAAATTAATATTTTATTAATTTAATTTTAGATCTATTTGAGGTTTCTTTAAAGGTTCAATTGGCTAATTTTTTTAAGATTTAAATTTTGGATTTTTCAGGTTGAATTGGTTTCAACCCCAATTTTTTCGAAAGTTAATTAATTTGGGAGAATTTTGGATGTTAGCCAATTGCTAATTTCATTAATTATTAATTAAGATACTAAGTTTTTCTTTTATGATTAGGATCAAGTTAATTGGAGAATTCTTACTGTTAGATAGGGAGTACCTTGTTTGGCTAAAATCTCCGGCTAAGAGATTCTCCTACTACACCTTCAAACTAAATTTAAGAGACAGCATGTAATTATGATTATGCATTGATGGTAGCTAAAATGCGTAACTTGATGCTATTGATAATGACTGTCATTATATTGATTGATGATGATGACTGAGGTTATGTTAATGACTGACAGTATGTTGTTGACGATTGTTGATGTTTATGGTGATGCATGATATATTAATCACATGATTAAAGACGTTATGATTAATATTCATGTCATGTTATGATGTCTATGATATGATACATGCTATGGATAGGGTGTTCTGTTAACTTTGTCTATTAGAGTCATACCCACATGGGTGTCCTTCGAGATTACCATCTTTTTAGGACTGCGT
This sequence comes from Cucumis melo, assembly GCF_025177605.1. NCBI lineage: Eukaryota > Viridiplantae > Streptophyta > Magnoliopsida > Cucurbitales > Cucurbitaceae > Cucumis > Cucumis melo. Next base: position 15,681,698 of record NC_066868.1, read on the forward strand.
AGTCTGACGGACCACCAGTCTGACATTGACATAGACATGATTCAAGTGATTCGATGAGATCACTCGCAACCCGATTGTTTTAGTGTTTCCTTCGGGTACACTAAAGACCAGATTGTCCTAGGTGTTCCTTTGGGTTCACCGAAGACCAGATTTGTTCCTACGGGATCACAGATTGCACGTGTTCAGGAACATGCCCGTTCAGGGATACTTCTTTACAGGATTCTAATAAGAAGTTAACAGACACCTAGCGGGACTAGTAGTGGGTCCCTTACTGAGTACTCACTCTTTCTATGTTTAATATTTCAGGCGAAGGTAAAGGTAGAGGAAAGCTGGCGAGCAACAGAGAAGGATCCGTGACATGCCATATGGGGACTAAATTTTGGTTCCGCGTCTATATTTTAGTGTTTTAATATTCCATTTTTAATAAAAATTTAGTGTTCCCTCGTTTCAAGAAAGTGTCTATCGTTATTGTTTCTTTTTAGTAATGACCTCAGTTTAGTATAAAGAGTTTAGTCGTTACATTTTTAACCATCAACGGTAACAATTTTGAAAAGTAAAAAAAATATGGGTCATTATGACCCTCCCATATATGCAACCTACAATCAAACTTAAAATTACAAAATATCAACAATCACAAATAATATATCATTTAATAAAATAAAAATATATCAATAACTTATACAAAATTTGTCCAACTATCATTAAGAGAATGAAAAGAAATTTGTAATCAAAATTACTTAAACATCAACAAGTCTTAAAGTTTAAAATAGGTTCAAGTAACTCATCCGAACTTTAACATCTTATATCTTGATGATTGTTTCTTTGCCCTATTAACAAATGAATAAAACAAAACATTATTATTACATTATAAATATAAAAACTAACAATATCACTTTAACTAAATTTGATAACCAATTGAGGAACGATTATAAGTCTCAATTTACCTCAAATACACTTACAACTCAAACCAAAGGAGAAAAGGAAGATATTACAGTGTTTTGTATGATAACAATATATTATACTCTATATAAAGTTATAAAAAAAAAAAAAAGGAAAAATAAGGATAAAGGAAACGTAGCTCAATACTAGAATTCAATTAAATGTTCTACAATCCTTTGTGAGGAAAGAAGTAGTCCAAGTCCCTAAAAAACTAAAAACTCAAAAAAAATTCAAGGATCCAACTATTCAAATATAAAATAAAAAGTTGTAGGGCCGTGATTTTTTATTACCTAAATAAAAAAGCAAAATGTGGAATACCCTCAACACCAAACTCATCAAGCTCCTGCTCCCACTTTGTATTATCAACATTAAGCATTACAAAATTCACATGGTCCCTGGAAGAACAAAGATTTATTTACCTTCCTCGAGTTCAAACAATAAAAGATTCTTGTGAACAAACATTTCCACAAACTGTTGCTCAACTTTGTATGCATCTGGAGCCAATTCCATACAAACTTCACACCAATCTGCATAGAACTCCACATAGTGAGCTTTCAATTTGAAAGAGCCTGAATCATCATATGAATTTTCATCATCAGCTATAATTACTTGAATTTGAAATCATAATCAGGTAAAACAAAGAGATTGCTAGAACTATTAGATTCCAAATTTCCAAACCTCTTCATAAGGCAAAGCCGCAGCAACTAAGTCATTCAAAGAAACACCAAAATCCAATCAACTTGAGGAGAAAAGTGCCAGTTCCGAAACAGTAGAAATGATTGCAATTCGTCTAATGATATCTTTATTGGGAAACTGAAGAAAACCTTGATTACTTGAAGAACTAGCGGCTTGGCCAATGGTGTCATCGGCTGATTCAGGACCGTCCGATGATTTTTCCTGAAAGCGAGAGTAAAATTGAATTGGTTTCGATTTCAGGAAATTAGAGCTAATTTGGTTGACTCAATAATCGAAGGAAATTAAACAAAAAAAAAAAAAAAAAAAAAAGAAGAAGAAAAGAAAAGAAGAGAAGAGATTGAAGCATACCGGAGCAAAGATGGTGTCGTGCGATTCGGGAAGCATTTGGTAGACTAAGGAAGGAGATCGGCAGCGAGAAGCTGGAAATTGGGCGGCAGAGGGTTGAAGGAGAGGGTGAGGGATGCAAAAACAGAGAGGAATTCGGTGGAGAGAGATGGAATTTGCGGAGATCAAACAAGAAAGTAAATTTGACCACGAACAGGATAGCGGAATAGTCTAAAAATAAAGAGCGAGAGAGGGAGCATTTACCATTTATCTATTTTGTTAAAATATATGTATATGGAAAATTCAAAATTTGAATATAATAGCTCTTTTAAAATTCAAATGGTAAATATTTTTTTATATATAAAAAATGGTAAAATCAGATTTTACTTTAATCAATATAATATCAATTTCTTTTTATTAGAAAAATAAAATTACAAAGTATAAATTAAAATATGTTTAACACATAAAAGAAATTATTTGCAACTAATGAGTGGTATATGTGATAAAACATTTTTTAAAACGTTATACTACTAAATAAAGGTATTTGTATTACTTTTTTGTGACACTCTTAAACACTAGAAGTAATTGTTGCAATCACTCTATTGCAACTGCTTTTAAAATTGTTGTTGTTGTAAATTTATTGGATGGCAAATTGTAATTGAATAATTGAGTGAGATGCATAAAAGTTAGTGTGACATATGATGTACCTAAATATTTTTCAATCATTTGAATGTATAAATCATACATCACAATACTAGTTAGTGGGTTTTCATTTTTTTTTTTTTTGAGTTCGGGGTATACATAATAGAAGATTCAAACCTTAAGTGTTTTGATGAATAATATATGTCTTGCATCAGTTGATCCATATTATAAGTCTAAATTATGAAATCCTTCATTTTTATAAGGACTCCGATCATTGTTCCACTGTGATCCTTGGTTAAAACCAGATGTAGCCTTCTTGCTAAATCCTTCCTCACTTCCTTTTCCTTTATTCAAGGGAAGTTGGGAAGAGCACCTATCTCTGATTGAATTCGCTTACAACAACAATTATCATTCCAACATTGGGATGACTCCCTTCGAGGCTCTATACGGGAGGCATTGCAGGAAGCCAGTTTGCTGGGAAGAAGTGGGGGAAAGGAAAGTCTATGCACCAAAGCTAGTCCAGCGACGACAAAACACATAAAAATAATCAAAGAAAATTTAAAGATTGCCCACGTTATGCAGAAAAGTTACGTCAACAATCGTCGCAGGGCGCTAATCCAACGACGACAAAAAACATAAAAACAATCAAATTTTTCCTAAAATTATCACCATGGCAGGGGGTAATAAGATTTGGAAGGAAAGAAAAACTGAGCCCAGGATACATAGGACCTTATAAGATTCTAGTACGTGTAAGGCTTGTGGCCATAAGTTGAAGTTGCGTATGGAACTGTCTAGGATCCACAATGTTTTTCATGTCTTGATGCTAAGAAAATATCTGGTAGATTCCTCCCATATCCTCCAAGACCAACCCCTGGAGATACTAAAGAACTTGGCTTATGAGGAGGGGGACCTCTATGCATCCTATAAAGGAAATAATAAGTACTGAGAAGAAAAGTGATTCCCATGGTCAAGGTTCTGTGAAACAATCATGGCGTTGAGAAGGCCACTTGGGAGAATGAAGAAATGATGAAAGCTAAGTATCCACAATTCTTCGTAGCGATTTGTTGAATTTCAAGGATGAAATTTCCATGAGGAGGTAGTAGTTGTGAGGCCCCGAACACATACCACCAAGATGATAAGAGTCTTGCGAAAAGAATACTATGCGAAGAGATTACTAATAAGTAGAATGAGCTTCACGAAAGAACTACGCCAGAAAAGTGCACGACGGACAATAAGGTAAGTTTGGGGTGCACCTAGAAATAACGATGTGATCCAGATGTCAGTAGGTTAATGATAGATTAGAGCTTGTCATCCAATCCAAATTCAGGATAATATCAGATAAAGAGACGTGGCGTTTCCAGATTGGGTCACCTCTCGTCGCAGGAAAAGGTAATCATTCCAATATGGGAAAACTCATCAGAGAGGACTATAAAAGACAATTAGAAAGATTTTTGGAGATTTTTGAGACCCAAATGAGCCCAAGCTCGATGAAGCGCAAAGGAAGCTAGGTTGGGGAGCTAGTTGACTTTGAATGTGAGTGGTTTCTCTTACAAAAACTTTTCAAATTTCGAAAGCTTCTAAATTGTACATCTATTGAGACTGTAACTTTTATGATTTTCCTTGTACTTTTCAAGTCTTAAAATGCATATGATTTACAAATGAATAGGATTTACTGTATATTAGAATGAGGTGATGAAATGATGTGTTTAAGGAAGGTGTGAAAACTTAATAATGATTGAATAAAATAACCCTTGAACCTTATGCGATATAATGCCTCATTTTTGCTGTGTGATCTGGAATGAGATGCTCTATTCCTACTATGTAATCTAGAATAGAATACTCTATTCTTGCTGTATGATCTTGGATAGAATGCCCTACTCATGTTGTGTGATCTTGAATAGGATGCCCAATGCTTGTTGTGTGATCTGGTGTGGGATGCTTTTTGCTTGCTATGTGTGATCTGGCATTCGAAGGCGCGTTATGCATAGTAGAATTGATGGAGCTTACTAAATGCGGTCAGACCACTCCACATGGCTATAACTTGACAAAAGAATGTGGTAAATGCTTGAGCTGAGGAAGGGGTACAAAATGATTCTGCAAGTTGATGATGTGGTATGCTAGAGGCATACAACGCGATAAGACCCACAATGAAAGAATAAAAGAGACGATTTTCCTCACGATGTACAATTTGTTGAAAGTATTGCATGCTGGACAAAATATATATGTCATGTTAGTGTGAATTTGAATTCTCAAAATGTATTAGTAAAGACCCCACTCACTAGAAATTTTAGTCTAACCTTTCAAACATTTTGTTTTATCCTCCTTCCCCCTAGGTAGGGAAGGACATCCAGCGTTGAACTTGCGGTCTTGATCGCCTACTTGCTCCTTGATCGTATCATTTCAGTAGTGGTCACTATCTGTTCACATAACATGTAATAGTTAGGCGAAGAAGTCTTTGTATTGTTTTGAGTCAGGTTTAAGGGGTTGTAGTGAGTGATGTAATTGGTACTTAAAGTACTCATCGTTGAATTTATCAATAAAGTCTCATTTTCCATCTTAAGATTCTTCACTAATTTAATCTCGCTCACTAGGTGTTCAACATGTTACTTTGTGGAGAACATCGGGTAAAATTCTTAGGCGATCTTGTCTCCATTCTATGTCATAAAAATGGACAGAGCGGGACGTGACATCTCTATCATTAAATATATTCATTGGGACATTTTCAAATTAACAATCAAATGTAAATTCAATAAGATGCTAAGTGATGCTAACAAATTCAATCCAAGATTATCAACATTCATGCTTTAACAATGAGTTTAACACATCTAAGAATTAGAGTTAAATTCTAAAATTATAGGGTGATCAAGCCTACTTTTAAAGAATCTTTTATTAAAAAGCAAGAAAGGAAAAAGCACCAAGATCAATTATGAATGCAAAGTTATACAAAGGATCTCATAGAATTAAAGTAAAATCACTCAATTTTTCTAAGAATTACCTTAGCTCATCATGTAGGTTGAAGATGCAAAAGAGATTTGATGGAGAAAGATAGACATTCTTGAAGCAAATTTGAGAGAGCTTTACACTAACTTGCGAGAATTCTTGCTTACTAACAAAAAAAGTGATTCAATGATATGATTAAAGAAGTGAAAAGAAAAGGAGGTTTTAAAGGGACTAATGGCAATTAACAACCACGATCCTAATTCGCTTTAGAGAATCTCAGAGCATCATGGCGCTTGACCTTTTTCTACACGAGCACTACAGTGCTTGACTTGAGCGTCATGATGCTCAAGCATTTCAATACATCTGCCTTCAAGTGCAGTTCTGCAGCGCTGGGGTGGTGCCTCTTCCACAAAATTACCAAAATGCCTCTAAAGTTTTAAGAGATTTTCATTGCGTTGGGCTCGTTGTGATGTCTAGTTTATTATCTTCTACAAAAAGGAGAATTTAGTGAATATAGAGTGATGGGGGAGAGTTAGATACTAAGATCATGTCAAATATAAACCTAATAAAATACCTTCAACTTTAATTTTGATCATATCAAGTAAGCAAAATAAAATATGCCAATGTTCAGTCATACAACATGCAAGAAAATCACACATTATTGCAAAAATTAAAGTTCAATCATTCATGCATAATTTAGTGATGTTCAAAAGATATGCTAGGATTGAAACTCAAGTCTTAACAATTTGTCCATGCTTAGGCTTAAAATCAATCAAATATTCCAAAGAGCAAGATAATTAATTAGGGATCTTTTTAAAGGATTTTTATTCAAATTAAATCATATTTTAATGGATGCAAGGCCTTATTACTTTGACACACTAGGTATGCTTTGAAAGAGTTAAACGTACCCTAAGCTTGCTTTCCCTCTACTCTTATATGGAAAGGATTTCTCCTTATAGACACGATCCTCGATCAAATTTGCGTAGCTTTTCCACTCTTTTCTTTCTTTAGATACTTCTTTTTTTTCCCCTTCCTTGTAGCATGTTTTGCTTTGCTACGGCTGAGCCTTTTCCTATTCTAGGATTCATCTAGGTAGACTCGATGGATTGATCGACCTTTCTGAGTGACAACAAGCAAATTTAAGCACAAATACTCTTTTCTAAAGGATCATGTTCATTGTGACTTAGTGAAGAATTCATTAATGCATGAGATAACGAGAAAAATTTTCTTAAAGGACCTCAAAATTATTTGAATGCTCTTTTACCTATTCAAAATCAAGTAAAAGCTTAAGATAGGATGAGTGTATCATACACTATCAAAGAAGGGCACCAAACAAGCAAGAAAGAACATCCATGCATTTTCTTTCTTTTGAATGCAATTAACCATTCAATACAATCATGCTTTCATACATTCATTCAATAATAGAAAATCGAAAAATCACAAGTATTCACTATAAGATTCAAATATTTCACAAAACCCGAGCTCAGATGCTCAAGAGTTTGTCCACACATGAAGAGCTAGCTAAAAAATTTTAAAATGACAAAAAATTTCTAAACCCTAAAAGGGTTGTTCATTAGAGAAGCATGGGTCTTTAAGAACTTGAAGTAACCCAAGGGTAAAATAGTAATTTGATCTACAGATGTTGTAGACACTTACGAAAGACTAACTTACTGTTATTAGTCTATATTCATGGGCACAAAAGTATATATACTGTGAGAAGAGTTCAGTTATAAGCCTTTAGCTGAGTGTACACAAAGCTAACGAATATTGATTAATGTGGTTAATGAGTTTAGCTAATTAATCTCATATTGTTGTAGCTCCTGGTATGTGGTCCATTGGTCCCCTTCCTAGCTCACAAAGAGTAATGAGATTAATATATATTTATTGTAATTTAAAATGTTCAAATTTACTTATGGAATTAATATAATGTATGGTGATACATTATAATATAAAGTTTATATTTTAATTAAACTTTATTATATAAATTTAATTTTGTATATGATTCAAAATTAATATATGAGAGAATGAAATATTTGAATGAGTTCAAATATTAACTTAATGTGAATTAGATTCATATTAAAACTATAGGTTAAAATTTAATGCGTATATAATACACATTAAGGGTCTGTTTGGCCCGTTGAGTGAGGTGAAGTAATAGCCCACTCCACGTTTCACTCACAATATATGAAAAATAACCATGGATTACAGTTATTTCAAAATAACCCTAATCCTTCACTATTCTCCTCTCCCTCACACATACTGTTCTTCACTCCCTCTTAACTCCTCACTTCGTCTGCCTTCTTTCACGATCCACTTCGTCTCCCTTCTCCACGATCAACTTTGTCTCCCTTCTTCCGAATCGTTTCTGGGATATTGTTCTGTCATTATTCCCCTTGCCGCTCATTCTTCTCCTTGCCGCACATTCTTTTCCTTGTCGCCCGTCATTCACGGTTCCAACAGAACTTGGTTGTTAAGGTTTGTGGATTTTTTTTTCGAGCTTGGTAGGGGTTTTGCAAGGATATAAGCAAGGTTAGAATTCGAAATGCGCATGGTAGGGATGAAGATTTTCCATCCCTTCACGGTTTGTATCCCTTCTTTGTTATTTTATAAAAGCCGATGATGAGGTCACTTTGTTTTTCCTAATCTGTTCATGAAATTTTGTGATTTTTTTTAAGCTGATGATGGGTCCCTTTCTTTGTTTTACATATTTATATTGTTCTTTGTATTTCTTGAGTTTGCTTGCCTGGTTGGTGTGTGATTCAATTTTTGTAATTTGTTACCATATGAATTTTGATCTGATTTATGTTGCTTTGTGTGTTTTTTTTTTTTTTTATCATTATGATTCTTGCCCTTCCACTATAAATTTTTTACTCCATGTACTTCATGTGTTGAAGCCGATTGATTTATGTTTTTTTTTTCTAATATGTGACTATCTAAGGCTGAGGTTGATTTCTTTTGCTCTCTGTATTTTGTGACCAATGTGATTAATATCTTTCAAATGTGATTTTTGTATTGCTCTCTGTATTTTGCGATCAATTTTGCTCACTGTATTTTTGTGACTAATGTGATTTCTGTTGCTTTTACATCATTGCCATATCCCTTGCTTTTTGGGATTCATATCTTCACTATTGTTAGGGTTGGGTTAAGACATATCCCCTATTTTCATGAATTTTTTTTTATATTGTTTTGACTCTCTGAAAAATGAAATAAAGACAACCCTCCCTATGTACTTCCTACTTCATTACTTCGTTATATAAGGTATATTTCGTAGTCACTATTGCACTAAAAAAATATTTCAACATCTACCCATGTACTTCATGTGTCAACATTTTATATTGTTCTATACTTTTTATTTCGTAGTTTTTGGTCAACATCATGGACTTCTTCACCCAACCACTATTAATGGTGTCAATTTAACTGAAACATTCTTCAACCTCATCCCATATATGTTTCCTGATCATTCCTTGGTAGGCTTCTTTGTTTTCCACTTATGTTTGCTCTCCGATTGTTTAGTATGAACATAATTACATAGGAATTTTTTTGTCATTCTCTATTATGCATTTGGGCTTTATTTCTTTATTGCTTGGCACTGAATAAGGCTAGACAAATTCTTTTGTAGTTGTGTTCTATATTTTATATTTGTTCTTTTTGTATGCAAAATATATTCCTCTCTGTTTTCCACTTATCTTTGCTCTCCGTGTGATTCGTATCCAAAATGATGTCAATTATACAAGAAATTCAAGTTCAACTATATATAATGAATTTCATACCTCTCAGGCTTGTCCAATTAATTTTTTTTTTTACCTTATATCCGTTGTCCTACATTTATTCAAACTTTTCTTACCCTTTTATTTCTTTTTTAATCTTATACGACTGTACGTCGGGTTAACCAATAGTGGTATGTCATCCTTCCTTTTACTTTTGTAATATCATTAATGTGTATTGCAATTTGTTTAATGAATTTCACGGCTAACATTTGTCTGTGTGATGTTATTTCAGGTTAGTGAAGAGCAAGAGTCCATTAGTCAAGGTTCGTACACCAATATTTTAGATGGTTGGAATAGTTTTTCACCATTATTGGTTTGTAAATAGCATCTTATAATAGTAATTTTTGAGATGGCTCAATCTTGTTGGAAGACATGTAATTACAGCATAACATATTCATTATGACTGCTACTTTTCAACTTTATATTCATTTTATCTTGATATTTATTGACTTTAATTATTAAACTTATTCATTATGCATTGTATTAATTAAATAAAATTGTGTATGCACGAATATATTAATTATTGTCCATGTTTTGCAAACATATTAATAAATTGTATGCAACTTTACCATGTCTTAAATATGTTTTGCAAATTCAACTATATGGAAAAGTATTGTGGTAATCCAAAAAAGTGGAAGGTTCTAAAAAGGGAGGGTGATAGGAATATGATTTTTATGGTTTTTCTATGGTTTAATTTTATCCAATAATAAGGTTGAAAATTAGATTTGGCGTTGGTGTGTCATCTATTTTTCAGCCCCATTATTATTCCTAATTCAATGTTCATCTTTTTCAATAATTTCATTAGGTTAGCCGTATAAGCTTATTGACTGTTTTAGATGGGATAAAATTTTATTGTGATCCATGATTAAAAACTGTTTGGTTTGAGAACTATGATTACACATTTAGGTGAGTTGTGCATTTGACATAAAATTTTCAAATGTTGCAAAGAGAGTAAGAAAAGGGAATGGATGTTAATTCTCTTTAATTACGTCACTATATATCAATTGATTTAGCCCAAAGTTAAACTTCAAATAATTTAAAATTTAAAATTAAAACACAAACTTTGTTGGTTTGTATTTTGTATTGATTTTAGAATGGTTTAAATTATTTGTGTTGAATTAAAACCATCCCTAAAATTAAACCATAAAAAAACCACTTTTTTTAAACATTTTTTATTTAATAATTCAATCACGTTATAAATTAGTTGGAAAATTTACCCCATTTTAAATTAAACTTTATTTTCGTTTTCTATTTCTTCATGTTTTATTTATTTATCTGGTTAGTAATAAAATTTTTCACTAAATTCTAAGTAAAACCTACAGTGTTTAACTCTAAACAAACGTTGGGAATTGTTCAGGTCATCAATTGTCATCACATAATGGATCCACAAGAACTAGTTACGATACTTACAGTATTTACAACTTCCCAACGTCAGTTACTTCTGATACTAGAATTATTACTGAATGATCGTAAGAGGATAGAACATACATCATTTGATAGTAGACATTGTATTAGACAATTAGCGTATTTTCGACTAATCCATGAGTCAGATCTTTGTTGCATCAAAGTACGTGAATGGATAGAAGGTGTTTTGCCATTTTATGCCATTTACTAAGGACGACTGCTAGATTAGTCGGAACAAAATTTATAGATGTAGAGGAGATGGTTGCCATGTTTCTGCATATAGTAGCTCATGACGTGAAGAATCAAATAATACAAAGGGAATTTGTTCGGTATGGTGAGATTGTTTCTAGACATTTCAACCTTGTCTTGTTAGCTATTTTGCGGTTACACGACGAGTTGTTGAAAAAACCTCAGCCAGTAACAAACTCGTGCACGGACCCAAGATGGAAATGGTTTGAGGTAAATATCAATTCTACGATAATTTTATTATACCTTAGAATTTTCTTGGCACGTTAGATAACACATACATTAAGGTGAATGTTAGTGCAACTGATCATTGAAGGTATAAGATACGGAAGGGTGAAGTTGTCACAAATGTACTTGGTGTTTGCGATACAAATGGTGTTTCGTGTTTGTTTTATCTGGGTGGGAAGGATCAGCCGCTGATTCTAGAATTCTTAGAGATGCAATATCAAGACATAACAGACTAAACGTTCCGAAGGATAAATAGCTAGATGTTTTATCTTTTCATACTATTTATATTCATAGGATGCAAATTCAAATAGTCGAGTTATGAACAGGGTATTATTATCTCTATGATGTTGGGTACCCAAATACAGAGGGTTTCTTGATTCCATATAGGGGAGAAAGATATCATTTTTCAAAGTGGCATGAAGGAGGTAATACACCAACAACAGCTCGATAATTCTTCAACATGAAACATTCGTCGGAATGGAATGTCATCGAAAGAGCATTTAGGCTGTTGAAGGATCGCTGGGCAATTTTAAGAGGAAGTTCATACTACCTAGTTAATGTACAATGTCGAACAATCATGGCGTGTTGTCTGCTACACAATCTTATCAATAGATAGATGACTAATAGTGAAATAATCGACAATTTGGATGAAGGTGATTCAACGTACGCTACAATTGGAGGTGACGAGATTAATTACATTGAGGCTTCAAACAAATGGAGTGAATGGAGGGATCAATTTGCTCATATGACGTTCAGTGATTGGGAGTTACGTAACCAGTAGTGCCTTAATACTCTTCTAATTACTATCATCGCTTGAAATTATTTTGTTATTTGTTCTAAACTGCTAATGTGTTGTAAAATGTATGCACTAGGAACACTCTTAATTTATGTCATTCTTGTTATGTTTACTAAATATGTAATTTCGATTGTCTACGATTAATTATGTTGAAAACTAACACCTCTTCTTTCACTTTATTAAATACTACTAATATATAAGATAGAATGGTAAGTTCGTCATGAGCACCGAAACACACAAGGACTAAAGAGGAAGAAGCAAAACTGGTTGAATGCTTGGACGAATTGGTTTCAGCTGGTGGTTGGAGGTCCGATAATGAGACATTTTGACCTGGGTACCTGGCCCAATTACAATGGATGATGGCAGAGAAGTTGCCCGACACTAATATCCAAGAATCGCCCATGATAGATTGTGGTGTGAAATCTCTTAAAAAAACCTATCAAAGAATTGCAGAAACGAGAGGGCCATTGTATAGTGGCTTTGGATGGAATGAAAAATTTCAATGCATCGTCGCAGAATGAGAGTTGTTTGATAGTTAGGTAAAGGTATTAATTTCACAATACAATTGTAAGTACTTTTTATTATCACAATCGTGAACTAATCTGGCTAAATTACATTTCTACAGAGTCATCCTACAGTTAAAGGCCTTCTAAACAAATCATTTCCATATTATGATGATGTATCCTATGTCTTTGGCAAAGATCAGGCAACAGAAGCACGTTCAGAGACCTTCGCTGATGTAGGATCTAATATCCCGAACATGTTTAATGATGGTGTTCCCCTCGGTGATTCACATCATGAAGACATCCCAACGATGTATAGCCAAGGAGTGCTTATGTCACTAGATGAGATGTTTGGAACACGTGCAGGTCAAGCAAGTGAGAGAAGAAATTGTTCAAGTAGAAGTAAGAGAAAACAAGGTAGCCAACATTATGAAACGGTAGAGGTGATCAGGAGTGCAATGAAATTTGGAAATGATCAATTAAAGGCAATTGCAGATTGGCTAAAAGAGAAACGTGCAATGAAGGTCGAATTACGTGCTCTAGTCGTGAAACAGCTGCAAGATATCCCTAAACTACAAAACCGAGATAGGCCAAAGATTATACAAATCCTATTTCATAGTGTGGAGGGCATTGAGGGATTCCTGTCGATTCCAACAGAACTTAAATTGGAGTATTGCAATGTTCTCTTAGAAAATTGTTTGACCAATTAACAATTTTATGACTTTGTACTTTTATTTTTGTGAACTCATAATCTTGGTTTGTATTGATCTAAGTTTTAATTACAAATGTTATGAAACTTTATATATTTATATTTTACTAAGAACATATTGTGGAGGAATTTAATTTTGTGGGATTAATCTCTTTTGAAATTCGTCAACGATTTGTAGGGATGTATTTGGTAACATAATTTCAAACACGATCACCTAAGCAAATGAAGAAATTACATTATGGAGATTATAGTTAAATTTATTAAACGAACTACATAATTAATGGGATTGAATAAAATAATTTTGAAAAAAAATGTGTATTGTAAAAAAGAACAGTAAAAAAAACACTTTTGATATTCCTCATATTATAATAATTTACACCCCAAACACAAATTATAATAATCTGCACCCTAAACACAGACTATAATAACCCACAGACTATAATAACCTACAAACTATAATAACCACAAATTATAATAACCCACTCCACGCCCTAAACGCCCCCTAAAACTATAGGTTATGAGAGGAATTTATATATGAATGTAATTGAAATTTGGATTAAATTAAATATCTTATATTTAAGGGGTCTTTTAAAAAATATAACAACGCTACAAAATATCTTGACTGTATAGAACAACTTCGAAAATGAAAAAAAGCCCACAAGCCCATAATGGAAAATACAAAAAATGTCTCGTCAACCATGTCGTCAACAACGCACGTAATATATTTGGTACACGATAGTTTAGATTTGATTGTTTAGATTTGGATAGCCAAATGTAAACGATTTTTTTCAAGATTCTTTATATACGATCATTTAATTTGGTTACACGATCGTTTAGATTTGGTACATGATCAAATTTAGATTTTGGTAGCCAAATCTAATTCATCCAATTGAAATAGAAACCTAACTAGCTAGTAAACAAAGTTACATCTAGTGGTTACTATTTTATGATCCAGACTTATGCAAACTCATTGCATATGATACCCCTACTTGCAAGTCACCTACAAAAACGAATTGGGTCATTGTGTTTGTATCTGTAACGCCCCAAAAATTTTTTATTTTGAGGAATTTAATTTTATTATCTTAAGTGTAATTTGAGATTTTGGGTGTTATTTAAATGTTGAAGTATCTTTACTTTATGGAGATTTGGTTATATTGGATATTTGAAAATATCAAATTGTTAAGTTAGAATTTATGTTTGTTTTGGTTATTTATGTTTGGTGTATTATTGGATTTAAGGACTTAATAATTGTGTTGTGAAAATAATATAATTATTTATGAAAAGATGTTTGGAGGAGATAAAGGTGATTGGTTTGATTGAGGAGAGAGAATATTTGATTTTATTTGGGAAAAGATAAAAGATAAAAAGAAGTTAAAAAGGGAGATTTGGTGAGTTTTAAATGAAGACAGAGAAGATTTGATTGTTTTGGAATTTATTAAGGAATAGGAAAAAGGAAAAATAATAATAAATGTATTGTTATTATTTTTTTGGGTTAAATAGGTCCTTGGGAAGTGAGCCACCATTTTTCTTCACAAAGGAAAAGAAAAGGAAACCCTAATCTCTCCTCAACCGCAGCCGCCGTCGCTGCCGCTCGACTCGCCCGCTGTAGCCGATCCGTTCGCAGCCGCTAGGGGTCATGCAAAGCTTCGTCGCGCCGTACCGTCGAGCAGCAGCAACCGTCGCAAGTTCCAGCCGTGTCGTCCGTGAACTCCAGCCGCTCGCACAGCCACGCCGTCATAAGTCGTCGAGCCCTCCGTCTGTCGTACCACCGAAACCGCGCCACCTTCTCCGTGAACCGAACCCGACCCGCTCCACCTGCACCCGAGCTTGCGCCAGCCACCTGTGTGCGTAAGCCCCGCGCGAGTCGTACCCACGCCCGCATCCATCAGCCGAGCCACTCCCTCCCACCTGCCTGAGCCATTTCACCTACTCCTAGCTGAGCCGCCATCCATTCTTGAGCCGCCAAGCCTGTTCTCAGTCCTTTTTCACTTGTTGGTAAGTTTTGATTGGGTCTTGGCATACCCAACTAAAATTAAAATTTTTGGATCTTAAATAATTTAACTTTGGTTTAAATTAAATTATTTTTCTTGAAGGATCGGTTGGGCCAATTGGAGTTTGAAGTGTGGGATTTCTCTAGTTAAGGCTCACTTGTGCAACCTCGACCTTGGGTAAGTTATTTAAACTGAATTCTCGAGCCCTTGGTCGTTTAGATGGTTAAGTTATTTAGATTTGGTGCTTTCTGTTTATTAAGACTTTGTTGCTTGGAAAGCGTGATATTTTGCTGTTAGTTTTCGACTAAGCTAATCTCCAGGTAAGAGATTCTACTACTAGACCTTCGAGTTACATTTAAGAGACCGCATGTATGAATATATGGTTATATATCAATGGTAGCTAAGTACATAACTCGAGGTTATTGAGAGAGAGGCTGATATTGTAATTGCGTCTGTTGGTTGACTTTATGGTTAGTGTTGATAGTATGTCAATGCTATCGCTTATGTTCTAATGACATGGTTTTGTGGTTGAGGATGACATGATATGATAGGATATGTATGGTATGACATGTTATGGCATGATATGTTATGATGTGATTTAATGATATGTTATATGCATGCTATGGATAGGGTGTATGTTAACTTTACCTATTAAAGTCATACATATATGAGTGTCCTTCGGGATCACCACTCTTTTTGACGACTGTGTAGTCCGAAGGGATCACCAGTCTGATATTGACATTGACACAAACATGATTTGAGAGATTCGACGAGATCGCTCATATTTATGACTGCGTAGTCCGACGGGACCACCAGTCTGACATTGACATTGACATAGACATGATTTGAGTGATTCGACGGGATCACTCACCGCCTAATCGTCTTAGGTGTCCCCTTGGGTTTACCAAAGACCAGCTTGTTCCTACGGGATCACAGATTGCACGTGTTCAGGAACGTGCCAGTTCAGGGTACCACTTTTCAAGACTCTAATAAGAAGTTAACAAGCACCTAGCGGGACTAGTAGTGGGTCCCTTACTGAGTATATTTTTATACTCACTCTTTCTATTTCTATTTTTCAGGCAGAAGCAGAGGTAAGAGCAAAGACAAGCTGGCGAATGACCGGAAGTGACCGGACGAGCCATAGGGACCCATTTGCTTTTGCTTTATATCATAGTTCGAATTTCAATATTTGCATTTTTATTTTATTCTTTATTTATTATTTTATTTCTTTAAAATTAGATAGGGCTCGAGTTAGGATTTTATTTTTATACTTATTTCTAATTACATATGTTTATACTTTTAATGAAAAATTCGAGGTTTTGTTTTATTTTTCTATTTTAAATTTTACAAATTTTATTTATCTTTTAAATTAGTAATGACTTCGTCTTAGTATAAGAAGTTGGGTCGTTACAGTATCAAACACAAAGTGGGTCGTATCTATAGTGTCACTAGAATAAGGTATCAGGTCTTATCCTTATAATATAAACTCATTAAGTTGTATCTTGAATATTGATCATTTTATGTCTCTACATACAGTTCAAGACTCATAAATTAATTTAGGATGTTAGTTTATTAGATTTAGGGTTATTGAGAGAAAACTAATAAAATAATCAATAACAATTATTAAAAATTACAATAATACACAATAAAGGACTATCTAGAAGTTTTGGAACATAAAACTAAATACTAACTTGAAACATGACAAAAAGGTTGATGTAGAAGATGGGTTTGGTGATGATGAAAATGGGAAGCTTCTCATCATTTATGTAAGCTAAAAGGCCTAAAATGAAGCTCTCAACTATTTCCAAGTAGGATATGCTCCTCAGCTGATTATAACGATAAAAATGGAACTCTACTTGACTTGGTCGAAATTTGAAAATTTAAGTCTCAAGGATGCCAGCGCGTCACTTGTGTTCTTGGTGTAAAAATAAACTAAAACTTGCAAAAATTTACTACATCACCTCTAAATCAGCAATTAATATCTTTTTAAGCACACATATCCCACAATGAGCTTAATTTAAATAGAATTTTACTAAGAAGTGGGGCAATTTTATGCATGACACACTTAATATACTATTTATGTACACTTGACACGCTCACACTTGATTGATATACTTCTTTATAATGATATGCTTGACTAGTATACTAGATTTACTTATTTATTATGTACTCATCTATACTTTTGAAATACTTGATACATTTTACTCATATACTTGATATACTTGATAATGATATCCTTGATTGATGTACTTGATATAGTTATTATTTCTCGACACACTTGACTGATATACTTGATACTAGTATACTGTTGATACATTTGTTTAACATTTGCTTGTTTATATCGCAAATAAGCTTGATATTGCTTATATACAATTAGTTAACTTGAAAATGATGCACTTAACTGAGTTGATATACTTTTGAAAAACGCGTGAAATAATCAGAATATCTTTTAGCTAATCCTAAAGCAAATAACTAAAAGTAGCTAATGATTCAACAGAAGTAAATAACATAGAGAGTTTTGGTAATCCAACTTGGTGAATACCACCTACCTCTTTGGAGCTTTCTTAGCTTAGATAAGTAATATTATTAAGATTCGATAGAGTAAATAAAGAACTTTTTTCTTGTGTAGCGACTCTTTTTAAGTTTATAAGAAACACATAACTTAAATACTTTCAGGCTCTCCCAAAATTCGTGAATAAATCTTCTTGAAGACGAAATTAGGTTTCCCTAAAATTAACAACTGTTCGATCAACACAGTTTCTTCGTTCATATTACTTATCACTTATTCGTAATAATTCCATCAATGATCATCACATATAAACTATAATCAAGAAGATAATAAGTCTACCTTATTCACACAGAGATTAAGTTTTCTTGCGTTGAAGAATAATGATTTTGCTCAATCATCCGTAAACTTCAGTTGCACGTATATAAGAAGCTTCAACGAAAATATCTCAAAAATATATGAATAAAAGATTCCTAATAACGTGGAAGCTAGATGTTTTAAATTTTAAATTGAAATATTATTAATTCATTCTTGTTTAAAAATAATAAAAAAGAATCTCATGATATACTTAGACTAACAAGAGAGTTGACGTATATGTGTGCTTAAGATAAAAGATGGGTTGTTCAAATTTCCTTACTTAAAAAAAATTAAATTTGATATATATATAAAAAAAAGAATACCGAAGAATATCTCTCCCACTCCACATCTCTTTCTATCAACTGGTACTACTTCATGCTATTAGTTATCCACCACACCGCTCCACCTCTCCGCTGTTACCTCCGTCGTTGGTTGCCTCCCCCCTCCTAAAAAGTTTAAAAATTCATATTTAATTATTTTTGAAAAAATTACTTTTTTTTATCCTAAATTTTTGGGTAAATGTTAAAATATGAATGACACATCTACAAAATCGCATAGTCAAAGTTATTGAATTTGAAAACTTGACGCACTAATGCAATCTAAATAAATAAAAAACCAACTTTTTTTTTTTCAAGTATTTAATACATATACATGGGGGAAATTAATACAGAAAATTGGAGATGAAAATGAAAGTATACTTTGGTCCCTCTCTAATGTGTGTTTGCTAAACACATCATGAAATTTGCAACACTTGTCGATAGATGGTTAGTGATAAGTATAAAAGCAGAAGCCTCGATGGCTTCACTGAATCCCAGAAAATGATAATAAACTCCACTTTTCTTCACTTCTATCTATATTGATAATGTTAATTTGGACATATTTCCTTGGTCGCTAGCTTCTAAAGAATTTTAAATATCCCATGTCTTAACATACTTATTTTAAATACCTTCACTTAGTGTGTATGGAAACTTTTTTATATTGATAATGGAAACTTTTTTTACAGCAGTATGAAATTTTTTATATACTACCTCTATTTAGCGTGTCATGTTAATGCTCTTATTGATATTAATTATTTTAGTTCTTTAACTTTATTTCTTTATTTCATTTTATACTATTATTTTTTTAAAAAAAAGTTCATTTTAGTGCTTGTAAATTCAATTTTGATTCACTTTACTCTTAAATTTTTTAAAAATAATCATTTTAGTATTATTAAAAATAAAATAAAAATAAAAATGATGGGCCACTATTTAGAAATATAATAAATAAAATGAATATTTTTGAAAGTAGACCATAATCAATTAAAGTTAAAAATGCAACAATCAAAACCAACCTATTGAAAGTACAAAAGCTAAACGTGTCAAGAACCAAAATAGTATTTAGGCTTTAATTTATTGAGCATAACCAAAGATATTTATAACAAACAAGGGTTTGAAGCAATATATAATAAATGAATTGTACGGTTGTTGGATGAGTAATAAAGTTGTTACTGACAAATGACAGATGGTATGCTGTGCAAAAACTTAAAAATTGAGAAGGATTTAATCATAAAATTTAAAAGTTGGAGAGCAAAAAGGACTTTGATTTAAAGCTATAATATAACACAATTTAATAATATGGCATTCTATTCTAGTATGAATACTGGTCAGTTACTCCTACATTCCAAAGAGATGACTAAATTCTAACTTTCCTTCCATTACATCAAGGGGTAAATAATTGAACTACAAAAAGAAAATGAAAATTGGAACAATGAAGGATAGAATCAAATAATGTCAAGACTGAGCAATCCCCTTTTTGATGAGCATCTCATAGATTCTGTCAATTTTGCTTGGATCAATCTTGAATAAGTGATGAGCATCAGATTTCTTGGTGACATTACCGTTGAAAATCTCCACTGATAAAACTTCTTCCATCCTTAGGTAAAGTGGTGGAGTTAGTCTAATTTCACTGCAGAGTCTTTTTTCCTGCCAACATAATAAAAATTCCAAACTGCTTCAGAAAAAGTACTTCATGTTTTAGACAAACATGATCCAACATGAACCAGCAACAAGAATTAAAGTAAAGACAAATCTACTACTTTTCTAAGATGAAGACTGTTTTGGTGTTTTCTATTTAGAGGAAAAAAACTATGAATTTCTTTATGCTAAATCGTGAATGTTTCAGCTTATTAACTATATGTAGACATTTGGATGGAAAGAATTAAGTGATTTTTTCACAATTCTTCTCAAAGCTCTTTATGCTCTTCTTGATGCGGCTCGACTAAAGGCTTCTTGGTGTTTATCCAATTAGGGGTTCTCAATTCATGACATCTACCTCAGTTGGGTTACTTTTAGTGAGACTCATTAAGTTTGCTGTTTTATTTTTACTTGCTAGTTGTATATTTTCCTGTTATGTTGTTTTGGCTACGTTTTTGGAGCTTTTATGTCTCTAAGGTTTGATCGACTTTTTGATTCTAATTTCTTGCATCTTCATGAAAAAGTCTTGTTATCCTTTTCAGAAAAAGTGAACAGCGAGTCTTTTCTTAATGTTTCATTCCCCATGACAGAAAGTTCTTTTGCATTTACAGAAACAATACAAACTACGACATTACTTGAACAATATCTTTGAATTCTAAAAAAGATGTTCAGGGATGATGATTATAAACTGCACATCGCACAAGAATAATTTTTGTTGTCCCTCTCTGTTATTTCCCCTGAACGTTACTTCTAAGAATCCGTCAAATGAGCTTTTTAAGTCAGAAATACTATTCTGTAATTCTCAAATCATACATTCTTTTTTTCCTCATCCACGTCAATTGACCCTAATTTTCAAAAGGAGAGCTAGCTAATAAAGTTGAACGCTGTCCAGAATTGAATAGAGAGTTGGTAGCTTAGTTGGGATTACATTCCTATACACCAAGGTCTCGGGTTCCATTTGCTAACCAAAAAATTCTCTTAATCTAGTGAAGACTTAGTTGAGGAGATAAATAAACACAGCAGTGTACCAAATTAGCTCCAAGGGAAGGCACTGAGATTTTCCCAAGATTGAGAGGGTTTTGTCCTACAATGCCGATCAAACTGGGTTCTTTCTAATCCTTTCTATATTATGGCTCTGGCTCCAATCAATCCTAATATGTGAATAATTTGCTTTTTCTAAAAAAAAAAACACTAGCATTTTCGTTTTGATTAGTAAGTGGGAGATTGCACTTACAGCTTCAGAAAGAAAATCTGCGCCATTGAATCCCAACATATCAAAGTCGTTGACAGAGCCAGAAAGAGCCTGCACTGCTGGTCGTGAATTTGAATCCTTGCCAGCGGATTCGGATGGTATGAACATGATTGAATTCCCCTGACTTCCAGGGCCTGTAAGATTACCATCTTTCACTCTACGTTCAGCTTCTTCAGATTCTCTTTTCCTCTTCTTATCAAGAAAGATCTCTGCCTCAGCCGGTGTGCGGTAGCCAGCCAGTCTGGCTTCCTGCATAGTCATCCGTAGATTGATATGACATAAGATGTACTGAGACTACACCTCTTCTCTATAAAATGGGTCAAAAAGCAACAAGAAAACACTCCTCTTTTGAAGTTTAGTAATATAGCAAATCAAGCTCCACAATGACCAATTACAGCAAGGAACCAAATACATCCAACCATCCAAACAGCTCTAAGGATCATTTATAAAGATGCAAGTGTAATAATCTAGTAGCATGCAGTTCTACGAAATAATAGTTGTTAGAGCAAGTATGCAAAGAACTGACTGCACTAATTAAACAATAATCGGACGAGTTATGAAATATTGACAGCATATAACATTCATAAAAGAACCAAAGAAACAAGAATCTAACACAAACTGCATGATGAAAATCGGGGTTTTCAAACCTTAAGGTCGTGAATTCTTTTCAGGGTCCGATGCTCTGCAACAATTGTTTGAAGCAATTCCTCGTGTTCTTCCTTTGAATGGAAACGCATGAAGACATCATATTGACGACATATTGCCCTCTCTTCAGCTGATAATTCCTTTTCAAAGGAACTTGGATAAAGTAAATTTCTTTGTAGTATAAAATCTTTTCTCCGTTTCCTCTCATCTAGCCTGCAAAATAGTTGCATGACATCACTATATAAAATTTAGGGAGAAAGATCTAAAGAAACAATAGAAAAGTAAGCAGTTGTTGATGGATATTTTTGGTAGCATGTAATGCTAACAAGGCATACAGGACACTTTTATCTTACAAAGTAACTCATATACAAGTAAAACACCAGAAAGCATAAAACAAGTTACACTAGATCTAACCAACAAACATTCAGCTCAACTGGTATCTATATGACTTAGGATCCCCCCCCCCCCCCCCCCATTTGACTAAAAGTTACATTGGATCTATTCGTAAAAATACATCTGCCAATGTTTTACAAACTATTACCTCTTAGAGTATATACGCAAAACTCTCATTTTCAGCTCTCGCTCATCCTCGCCATCAGCATCCTTAAATTCCATCTCCGCTAACAGCTGCTCAGCCTCATTATCATATTCTGGATCAAACTCCTGTCTCTTTTCATTGTAGCCACTCAACTCTAGTAAAGAAGGACCCTTATTTGCTTGTATATTAGGTTTCTTCCCTTTAAAGATCCGGTCGGTTTGAGAATCTGTCATTATATCATCATACAAATTTTGCTCAACATCTCTGGGGTCGGGACCTCTAGAAAAATGTGCAAATATTTGAAGATTTTTTTTTTATAGTAACAACTTTCATAGAGAAAAAAAAATGAAAAAAATACAAGGGCATAAAAACAACCAGCCCACCAAAACACCCCAACTAAAAGAATGGATTCCAACCAAGTGGAGAAGGGAAATTTATATTTGAAGAAATATAAATTAGGGTGTGACTATAATTTATATTTGAAGAAATATAAATTAGGGTATAACTATACTATCTGCTAAAAGAGAAAGTGGAGAAGGGAAGAAGATGTCCACTAATCAACTAAGTCTAATCATGACATACTCCGGCCAAAAGTTATCCTGAAACAATAATACGGCTGCCAGGGACACGCAGTCATGAAAGATTGTAGACAAAGCAACCTAGAGAAAACACAATGTCGGACCGAATGAAAGAAAGGATAATATATGTCATCACTCACCACCCTCAATATCAACAAAGTTCACGACTCATATCCAAGAAAACAGTATAGAAAGAAAGCCTTGGCTGGAGATCTAGAAAGCTAGGATGCACTGAACTGACAATCAATTAAGAATAGTTACACAACCAGTAGAAGGATAAGGTTTAAGATCAATTTAAAAGGCACATTTATCAACATTCAATTGCAATCTCAAGAATTTATCTGCACTTGACCTTCCACTTTAACGAGGCTATCTTTAACTTGATTTGCAGATGATGCTTTCTTGTTGGCAGTGGCAGTGGCCATATTGAAGCTGCCTTCTTCTACAATATAATGAACAAGCAAAGTATCCAAGGATCACCTTATCCATTAAACATGATATACCTTCAGAATCAATCAACACCAAATAGCCATGTACACCTCACCTGACGTAGAGCTTGATGATAAACGGCCAGAAGGATCTACTTTATGTGTATCTTCAACTCTGATAATAAAAGAACCATATTAATGCGAATGTAGGGAAACAAGGAAAAGAGAGAAAAGTCATTCAAAGTTGATATACTTCACTCTTGAAGGAGAGAATGGGGACTCTGCCTTCAAATTAAGCTCTCCAAGCATTGAAAATCCTGAAGCATTATAAGAAATTAATCATAAGTTGGATCATCGGAGGAATGTAATGGAATAAAGCACAACAAAGGAGGTATAAGAACTTCTTCATTAGTTAGCAATTGTTCCTTCAACTCGACTATAGCTTGTTTTTCAAGAAACAGAAGAAACATTGGTCAGTCCCAGCCTGCTATAATCTTCAAAAAGCCATTTCTCACAAAAATTAACTTATCTTCTAAGATAAAGTCTAGCACAACGTCTCTAGATAAGGGGACCTAATTAACACTCCTTTTCCATTTTGACAAAAATCATAGTTCATTCAAGATATATCTTCAAGGCCCATGACAGGATGTCCCTTTGCCAACTTGATCGCCAACATAGCTCATAACATAAGATGAATGTCTGAGTAACCTTTCTTGTCTTCACCATGTCCTTTAGCCATAGCAAGGAGCTCCTTTCTATTTTTTCCAACAACATGAGACATGTCCTGAGAAAAATTCAAAAGTTACCTGAAAGAACCGAAGTTCTAGGAGAATAAAAAATTAGAAGTGTTAAGAAACCCCTACCGGTAGAGGAAAATATGGGGAGTTCATATATACACTTGAATAATGTTCTATGCATTGTTCTTTACTCTTTGTTCCAACGTGCTCTGCAACTTCTGCCCAATTCCAGAAGCCATACATCTCAATCCCCTACAGCATGCAAAAAAAGAATACACAGGCTAGGGAAAACCTCAATGTTACTTGCATATACCCTTTCCAGAGACATCTGTAAGGGAAATTGGGAGAAAATAACATACCTCTAAAAGTAATATTTCATCGTCTGCATTCCAGTCTGGGCAAATGAGTGGGAACGATAAATTATCCTGTCAAGATGAAAACATATTCAAAAAAGCATATGCATATAGGGTTCAATTTGAATTCAGCAACAACTGTAATTTTTTAAGACTGCCATAGAAGCTATGATATGTTGTTTTAATGCATCATTCTTTTCAACTTAAGACATAATTCTATCCAGAGGGAAAATAAGAAAGGTAGCCATGACATAGAGAAGACATCCAAAAATATTAGACTAAGATTAAACTAGACCACTTTCAAAGAAAATCAAATCACCATTCTTTAAAACAAATAAGTTTATACAATATCTAAGAAAAAAATACAATCTATTGGGATAGTTACTAACCATAACCCTGTATGGGTGATTGCTTTTATGAGGTGTCAACTCAGCCCCAACAGAAAAGCATTCTATACAAAGATCAAAGTCAGGGCACATGGCACATTTGATGCGGATTTTCCCTGTAATGTCTTTAATGCAATAATTGCAGTGGTATAAAGCTTTTTTGCCTTCAGTTGTCCCTTGACCTTTCTCCCAAAGAAGTTTAAAGAAGAAAAAGAAAATGTGAGACAAATAAGTAGTTCAAAACAAGAGCACGCAATATTTAAACTACAGCTTTCTACTTGTAGATGAAAAAGAAATTCTTATTGAACAGAAGGTACGAAAGTACAGGAAGAAGAATCAGCATAATGGGTTTTTTTTTTTTTTTTTTTTTGGCAGGTGAATTCTCTACGTTTAATTTCTTCTTTTAAAGAAAATCACAGTAGAAAATCACCTGGCGTTGTAGATTCCAAATTATCTCCACTAGAAGAATTTTTTTTTCTCCTAGATCTGCAGCATCAAGAATGAAAGTCCATGTAAACATTACAGACCATATTACATAAAGAAAAAGAATTAAAAAAGTGAAGGAAGAGAAGTAGAAAAGAAAATAAACAAACGCCTTGAAGGAAGCCAAACGATCACCCAAAACAATATAAGAGAAAATAAAATCAAGAACACTGATTTGTATCTCATGAATTAGAACCAAAAAGGATAGGTGAACATAGATATCTTTAAAACATCAACACATGAAATGGGTATTCATAAACATAATGGGAAGATTAATATTTCACAAAAAACACAAACATTTGATCCGATATAAGATATCTTCCACTCAAAAACTGAAAAAGATTTCACCAAAAATGTTAAACCAAAGAATAGAACATGGCACATGAACCTACAATCACCAGTGGGGTACACAAGAGACCAAAAATACCGAGCCTGGCATCAAAATTCACAGCAAATATGTACTAATCATCAGACATTAAAGAAAACCCAACTTCCAAAGATTTAACAAACCGCCCAAATAGTAATTAGCACAGTAGAAACCACTCAAATAAGTAAACAAAGTTGGTGTGCTACCCTGATTAAGCAGAAAGCATTCCATTCACTCAAATGCGCTACTATTCAAAGACGTATTTCTTCTCCCCATTATAGGAAAAAGAAGATTGCAATACTCAATCGAACACGCAAAGTGTATCTTTAAAAACTTCAGTAAAACCTCGAACCAGCAAACATTCTCGTAGATAGAACAAAAATACAGAGAGAGAGGAAGAAAATTGTTAACCTCTGAGTGGGGTCCTCGTCGGACTGAAAATTGCCTCGAGAGCGACCCATTTGATTTGGGGAATGAAAGGAAGATTCCGAGCAACTGGGCAAGTGTTTAATGAATAGAAATTGGCGTATATGATTGAAATTAAGTGCCCCAGATGAAGGGCACCATTGATTTGGGAATTTGGGGGCTGTAGAAGTGTTTAATACGAAAGCAATCAGTAGTTGCAATGATCGCGGTTGGGAAATTCAGTTGAGGGCTGAAAAAACAAAAAAGGAGAAAATTGGATTTGGGGGGTTTTTGTTTATGGGATATCTAAGTAGTTGAAGTATGGATAAAAGAAGAAAGTAGCGTGTGTTTGATATTGAAACGGAGAAGAAAGCGATTCCGACAGTGGAATCCTGAAACCTTCAGTTCTGATACACCGAAAACGATGAATGGAGAGAGGGTATATTATCAATTATGTGTGTGTTAATAATTAATAATTTAATATTAATACTATTATGGTCAATACCTTATTATTTAACTACCTTTTAATTCTCATCCCTCTTCCTCAATTCTATTCCTTATTGCTCTTTCCTTACTACTTTCTTTTATTTTTCAATTAAAATACCTTTTTCGTTCCACTATTTTAAGTTTTTTTCTTTTTTTTTTTTAATTTTAATTTGTAATTTTTAAAAATTTAATCAAGTGGTTAGGATGCAAAATGGAATCTTTGATGAGAATGATTATGACAATGATCATCCAACTGGGCTCCTGTTGCCAATCTTTGTTGTTCATTTTTTCCAAAAAGAAAAAAAGAAAAAAAAAAAAAGAGTTTTTGTATGGAAACATATTTACGGTTGTTTGTATAATTTCTTACCTAAAAATTATTATAACTATTATTATTATTATTATTATTATTATTATTATTTAAGTAATTTTGATTTAAATAAATAAATATGAGTGACTAAATTAAATAACTATTACTGGATGAAAAATTATAAGGAATTCTGAAACATTCATTACAAATTAATTTTTTGATCGTTAGACGTTACAAAATTAATTTTTTTACTGTTAAACGTTACAAAATTAAATTCTTTTGACCGTTAAACGTTACAAAATTAAATTCTTTTGACCGTTACTAATCCTCCACCACTATAAATAGATTCCTCGCTCTCATTCTCACAACACACAACAAACAATCTTCTCTCAAATTTTTATTCTCTTAAAAGTTTTCTGAGCCGTTCCTTTTTAAGTGTTTCAGTTCCAATTAGTTTATGTGCAAAACTAATTGACGAAAAAGGGTTGTTTTATCCCGGGGACGACAAGGCATAATTCTGTTTGCACGATTCAGAGCAGAGCCGCGAAACGTCTAAAAGAGAGCATGTTCCGCGACTTAGCCTTTCACTAATCCAGTTTCTGTTTTGTAGTCTTTGTTCTTTTTAACAATCCGTTCAGTTGCTACCTCGTTTCTTTCATCATTATTTTCCTGATTTGGACGTTTTTTTTTTGCATTGAAGACTGAAGTGCAACAACAATTTTAAGACGATCTTTTCTTCTGTGATGGCCGGACAAATTCAATCCGACTTGATGTCTTCTGATCTCAACCGTCCATTCCGTTTTGAAGGAGCACACTTCAAAAGGTGGAAACAAAAGATGTTATTTTTCCTCACGCTGAAGAAAGTGGCCACTGCTTGTACTACTGAAAAGCCAAAGGTTTCAGAAAAAGATCCTACAGAAGAACAACTAAAAACCTCGCCACCTGGACAGAAACTGACTTCATCTGTAAGAACCTAATTCTTAATGGTCTTACTGATTAACTATATGATTATTATAGTACCATGACTACTGCAAAAGAAGTGTGGGATACACTATAAAAGAAGTACGATACAGAGGAAGCAGGATCGAAGAAGTACGCTCTATCAGCCGATACCTGAGATATCAAATGACTGATGACAAATCCGTGGAGGCACAATCACATGAAATCCAGAAAATAGCCCACGAGGTTATCAGTAAAGGTATGTCACTCGATGATCAATTTCAAGTTGCTGTTATTATTGATAAATTACCTCCACTGTGGAAGGATTTCAAGAACACCCTAAGGCACAAAACCAAGGAGTTCTCACTGGAAAGTCTAATCACGAGGCTAAAGATAGAGGAGGAAGCAAGGAAGCATGATAAAAAATAAGAGGTGAACGCTATCCCTAAAAAGAAGTCCACTATAGTTCTGAAATCGGACCTGAAGCCGAAAGGAAACAAGATGAAACGAGAATCCAACAAAAAAAAAACCCACAGTCCAGAAGTACGGTACAAATTGTTTGTTATAATTGTAATAAGTCTGGTCATTTAGCTAGAAATTGTAGAAACATGAGTCGTCCTGCTGCGCAGGCGAACCTGATAAAAGATGAATTAGTAGCTATGATATCTAAAGTTAATGTGATTAGGGGGTCTGAAGGTTGGTGGCTAGACACCGGTGCATCCCGCCATGTCTGCCACGACCTTAGTCTTTTTAGAAAATATAATGAAGTTAAGGATAAGAATATCCTTCTAGGAGATCATCACACAACCAAGGTGGCCGGTATTGGAGAAGTAGAACTGAAATTCACATCTGACAAGACGCTTGTGTTGAAGGAAGTTCTGCACACTCCAGAAATTCGAAAGAATTTGGTCTCCGAATATCTCCTCAACAAGGTTGGATTCACACAAACCATAGGATCAAACTTGTTTACTTTAACTAAAAACAATGTGATTGTGGAGAAGGGTTACGCTACTGATGGTATGTTCAAATTAAATCTGGAAATTAATAAGATTGCATCTTCTGCTTACATATTGATTTCTTTTAATGTTTGGCATGCTAGACTTTGTCATGTTAATATAAGATTAATTAGTAACATGAGTAGGTTAAATCTTATACTTAAGTTATCTCTGCATGATTTTGAGAAATATGCATGTTGTAGTCAAGCTAAGATAACTAAAACCTCACATAAGTCTGTAACTAGAGTAACAGAGCCTTTAGAATTAATTCATTCTGACTTATGTGAATTTGATGGCACTTTAACTAGAAACAGTAAAAGGTATGTAATTACCTTTATAGATAATTGTTCTGACTACACTTTTATTTATCTGTTTAAAAATAAAAGTGATGCATATGAAATGTTCAAAGCCTTTGTAACTGAAATAGAGAACCAGTTTAACAAAAGAATTAAGAGACTTAGTGATAGAGGAACTGAATATGATTCAGTTGCTTTCAATGAGTTTTATAACTCAAAAGGAATAATACATGAAATTATTACGCCTTATTCTCCTGAAATGAATGGAAAAGCAGAAAGAAAGAATAGAACTCTAACTGAGTTAGTAGTTGATATCTTACTTGAGTCAGGAGCCGCACCATCTTGGTGGAGTGAAATAATTAAGACGGTTAATTATGTTCTTAATAGGATTCCTAAATCAAACAGTAAAACTTCACCATACGAAGTCCTTAAACACCAAACTTGTCTTATCTTCGAACTTGGGGTTGTCTAGCTTATGTTAGAATACCTGATCCAAAAAGAAGGAAATTAGCAAGTAGAGCCTATGAATGTGTCTTCATAGGATACGCTGAAAATAGTAAAGCCTATAGATTCTATGACTTAGAAAACAAAGTAATCATAGAATCGAATGACGTAGATTTTTTCGAGGATAGATTTCCTTTTAAATCTAGAAATAGTGGGGGCTCAAGTTCCAGTAGTCTACCTTCAATTAGGATCCAAACTCAAGACAAGGAAGTAGATCCTGAACCTAGAAGAAGCAAGAGAGCTAGAACAATAAAAGACTTTGGAAAAGACTTCAAAATGTACAACGTAGAAGATCCAAAAGATCTAACAGAAGCATTATCCTTAGTAGATGCCAATTTATGGCAAGAAGCTATCAATGATGAAATGGACTCTCTTGAATCCAATAGAACTTGACACCTAGTTGCCTTACCCCCTGGATGTAAGGCTATAGGCTGCAAATGGGTTTTAAGGAAGAAACTCAAACCTGATGGATCGATAGATAAGTATAAGGCTAGATTAGTAGCAAAAGGATTTAGGCAGAGGGAAAACATACTTCTTTGATACTTTTTCCCCAGTCACTAGAATCACCTCTATTAGAGTGTTGATATCTATAGCTGCCCTAAACAATCTCTTAATCCATCAGATGGATGTTAAAACTGATTTCCTAAATGGTGATTTAAAAGAAGAGATTTACATGGAACAACCAGAAGGTTTCATAGTTCATGGCCAAGAATCCAAAGTTTGCAAACTAGATAAATTCCTCTATGGCCTAAAACAAGCTCCCAAGCAATGATACAAAAAGTTTGATAACTTACTCATGTCAAAAGGATTCAAAGTAAATGAAAGTGACAAATGTATCTACTATAAGACTGAAGGTAGGCTATGTATTATCATATGCCTATACGTAGATAACATGTTAATCTTTGGATCAAACTTGCACGTCATAAATTATGTAAAATCTATATTGAGTGCAAATTTTGACATGAAAGACCTAGGTGAAGCTGATGTAATCTTAGACATCAAAATTACAAGAACTGAAAATGGAATTTCTTTAGATCAATCACATTACATAGAAAAAATTCTAAAGAAGTACAACTACTTCGATAGTAAATCAGCTTGTACACCTTATGACTCTAGTGTGAAATTATTCAAGAACACTGGTGACAATGTTAACCAATATGAGTACGCTAGTATCATAGGTAGTTTGAGGTATGCTGCTGATTGCACTAGACCAGACATAGCTTATGCCGTAGGATTACTATGTAGGTTTACCAGCAGACCCAGTCTAGAACATTAGAATGCGATAGAGAGAGTAATGAGATACCTTTAAAAAAACCCAAAACCTAGGATTACATTATAACAAGTTTCTCGGTGTACTTGAAGGTTATAACGATGCTGATTCGAACTCCCTCTCAAATGACTCAAAGGCTATAAGTGGCTATATTTTTAATATAGCAAGAGGAGCTGTGGCTTGGAAATCCAAGAAACAGACAATCTTAGCCCAGTCAACGATGGAGTCAGAGATGATAGCACTAGCTGCTGCTAGTGAAGAAACAAGCTTGCTTTGAAGGTTGCTATCAGAGATTCCCACATGGAAAAGACCGATACCAGCCATACTAATCCATTGTGATAGTACTGCAACTATTGCAAAAGTTCAAAACTGTTACTATGATGGTAAGAGACGACAGATACGTCGTAAGCACAGTACCATTAGAGAATTGCTCACTACTGGTGCAGTGATGGTGGATTATGTACGGTCTGACGATAACTTGGCTGATCCTTTGATGAAAGGACTAGCTAGAGAAAAGGTTTTTAAAACCTTAGAAAGAATGAGACTCAAGCCTATTAAAACTTGAATTACTGTGAGGTAAACCCAACTTGAAAGACTGAAGATCCCAAGAAACAAGTTCAATGGGTAATAACTGATCACAAGTAATATGGCGAAAATCATGCTAAATATTTAAAAGTCTCATTCTTATGGTTTAGTGATTAGCATGACATCCCGAAACGTATGATGAGGCTGAACTTTGTTTTTAATGAAATCTATACTTGATATCAAGTAGGGTATCTAGCTACAGGAGTACTCTTGATAGATTCACCTTTGTGAATGTGGAAATGAGAGCTGCTTCCTATAGAATTCTAGGCAGATTCTTAGAGCATTCACTAAACTGGGACATACGTGCAAGGCCATAAAGCACATGCTATTTTAGAACTTCACTCAAATAATGTTGTGTGCGCAATAACGTTAGAAGTAAAGTTCAAAACTACAAGTTACTTTACAATACTCTAAATTATTGTCACTACGTAAAGGTTCAAGTCAGCCAGACATCTTTACTTAAGCACAACATTATAGAGACATACATTTCTCGATGAAAATGTTTTTAAAAATTTTCAAGTGGAGGACTGATAGTAAAAACTTTTTAAGTGGGGGATTATTGGATGAAAAATTATAAAGAATTATGAAACGTTTATTACAAATTAATTTTTTGACCGTTAAACGTTACAAAATTAAATTCTTTTGACCGTTACTAATCCTCCACCACTATAAATAGATCCCTCACTCTCATTCTCACAACACACAACAAACAATCTTCTCTAAAATTCTCATTCTCTTAAAAGTTTTTTGAGCTGTTCCTTTTTGAGTGTTTCAGTTCCAATTAGTTTCTGTGCAAAACTAATTGACGAAAAAAGGGTTGTTTTATCTTGGGAAAGAAGACGAGGCATAATTTTTTTTGCACGATTCAGAGCAGAGCCATGAAATGTCTTAAAGAGAGCGTGTTCCGCGACTTAGCCTTTCATTAATCCAGTTTCTGTTTTGCAGTCTTTGTTCTTTTTAACAATCCATTCAATTGCTGCCTCGTTTCTTTCATCATTATTTTTCGGATTTGGACGATTTTTTGCATTGAAGACCGAAGTGCAACAACATCTATTGAAATCATATAAACAGAAATTAGATATTTGAGAATACCTGAACAAACTTTGAATTATAGAGATTAAAATTGATTTTAATCAATTTTTTTCCTCATTTTTTCTTTTTTAAAAGAAGCTAGTGGTGAAAAGTGAATTGAGAAATTGTATTGCATAGAAATTAAATATTGTCAACTCAAGATTGGCTCAACTATTGTATCTAATAACGAGAGATTTCGATTCAAATGCCTTCATTTTAAGTTGTATTATAATACTTTATATATATATAAATTAATAACTATTACGTCAATATTTCAATTTTGCAAATATGGTAATATTATGTTGAGAACTAAAATCACGTAGGAAGGGAGTTTGATTTCTTTTGTATTCAAAATTACCCAGGCTATATTTTATCTCATGTGTGTCTTCAAACTCTCTGTTCACGATTTTTGAGGCGTTCGTGGGATTTTCCTTCTTCAAGATTTCGATTCCAAAATTAACTTGTTGAAGTTTGATTTCTTAAAGATCATTTGATTTTTCTTGCATTATTCTTCATTCAGTTTCGACCTGTTAGAAGATTTTGATTTCTTGAAGCATCTTCATTCACTTACTGGTTTCAATTTCTCAATATACTCTTCCAATTCATAGATATTTTTCATAACCTTGTTCTTTTGAATCACATCACTTGATTCCGTGATTTCTTTGCACGTAAATTTTTTTCGCATATGTTGTTTCATCAAATTTCCAATAATGGGCATTGTGGTCATAAGTTGTGCGATCAAAATCTCATAAATGAATGCTTGAGGTATTGTGCAGATGGTTTCGATCAGTGAAGGAGTGTACTCCATCTTCTTAAAATCTTTTTGTCCGTCAAATTTTCAAAACTTCATACTAACCCTCCCTGAATTTTGATATACAGAGAATACATCTTTTAGATTTTGCAATCTTTCCTTTTCAAATGCGATGACTTATAACCCTCTCGAGAATACGTCCATGATATTAATGGTGTTTTTGAATTACATTTTCGAGTATTTCATTTAAAAAATAAGTTATTTTGAAAAAAACTAAAATATACAGAAGTCTCTCAAAATAGATTTTTAATTGTATTTTAAACAATTTTTAGGAAAAAGAGTTTAAAAAAGTGAGTTTAAACAAAAATGTGTTTTTAAAAAACATTTTTTGAGTCAATCCAAACGAATCATATGTTAATTTTTTTGTTAAAATTTATTTTGGTCCATAAACTTTTAGTCTAGTTCTATTTTGGTTCTTAAAGACAACATCTATTTTAGTGGTTGGGGTGGCTTATATATTTGGATGACTAAGTTGTCAAATAAAATAAATGACTCATAAAATTTTAGGGTTTTAATTTTTAATTAAAGGATAAATTGTTGTTTTATCAAAGAACTCAAAAAGTCAATTTATCTTCAAAATTTTGATAATCACCATTTTAGCGCATTGTCATTCCTATAGAACC
This sequence comes from Cucumis melo, assembly GCF_025177605.1. Lineage (NCBI taxonomy): Eukaryota > Viridiplantae > Streptophyta > Magnoliopsida > Cucurbitales > Cucurbitaceae > Cucumis > Cucumis melo. The sequence continues at coordinate 15,715,757 of NC_066868.1, forward strand.
TAATAATCCAAAGTCAATTTTAGCGCATTTATCAAAGAACTCAAAAAGTCAATTTGAGTTGTATTTATTTTATTTTTGTTATTTATCAATTTAATTAATATGATGAATATATAGAACCTAATAATCCAAATATAGAAGTCACTTCATCTTTCCATTAGGGAGTTAAAAGAATTCTAACTACAAAAACCAAAATAGAACAAGATACAAGGTGGTTCATGGGTCATAATAGGAATTTAACTTTTTTTTTCTTCAGTTGGATGGAAAAACTGGAGAGAGAAGCTCCATGTACCACCAACTGAAGAGCAAAAGCATAATAGTCTGTGATTTCTAATCATCTCACACCCTCTCTTGGACAAATTGCTCTTAGCCCAAAAGATGGTTGAAGCCGACAAACATTGTCCTCCTCTAATGTTATTTGTGATAACTTGTAGAAATACAAGTTATTGTAGCCTTTTTAGTAGAATAATAATGAAGCCTTAATGCATAAGTTTAGAAGAAAACACATAGAAAAATAGAGAAACTGATTAAGTATGCATTGCGAGTTACGAAAGAACTTTATCCTTATTTATTGCATTTTGTATGTTTCGGATGCAAGATTTTAGGCGAAAAAAGGAAGTATATCCCGAAGATGAAATGTCAGGTGAGGAGACAAAGCAACCAATACACATAGCAAAGTAGACGTTCTTAAGCACAAAGGACAAAAGTGGTTGGTGAGAATGTCAAAAAACGTGAAAAGGATATTTGCGGTGTTAAAACAGCTTTATCAGAAAATTAAATGAAGCTCAGAATGTCCTTCACATCACACCTTGCCTATAAATAGAAGCATCTTCTTCAGTTTTGAGTACGCGAAAATTCCCAGAGAGCAAGCTTCATTCTTCCTCCTTTTGTTTGTTTTAGGTGAGAGTCTAGAACAAGAGAGAGAGACTCCCTTTACCACTTCCCCTAAGTGTAAAAGACAAAAATAAGAGCCAACGAGTATGACAAATCATACTTCGCGGCTTGCCTCATTTCTTTGTATCCTATTTTATGATTTATTTGTATTAAGTTATAATATTAACTTCATGGCTGTGAGGCCTAAATTTTTATTTATAATGTTAATGCATTTCTTCTACCATTCCCCTATATTCCTTTATCTCGCCATTCACTTTATATTTAATTAATTGCTTGAATGATGTAAGGCGTTATTAATTTTATAGAATTTGGATGTTTACTTTATATGTCTTGTTCAGTTTAAATGTGGTCATCAATGCCTTGTCTCATTCGAGAGAAAAGATAAAGTGTGTGCGACAAAGGCATCGAGAGGTTACTTGCCTTAATATAGGATAAATTGCTTGTAATTCAATCAAAAAGATTAGATACAAATCATCACTTAACTTTAATTATTTAGATCTCAAAAGGCGAGCAAATCTGGCACAAGCACTAAGAGGCTACTTGCCTTAATTTTGAAGTTAATAAATGCTTTCTATCGCCTCAAAATATTAATTCCCCTTACATTACATTTAATTAGTTAAATACTCCTGCACTACTAGGCTAATACATGAGTTCATAATTCATCACATCTCATCAACATGCTCATCTTGCTAACTTCAATCGAACAGTAGTGTAAATACTTAGGATACAATACACTATCCATAATTTTATATTGTTTAAATATTGCGTAGGATTAGAACGTGCGATTAATCCATTTTAAGCACCAATTCCTTATGTTCAACCCTAGACTTACCAGAAAACCACTTGTAACGCCCCAACAATCTGGAATTTAATTTATGGTCTTAAGTGTAATTATGGGAACCTTGGATATAATTGAGGAAACTTGACTAATTATATTTTTGATTTTGTAATTAATTAAGTTGAGGATAATAATTATTTTATTTGGATGATTGGTAGAGATATTGTTTGTAAATAAAGATGTTTGATTGGTTGAATAGAGAGATGTTGTGATTTAATTGGGAAAAGAAAAAAAAAATTAACTAAAAGGAGAGAAAAAGGGAGATTTGGTGAGATTTGGATGAGGAGAGAGAAGGTTGGGTTGTTTGAGAAATTCAATAAGGAAAAGGAAAGAGGATTTTAGTATTGGTTTAATTGGTGTTTAAATAAGGCATAGGGACCCGTGCACCATAAAAACCTATCTTCTTTTTCAAAAAAAAAAAACAAAGAGAGCAAACCCTAATACTTTTGAAAACCCTAACCGCCGCCGGACCCGTCGCCGCCTCCCTTACGAAGTGCCGCAGCCGCCGCCGTAGCCGCACCGTGCGCCACCGTACGTCGAGGGTCACCTCTGTCTCAAGCCGTTCGTGGGCGTCGAGTCGTGTCGTCAAGGGTAGCTGTCGATCTGTAGCCACCGTACGCCGTCGAGCGCCAGCCGCGAATTCAGCCGAATAGTCCCCGCATCAGCCGTCTCGTGTGAAGCGAAGCCCGCATCGCCCAATCGCCTGCTCAGCCACACCGTTGCACGTCGAGCGCCACCAGTCAAAGTTGGTGAAGTCGAGCCGCGACCGCGCCTCCGCAACCCCCAGTCGATCCGCATCGACCCGCGACCCCAGTTGATTCGCACCGACCCGAAGACCCGAGCCGCGTTGCCCAGCTGTCCCGCGCCTCTAGTCGACCGCGCACCGCGTGAAGCAGAGCCGCCAGCTGCCAACCGCACGCGCGCCTCCTCAAGCCGCGCACATGGAAGCCGAGCCGCCCTCCAGCCAAGCACGCGTGCGAGCCGTGCGCCATCCCCGAGCCAAATTCCCTACTCCCAGCCGAGCCGCCTACCTTTTTGAGCCGCCAAGACTATTTTGGTTCGTTTCCCACCTATTTTTGGTAAGTCGAATGGGTTTTTTTAGCATACCCAACCAAGATTTGAATTTTTTAACCCAAATAATTTAATTTGGATTAAATTAAATTATTTCCCTTAAGGAACATCTTGGACCAATTGATTTTTGGAGCGTTGGATTTCTTCAGTAAGGGCTCAAGTTGCAACCTCGACTTAGGGTAAGTCATCTCAACTACATTTTTGGGTCTTAGGTCGTTTTGTAAATTAATTATGAAATTTGGCGTTATTAAACATTTAGGACCTCGCTGCTTGGAAGGCGTGACTTTAGAACTTGTTGAGCAAATTCCCAGGTAAGAGATTTCTACTACTAGCTCTACGACTAAAATCACGAGATCGCATACATTCTTAGTTACACAAATTGAAGACTAGACTGTGTAACGATATGTCAATTAATGAGGACATGATGTGACTGATGATGTGATTTGATATGATGACATGGTATAACGTGGTGACGTGGCTTGTTATGACATTATGTTTGACATTACGATGAGATGTGATATGATGATTAGACGTGATATGATTACGTGATGATGCTATGATATATGTATGTTGTGGTTAAGGTGCATATTAGCTTGCCCTATTAAAGTCGTACGTGTATGGGTGTCCTTCGAGATCACCACCTATTTAGGACTGTGTAGTCCGACGGGACCGCCAGTCTAGCATGGATACAGATATGATTCGAGCAATTCGACGGGATCCACGCAGCCTGATTGTCTTAGCTTTTCTTCCGGGTACGCTACAGACCAGTTTGTCCTAGGTGTTCCTTTAGGTCACCGAAGACCAGATTTTGTTCCTACGGGATCACATGTTGCACGTGTTCGGGAATGTGCCAGTTCTTGGGTACCATTTTTAGGACTCTAATAGAAAGTTAATAAGCACCTAGTGGGACTAGTAGTGGGTCCCTTACTGAGTATTTTATACTCACTCTTTCCATTTCATATTTTTCAGGTAGGGGCAGAGATAAGGGCAAGGGCAAGCTGGCGAGCGACCAGAAGTGACCGTGGCGAGCCATAGGGATCTCTGCTTCCGCTTTACATCTGAGTCTAAACCTTGAGTGTTTGAAATTTTATTACTCTTTATTTGTTATTTCGTTTCTCTAAAATTAGATAGGGCCCGAGTTAGGACTTTAATATTTGTTTACGTTTTGCACATTACTTTTGATTTGGTTTTTTTTTATATAAATAAAATTTTGAGGTTTTGTTCGTTTTAGCCAAACTTTATAACTTTACCTGTGTTATTTACATTTAGTAATGGCTTCGACTTAGTATAAGGAGTTGGGTCGTTACACCACTCGTTTTGCTTACACTTGGACAAGAGAGACGAAAACTTGTGCTAAACGTTAAACATTATGAAATTAGCAACGCATAGGTAGGATTTACCCTTTTTATCGCATGGTCCTAGCCTAGACACTTAAGTCACATAATTAAAACGCACCATTGCATATCTAGGAATCAATTTTATAATGAAAATTACGAAACAAGCAAGTTTTTGGCATCGTTGTCAAGGAATTAAAGATTTTTCTTTTTGGGTTTAATAAGCTATGAGCTAATCTTAAGCAGAAGTTCTATTTAAGCTATATTGTGTATTTTAGCCAAAAAGCATGCAAACAAGTTTATACTACAAGAAATTGGGGTTCCCTCAACGTACAAAATATCGTTGAAGAACAAGCCTTCCATTGACTCCATAATGCGTGCGTTGGGAGAATGAATCTATCCCGATGTATTGTTTCTGACGTCGAGCAAAGCTAGATCATCTTCGACACCGCAAACATAGATGTCAGGGAAGGTGAAACATTTATATAATAGTGTCCTTTTCCTCAAGTGATTTTGACAAGCGTCGGGACTAACTTCAATATTTACAACGTTTACCTTTAAGACATCAAGGGAAATAAAACTATTATTTAATTGTTTCACCTTTCCCAGTGCAATGTAGGGGAACATCGGGATTGTGGCTTATATTTTTTATGTGGTCACCTACAGTGTCGAGGGAAAGAAAATAATTAAATATTATTTTTCGTTTTTCTTGATGCCATACAATTAGTGTTGAGAATGGAGATAATTATTCCTCATGCCATTAGTAATGCATCGGTAATATGGGGCTTTATCACTGACGCATTACCTATAGCGTCAGGAATGAGGCATTTTCTCAACGTTTTCATTATGTGTCGGGAGTTCCCCTATAAAAGCACAGTTTCGTAAATCACAGAACTAAAAGAGAAGGAAAACGAGAGAGAGAGAGAGAGAGAGAGAGACCGAGAAGAAGAGACCTTTGTATGTCTGTCCACCGTGTTGTCGCCGTTCGTCGTTTGTTGCCGTTGCTCCTAATTTCGATAAGTAGTTTAGTTTTAGTTTTGGTTTAGTTTAAGTTTAGTTTTTGTTTAGTTTTGGTTTATATTTTGATTTAGACTATGAATTTAGATGTTGAATTAGTTTTAATTATTAAATTTGAATTTGAAGTATTTTTAGGATTTAAGAATGAACTTTAGATTGAATTTGAGATAGGCATTGAATTTGATATTATGAATAAATTTGAATTTGTTATATTGATTGAATTTGACGTGGGGGTTGTATTACAAATTTGAGGGGGAGGGGGGCATTGTATTGAATTTGAGGTGGGGGTTATATTGAAAATTTGAGGAAGGGGGTGTAATGATTTCAATATTTGAGGTGTGGCGACTATAATTGTTTTAAATTTTCTGTAATTTGAAGTTAAGATTTGTTTGGCTAGCTTGCAGTTATGGTAACCTTTAGTTCGAACTTAGTTGTTGTACATTTCTTAGTAGTTTTGTTTGTTGGAACTATTAGGTAGCTTGTAAAGATTAAAATAAATTGTGATTTATTTCTTATGGTTATCCTACCGTTATGGTAGCTTCTTTAATTCGAACTTAGATTTGAATTAATTAGTAGTTTTTTTAAAAAAGGTAATTGTAATGACTCGAACTTTTAAATTAAGTTAAGGTCATTACTCAAAAGATAAACATAAAAAGACACTTTCTTGGAAAGAGGATAACTAAAATCTTTATAAAATTAATATCAAGATTTTCACAAAAACATAAGGTTATCAAAATTAACAAAAATAATTTGAAAACGTGACCCGCGGGTTCTAACAATTTTGAAGAACTAAAAACAAATAAATAGGACAAAATCTTAAGTAAAATTATTAAAATTTAAAATACTGAAATACATATAAATAAACGTGGAAGCTAACTGTGTCCCCATATGGCATGCCACGAATCACTTCCTGTCGCTCGCCAGCTTCTCAAGTTCTCTACCTTAGCCTGAAATATCAAACATAGGAAAGAGTGAGTATATAAATATACTCAATAAAGAACCCACTACTAGTCCCGCTAGGTGATCTGTTAACTTTTCGTTAGAAACATAATCATAATGTCGAGTGTCGAAGGAGCACACCTAAGTGAGTGAGACCGTACGAACACCCCTAAATCGTGTGAGTGATCCCATAGAAACACCTCTAGTTGTGCGAGTGATTGCAGGTACACACTCCATAAACATATATGTAATACGTAGGTACACCCCTAATCGTGCAAGTGGTCCCGTTAAAACACCCCTAGTCGTGTGAGTGGCCCCGTATACAGAATATAACTCTCCCCTAATCGTGCATGTGATCCGTAGGTACATCCCTAAATCGTGCGAGTGATCCGTAGGAACACCCCTAGTCGTGCGAGTGACCCCATAGATAGGATCACAATACAGGTGGGGTAAAAAGCTCAACCGACAAAGTTAACAGACACACCACAATCCAAAGCATGTAACATTATCATAAACATCATAACATGACAGGAATATTAATCATAACGTTCTTATTCATGTGATTAATAAATCATGTATCATAAACATCATAAACATACTAGTCATCATCGTCAACATAATATTAGTCATCATCAATAACATAATATCAATCATCATCTATAGCATCGCATTATGCATCTTAGCTACCACCAATGCATAATCGTAAATACATGCAGTCTCTTAAATTCAGTTCAAAGGTCCAGTAGTAGAATCTCTTACCTGGAGATTAGCTAAAAATATTTCTTTGCTGACAGTAATTTTCCAATTAAAGTAGATCCTAAATAGTAAGGAAAAATCAATAACTTAATTAATAAAATTTACGAATGGCTAGTATCTAAAATTTCCCAATTTAACTTATTCAAAAATTTAAGGTTGAAACCAATTCAACCTTGATTGGGAAAAATCCAAGATTAAATCTAAACAAATTTAGCCAATTGAACATTTAAAGAAACCCCAATTATATCCAAAATTAAATTAACAATTTTTTTTTAATTTAATTACCTTGGCTTACCAAACTTAACCAAATGGAGATTGAAAAATCATGTAAACCTTGATGAGAAAATTCATCACTTAAATCTTCAAGCTTTGCCAAAGGGACCAATCATAACTAAAACTAGTGAGGCGGCGACGACAGAAGGTTATCTTAGTGAAGGAGATGAAGAACCTTTCTCTTTTTTTTCTTTTTCTTTTCAACTTAAGCATTCTAATGCTATTTATAAACCCAAATAGTAACAATAATATTTATTATTATTATTTCCTTTCACTTTTAGGATATATAGGATATATATATATAATACAAAAATGTATATATATCTTTATTTCCATTATCTTTCTCCAAAATAATTAATTATCTTCCACAATAATTAATTATTATTTATATTTCTTCAAAATAATTAATTATCTTCAATAATTAATTATTATTTATCTTTCTTCAAAATAATTAATTATCTTCCACAATAATTAATTATTATTTATTTTTCTCGAAAATAAATATCCTTTTATAAATAATTATATTTTTCCAAAATATAATTATTTCCCTTTTTCTCTCTAAATAAATATCCTTTCTCTAAAATCAAATTATCTTTTCCTTAAATAATTATATTTCAATAAATATAATTATCTTTTCCTTTCCCATAATAATTATATATATATTTCCACATATACATATAATTATCAAATCTCCAACAAAATTTCTCCTCTATAATTTAATTAAATAACATCCATAATTATTTAATTTAATTCAATTTCAACAACACCAAAAAATCCACAACTTTACTTAAGAGGCTCTTGCAGGTATATCACATTTAATTTAATAAATTAGGTATATAGCACACAATCTTTTAAGTTTGGAAACATAGCAAATTAAAGCCCAGCCCACGTTTAAAATTTGTAAAATTACAAAATTACCCAATGTAATTCCCTTCCATGCAATTTCCCTTCCCGTGCTCCCTTCCGTGGAATTTCCCTTCCTGTGCTCCCTTCCGTGGAATTTCCCTTTCATCCCCAAAATTTAGGGTTTCGCTTCAAATCGGATGGAAAAAAAATTCAATCGTACGAAGAAGAAAACGAACAGACTTCGGACGAACTTGTTATTTTCTTTCTCCCTTTCACGTTTAACAAACTTCGGACAACATCTTGTTGATACACTTGAAAACTTCAGTCGAAAAATGGCAAGGTATTTCATATTCTACACTTTACAGAAACCATTGTTTGATTTTTTTTCTAACTTATACACTTGAAACATCCTCTTGATACACTTGAGAACTTCAGTTGAAAAATGGCAAGGTATTTTTTATTTCTTTTTCTAGTATTTTATATTTTTGTTGAATACAAACAATTTGGAACTAATATTTTATATATTTTTATGGTATACAAACAAAACAGGGAAAAGATTGGAAAAGTTAAAACGAAAAAAAGAAAAATAAATTTTGAGAAGGGTGAAGAAAGTTCAAAGAGTAGAAAAGGACAAAGAAAGAATAAAGGATCATTGAAGAAAGAGGTAATTACTGATATCAATATATATTGTTGATACACCAATATATGTTGTTGATACACTTGCTCCACTAAGCATGATATACTTTATATACTGTTGATACACTTGTTATGATTGCTGATACACTTGTTATGATGTTCTGATACACTTGTTATGATATGTTGATACACTTGTTATGATATGTTGATACACTTGTTATGATTGCTGATACACTTGTTATGATATGTTGATACAGTTGTTATGATTGCTGATACACTTGTTATGATATATTGATACACTTGTTATGATTGCTGATACACTTGTTATGATATGTTGATACACTTGTTATGATTGCTGATACACTTGTTATGATGTGCTTATACACTTGTTATGATATGTTGATACACTTGATATATTGTTGATAATACATTGATTTGTATATTAAACAGGTTAATGCTGAAGAGAACCTTGCAAACAAGGTTCATTACTATTCAAAGTTGACAATAATAGACTCAATTGTCAAAAAGTTGTCCAAAGAGCAAATGCAAATGTTTAGGAAGGGTCCATTTGGGCACCTTCTTGATATTCAAATCAAAAAGTGTCCTGGACAATTGTTAGTTCATTTGATTAGAAGACTGTCTAAGCAATCAACTGACAACACTTTGATTTTAAATCTAGAGGGTTATATAGTAAAATTTGGATTGAGAGAATTTCATTTAATAAGCGGACTGAATTGTCAACCATTCCCACAATCCACAACTTCAAATATCAACGAGGAATTCAATAGTGAATTGAGAATCGCCTGCTTTAGTAATATTGATATATTAGACAGAAACAAAATTATTGCAGCCTTTAGTATAGCATAACTTAGTGACCAACTCATGGTTAAATTAGCAAATCTTCTTATTTTAGACTGTTTTATCAACTACAAACAACTCCATAATGTAGTAGATTGGAAACACCTTAAAATGATAGATGATGAGGAAACTTTGCTAAACTTTCCATGGGGTAGGTTGTCTTTTAACTTAACTGTTGAATATATGAGAAAAGTTGCAGAAGACTTGACCGTCAATTTCTCACTACAAAGATTTCCATACATTTTAGTTTGTTGGGCACTAGAAATCATCCCAAAGCTTTCTGAAAGTCCAAATGGGATAGCCACAAGAATTGGACATCGAAGCCCAAGAATCATAAATTGGAAATTAGAACAGCAACCTGTTTGGATATATCTGCAACGGAATTACTTCAAGTCAAGTGATGTAAGTTCTTTTTCTTCTACAACCTAATCAGTTATATACTACATTGTAGGTATATCACTTTGTTTATGTACCTAGTTAACTTCATATGAAGTGTATCAACTGATGTAACTTTTATTTTAAAAATACAGTTTACAGTTATCCCTTTCACTCCAACTAGCGATGAACTAACCTCTCCAAACTTTCAATTCTTCCTAAATGATGCACCAAATGAAGTTGAGAAAGAACGAAGTGAAGAAACAGAAGATGAGAATGACAAAGGTGATGAGGAAGAAACTGTAAATGATGAGACAAAAAAATCATTGAGAAAAGAAATTCAAGAAGTGAAGAAGGACTTGGAAAGCTTGAAGAATATTGTAGAAAATGGACAAAATGAAGTATTGGAATTGTTAAATAATATAATCACCATAATCAATGAAAGAATGCCAACAGAAAAACAATCACAAGGATCGTACCATGAAAATCATGCTCCAACTTTAAGTTTGCAATGTCTTGAGGAAAGAATGAATATTCATAACTTGGATGATGCAGAGGTAAATATATTATTTTTCTTTTGAATTGAGGTAAATTTATTGTTGTTTAAGGTATATTAAAGTACCGATATAACATACAACTTATATAAATCATACTGATATACATCATTTGTTGATACTGATATACTGATATTACAGATTAATGAAGAAGAAATTGAACAAGAACAGAATGCAGAAGAACTGGAGCAAGCAATCAAGAATATTGATAAGTTCATCAACTAATATACATTTAGTTTACCTGCAATAATTTTATTTTTCTTATGGATATTAATTATTCAATTTTCTTATACATTTTCATAAATCATAAAAGAATCAAGAAGATGCCAAAAAAAATGAGGAAGAAATAGAGAATCAAGAAGTTAATGCAGAAGATCAACCAATGAATCCAGAAAATGAAGACAAAAATGTAAGTAACTTAATATACTTTCTTAGAACAATAAGGTCTATCATTTTATTGTTACGCTTGTTTTAATAAACTTTTCTACTTATTTATTAAAGAATGAAAAAGACAATGAAGAAAAGCAAATGAATGAAGTTTCAAAAGAAGCACATCACCCAACCGTAAGTAATTTAGTATACGTCTTGATACATTTTGATAAAATATATAATACTAGATATATCATCTGACTTATTCACATATTTCATACTTTTCATTTAAAGATTGGAGAATCTGAAGAACAACCAAATGAAAGAGAGTTAGATGGAAAGGAGTTAATGGAAACAAGCCTCAAATTAGTTGAAGACAGCCTCAAAATTCGAGAGGTTATAACTTTTCTAAACTTAAGCTTATTGACTGATACACCTTATTATTCTACGTACATAAACTTGCTGATACATGTTGATTTATTATTATACATTGGATTTGGGTGATAACACAGGAAAAACACCAACAAAATGAAGAAGGGAGGACAAAGGGAAAGAACGATAAAGGCAAACAAGTGGTAAAATCATTTTTAAACTATAATATTTTTTAAATTTTAATTTTCTTTTGTAAAATACTAATAAATAAAATTGTATATTTTTAGGCTACTCAAAATAGAGTACTTACAAGGAAAGCTTCACAACTTGCTGCCAATGATGAAAAGTGTAAAGTGCAACATGTGCAACATGAGCGGCCGAAAAGGAAATTGAAACCCACACCAAAAGCTATTGATTTGGAATTGGCCCAAAAGCATAAATCTCCCAAAAAGGGAAAAAAGTCAAATGTTGCATTTGAACCACCAAGTTTTGATTTGCTACCTTGATAAACTTTTCTTTTGGACACTTTTGAATATATACTTTATCTCAAATCACATAGGTGTTTCTAGTATGTAATATACTTCATCTTGAATCACATAAGTACTTTTCGTATGTGATATACCTTATCTTAAATCACATAGGTATCTTTGGTATTTGATGTACCTTATCTTGTTTTGGTATCTTTGCGTTTGAAGTATCTTATATTGCATATATCACTTAGAAAAAGAATGTTTCTCTGATGTTGATAGACTTTATCTTGGGTATATCACAGGTATATTGGACTATAAATACCTTATACCAAGTGTATCAATTAAAAACAAAAATAAAAAAAAATGTAGTAGAGAAGAAAATATTCAAAAATAAATTGTTCAAATAATACATCACTGATAATTGCTAAATTTCAAAATAAGTAAATTATTCAAATAATTGCTAAATTTCAAAACAATTAAATTGTTCAAATAGGTTCAAATCTACAAGTTCTAATATTATGACCGGCTCTCTTACAACGACTACATTTTGAGCTCTTTGAAACTTCACCAATAGAAGGAATCCTTCTTTTTCGAGGCCTTCCTGCTGGACGTCTAAATACTGGAGGCAATATATTGTCGTTCACCTCTACAACACTCCAATCAGTATGGTTACCAATCGGACGAACTAAACCACCATAAGTTGCAAACAATACAGTAGCATAGTAATAATGTGAAACGAATGCATAAGGATTCAAATTAAGACTACGAATGACAATAAGAGCATGAACACATGGAATTTTTTCTAGATCCCAAAAAAGGCAACTGCAGCTATTACAATTCAACTTTACTAAAAAATTCTTGCCTTCATCAACTACTTGAAATTCAACTTCACTCACAGGATTCACCTGAACACAAAAAATTATGGTATATCATCAGTGTATTAACTAATCATTACACTTCAATACAGTATATCGATAATTGACTATTATAAACAAATATCTAAAACATAACACTTACAATGAAGCTTCTTGATTCATCAACTAGCTTTCTTATTAGTCCTTCAGCCCAAGAACTCAAAACACTCTTTAAACATGAGACTGCTTTTCTTCTCTCATAAAACCACCGTTGAAGAAACTCTCTAATGGCCTCAAGCAAGGATGCAACCGGTAAGTCTCTATCAATCTTCAACTTAGAATTCAAGCTTTCACAAATATTCGTTGTCATTATTGGATATCTTCTTTTTCTAGAGTATGCGCGGGATCATCTCTCAAAACCAACTTTCATAAGATATCCTCTAATAGATGGGTATATCGACTCCATCCATCTCATATATAACTCGAAATCATCTATTGTATACGAGTATGCACATTGACGAAAAAGCTTTTCAATTAAAGAGTCTTTAAATGACAACTTCACACTTTTTAAAAGATGTTCTACACAAACGCAGTATTGTACCGTTGGAAACACATCTAAAACACCCTTTGGAATACTTATATGTCTATCAGAAATAATAAACAATCCCTTTCGATCTCCAAAAGAACGTTTTAATTGTTCAAAAAACCATTTCCAAGAAGCATCATTCTCCGAATCTACTATAATAAATGCAAGAGGGAAAATTTTACTATTACCATCCATAGTTGCAGCAGTTAACAATGTTTCACCATACTTACACTTTAAAAATGTCCCATCAACGGCTATATTTGGTCTCCAATATCTCCAATCTTCAATTGATGATGCAATAGCCATAAAACAATATTTCAAATGGCCATTTGGATCTATTTCGTATGCAGTAAATGAACCTACAAAAAGGGAACAAAATAAAATAATCAATTTAATAAATGCACTAGATTAAAACATATAATTAGTATTGCATACATCATGCAATGAGTATACTTCATAATAGGTATATCAGTAAACTGATATAAAACACTAAATAGTAAAACATATAATCAGTATTGTGTACATCATACAATAAGTATACTTCATAATAGGTATATCAGTAAACTGATATAAAACACTAAATAGTAAAACATATAATCAGTATTGCATACATCATACAACAAGTATACTTCATAATAGGTATATCAGTAAACTAATATAAAACACTAAACACTAAACTGGTATACAACAACTAGTTAGTATACCAGCTATACAAGTAAAATAATGAATTTAATAGCAATAGTATAAAACGAAATAAATTGAACAATATAACAATTGGTAGAAAAACAAACCTGGATTTATTTCTTTTAGCTTTGAGAAGAACTTTGGAATCAAAGCATAAGAATCATCGACATCTCCTTTCAACAACTTCATAACAGATTCTTTTGCTCTCCAAGCCTTATAATAACTAACAGAAACTCCATAATTCATACGCATATGATGGATGATATCTTTTGGTGTTGAATGAGAATAACTATACCTCAAATAATCAATCATACAATGACTAACAAATTCTGAAGATGCTTGCTTATGAGAAGAATGAACAATCATTGAGCAACTATGATCACTAACGTCTTTTCGAATCATCCATAATTCACTTCTTTTATAACGCGACGCTCTAACAAACCAAAGACAACCATCTTCATTACATCTCAACTCAATTGATCTTGAATTAGATCTCAATGTCTTAAATTCAAAATTACTCTTGACAGCTATAAAGCGAAATGACTTCAGCAAAATTTCTTTACTACAAAACAAATCCTTCTCCTTAAAAGTCAACCCATCCTTACTATTAGTAATATCAACATCTCTAAAAATTACTAATTCATCTCCCAAATCAACCTCAACTATGGAAGAAGAACAAGAAGAACCAACTGAAACATCCAAAATCGTATTTACAGAATGAGCAACTAAAGGATATTGGGTAGATTGATCCTTAACCAATGTCAAGAACCAACTCACATCTTTATTTTCAACAATCTTTAGAACATGTTGAACACTATTACTACCTATAGGCAACAAAACCGAAAGTTCAATACACGACTCAACTTGAATTTCAGTACGTATCAAGTTCACAAAAGAATCAAATGATGATATCACTTCATCAACCAAAACACAATTTGTTTTGTAATCCACATAGGACTGTTGCTCATCTCATTGACCACTATGAAAAATAATTACTGCAAGCTTAACCATAACTACAATGAACTGCAACAATTTAGGAAAAATAAAAAACACGTAGTAAGTATATCAGTCAATTAATACATATAATATAAGTATATCATACAACTGATACAAAAAACTGAAACAAATTAAAAAAAATAGAACCAAATCATGTTGGTTCGGGAAAACAGAACCAAATCGTAGATATTATGAACAAATAAAAGAGATGAGTAATAACAAATCGTAGCCCTAATTTTAATAAATAATATACTAACTTGTTGTATGATATTAGGGCAAATACATACATGATTCTTTTGGACGGTGGACAAGAGGCTGAAGAAGACAAGGAGAAGAGAAGTCGGCAAATAGGAGAAATCGCGAAGAAGAACGACGCAGTAGAGAAGAAGAAAACGAAGAAAGAATGGTGGACAAGAGGCTAAAGAAGACGAGGAGAAGAGAAGTCGGCAAATAGGAGAAATCATGAAGAAGAACGACGTAGTAGAGAAGAAGAAAACAAAGAAAGAACGGTGAACAAGAGGCTGAAGAAGACGAGGAGAAGAGAAGTCGGCAAATAGGAGAAATCGCGAAGAAGAATGACGCAGTAGAGAAGAAGAAAACGAAGAATGGAGATTGAAGAAGAAAACGAAGAATGGAGATTGAAGAAGAAAACGAAGAATGGAGATTGAAGGAGAAAACGAAGAATGGAGATTGAAGGAGAAGAACGATAAAGAAAAGTAACAAGATAAAGCAGCATAAGGGTAATTTTGTAGTAATGAAAAAAATGAAATAAGAAATATCAACAAAAATTAAAAAATTGCTATATCTGCAAAATTGAAAAGATTGGTGCTGATTTTGCTAAATTATGTTTTTATTTTGCCACCCAGTACAATTTCCCTTTTTTTATTTGGTTTATTGATCATTTTGTACCTTTTCTTTGAAGTATCACTAAATCCACGAATTTTCAATATATCTTAAATTTAATTTTTCAAATTAAGTTTAGGGAAATTGTATTGGGTGACACAATAAAAATCTAATTTAGCAATATTAGTACTAACCTTTTCAATTTTGCAAATATAGCAACTTTTTAATTTTGGTTGATATTTCTTATTTTATTTTTTTCATTATTCCAAAATTGCCCTTCTCTGCTGTTTTCTCTTCCTCTTTCGTTTTTCTTTATTGTTCTTCATTTTTTGTTTTCTTCTTCTCTTCTCTATTGTTCTTCTTCACCATTTCTCCTATTCACCTACTTCTCTTCTCCTCATCTTCTTTTGCCTCTTTTCCACCGTTCTTTTCCACCATCCTTCTCTTCTCTCTTCAGTTTTGTTCTTTTAGGTTTCTCCCTCTTCGTCGGTTTTTTTTTTTAATCATCTTCTCCTCGTCTTCTTCTCCTATTTTCCTCATTTTTTCTTCAGTGAAAACAAGAATTATGTATGTATTTCTTCCCCTTTTTTGAAGCTCTAATATTATTTCTGTGAATTGCTCATATGTTATTTATTAAAATTTGGTCTACGATTTTTTCTTCCTCATCTCTTTTTATTTGTTCCTAATATCTTTTATCGAAAGGAACTTCGTAGATCAGTTTGGTTTTATTTAGTTACGTTCTGTTCTATTTTTTTTTTTTTTTATTTGTATCAGTTTTCATATCAGTGGTATGATATACTTATATTATATGTATTAGTTGACTGATATATTTATTACGTGTTTTTTATTTTTCCAAAATTGTTGCAGTTCATTGTAGTTATGGTTAAATTGGTAGTAATTGTTTTTCAGAGTGGTCAATGGGATGAGCAACATTACTACGTGGATTACAAAACAAACTGTGTTTTGGTTGATGAAGTGATATCATCATTTGATTCTTTTGTGAACTTGATTCATACTGAAATTCAGGTTGAGTCATGTATTGAACTTTCAGTTTTAATTTGTTGACTATAGGCGATAATGATGTTCAACATGTTATTAAGATTGTAAACATACCATAACAACTGTATCGACAATACATAAAGTGTATCATGCTTAGTGCATCAGGTGTATTTAATTAATTGAGTGTATCAACAGTTTTGCAAGTGTGTCAACAACATATCAAGTGTTTCAAACTAATAATATGTACCAATGAAGTTTAGCAAGTGATTAAGTATATTACATCTATCAAATGTATTAGCAAACAAACAAGTGTATCAACGATATATAAAGTGTATCATTCTTAGTGCATTAAGTGTATTTAATTGATTGAGTATATCAATAATTGAGCAAGTGTATCAACAACATATCAAGTGTTTCAAACTAATAATATGTATCAATGAAGTTTAGCAAGTGATTAAGTGTATTACATCTATCAAATGTATTAGCAAACAAACAAGTGTATCAACGATATATAAAGTGTATCATTCTTAGTGCATCAAGTGTATTTAATTGATTGAGTATATCAATAGTTGAGCAAGTATATCAACAACATATCAAGTGTTTCAAACTAATAATATGTATCAACGAAGTTTAGCAAGTGATTAAGTGTATTAAATCTATCAAGTGTATCAGCAAACAATATCAAGTGTATCAGCAAACAATATCAAGTGTATCAGCAAACAATAACAAATGTATCAACGATATATAACGTGCATCAACGATATATAAAGTGTATCATTCTTAGTGCTTCAAGTGTATTTAATTGATTGAGTGTATCAACAACATATCAAGTGTTGTAAACTAATAATATGTATTAGTAAAGTATTAGAGAGTAAAAAGAAAGTGTACGAGGAGTACATCAGCAAAACAAATCAGGTGTATCAACTGTATATATTGGTGTATCAACCGTATATATTGGTATTAGTAATGACTGAAGGGTAACTTCGTAATTTCGTATTTTTAAAATGCGGGTTGGACTTCAATTTTGCTATTTTTGCAAATGTAAAAATGATGTGCTATGGGCCTAATTTATGATACTATAATTGTCATATTTGCAAGAGCCCCTTAAGTTTAACCAAAGTAAAATAATAATAATAATAATGTTTATGACAGAAAATACAATATATATATATATATATATATATATATATATGTTTTCAAAATTTATAATAATAAAAGAAAAAGGCTAATAGATAACATTTTTTAAGAAATTAACTTTAACAATGAGACTAAACTAAATATTTTATGATTTATTTATTAAAAGGAGGGACTAAAATTAGATAATTGAAAGACGGACTGAATATGAACCAATTTCAAGGAATAGGGACCCAAATAATATTTTTGCCAAAAGTGTTTAAATTGAGGTAAGAACATTCTAACTTTTGACTTCAGAGCATGTCTTCATCAATCAAGCTATTATTAGATTGAGAGCTAATTTTAAATTAGTTTTGGAGACATTTGTATGGATAGCAAACCACAAAATTAAAAATATTTTATAAAATATAGAAAAAAAAAATTCTTTAATAAGCTATAAAGAATTTAATAGATTTTGCTATATTTTATAAATAATTTCAATGGTTTACTATATTTGAAAATGTCCCTTAATTTTTAATTGTTTCAATATATTTATTTATATAAAATTATTACAAACGGTAAAACTACCGAAATGTTTATAAAATATAATAAAATTTGATATTCTATCAATTTACATTGTAATGCTCTGAGTTTAGAAGGAGATAATTTGATATTCTATAAATGTAGATTGTAGTGCCCTGAGTTTAGAAGGAGACACGAATGATAGTTTAAGAGGAGACATGAATGATCCGTAGTTTAGGAAGAGACATGAATGATCCGATATCACATCTCAACGAAAGGGATCTTAAGGACATGAAAATAATGTTAAAAAAATTAAGAGTTACTACTTATACCAACAATATGCAACTTTCTTCTCGGTATCACAATCACAAGAACATAGAAATCGCAAAGTTTGTTTCGCTCGAGATAATTACATGTTACTTCTGGGAATTCTCTCAAATTGTAGTCTATTTTGTTTAATTATTGATATTTTCTTCAAAAGCAAATAAATATTTAACTCAGACATACTATCGATAGACGGATTCAAATGTATAGGTTTGTTATCTAAATCCCAACAATTATTTAAATTCTAGAGTATTGAACTTTTCAAGTATATTCATACTCATATCTACCCTCAGACATAAAATTTCGAAAAGTATCAACTTTTACTTTTCTTTTAGATTATCTGGAATTCATAATTCATAATAAATCTATGTCAATTGAGCTACACTAATGTTGTCATTAATTCTTATCATTTCTAGTCAATTTGTTAGAGTACAAAACTAATTTGAACGTTTGAGAGAACTATCTGAGTTTCAAACGATGTAGAGACACTTGACTCTCCCTTGACATTATTGCCCCATGAAAAACGGGCAGAGTTGGGCATTATTTATTTATTTATTTTTCATATGTAAAGAAGTAGGCTCTTCAACTAAACTTTTACAAAAATGTCTTCATTTACAATCTACGTTGCAAGTATATAAACTAGTCAAAAATGAAAAATTAGAATCCTTTTAACACAGAAATAACCCTACCAAAAAATATAAGATACTTAAATAGAATCTCTGACTTGATTCACAATTGGTCAAAGCCATTACAAATTATGGTCACTGGAAGATACTTACTTCATCACACTTGGTCTTCTTCGTCTCCTGCTTGTTGTCTCCATCTCCATTTTCTTCCCCATCTACTGGATGGTCACTGTTTGAATCAGCTCCACATCTTTTTCTTTGAGGAACAACCTGAAAGAAAGAATCCTTCCAATCTCTTGTTTCCAAGTACTTGAGTAGAATCTCTATGACTTGGTTCACAGTAAGGACCTGGAAATGACTATTGTAAGAGTAATAAATATAAGAAGTCAATTTGTAATCTTGTAGGTCGGAAATCCAAAAAGCCTAAGCTCACTTTGTTTTGGCCAAGAAACAAACCTAATTGACCCACTTACACCCCTACAAAATTTGGTTAAGAGCATTTCTTTTGTAATCACTTTTACAGCCTACTGGAATGCCTCGGCTCCTATTTGTTATTCGCATTGTTTTCAGATAAAGAAATATTCATTGATCAACGAAAAGGAAAAAACCTTACAAGAAGTATTCTCAATCGGAGATTAAATAAGATAAACAGAAATGATTGAAAGGGTGTTTTATCCCTGCACCAATAAAAAGCAGAACACAAACCATATCCATAAATCTATCCAAAAGGAGCACTGTACTTGACATTGTCTAATAAGTTGAATCGTGGGGCTTTTAACTTTACTCGTTGGAAACTTGGAGATTGCAAAAGGAGGCCTCACTGGGTACGATACAGAGCCCAACGTTTCGTGGCATATGGTTATTTATGAGCAAGTATGCTCCACACCTGTTTGAGTGGGTCTCAAATTGTGGGCGTTAAAGTCTCTAATATAAAACCCATAGGTCTATAAGCTTTTTAGGCTTTCCCATTTATAAAATGTTTCCATGAGATTAATCAAATACTTAACTTTTTAGAGGATTTTAGGGTGGGATTATAAGAGAAAAGCCTTCTTTGGGTCATGTTCCGTTCAACGTGTTTACAATTTGCAGTTTGGAGGTTACATTATGCAAGCTTCAGTTTTGCCCTTTTTTTTCAGGAAATTTGTATTCATATTGGTTTTCATCATCCTTAATCAAATGAGGAGACAACAGAGTTGTGAGCCCCTTCAGGAGCTTTCCATATATTTTCCTCTTCCATCTATTAAGCGTCCCTTCACCCTTCCTTGAGCCCCCTTTCATTCTTCCCTCTTTTAAAGGTTTGAGATCTCAAAGGTGGTCAAATTCAATGCTCAGCATCACATGGAAAAGTTGATACTTGGGATTCTTTTTCCTTTTGTAAGTAAAGCGTTTGTGCATTTTGTGTAAAGCATCTTAAGGATCTCGACCATATCCTTTGGAATAGTCGGTTCACAAAATCCATTTGGATTCACTTTTTGGTCATTTGTGACCTATTAAGGACCTGGCCGTGAATGCTATTCTACGATGGAGAAGTTCTTTTGCCCCACGGGCAAGCCCTTTTTTGCTATTCCGTGGGGTATTTGTTTAAAGAGGAATGGTAAAATTTTCAAAGGGGTTAAAAGGTTTCGGGAAGAGAATTAGGAAGTTGCTAAATTCAATGCCCACAAGATTTTCTAATTGTCAATTGGGTCTTATTCTCGTTGGTTTGAGTTCTATTTTGTAGCTTTTATTGAGGCTCCTTTTTGAGATGTTCCTTTTCTTGTATGCCTTCTACGTTCTTTCATTTTTCTTCAAAACTAAGTAGTTACAAGATTGGAGCACAATTGTATTCTTAATCTCCAATTTTGTAAGTCCAGGATGACAGAATTTAGAGTCCCGAAATGTCAATAAAAGTAATTAGGATGTACAAACCAAGAAATACCTGAGAGCTAGACATCTTCAAGTAACTTCCTATTGGAAGTCTTGCTGTTTGAATTTCCTGTTCTTGTGCTTTCTTCAAGGTAATCCCTTTCCATCTGTTACGATCGACTAACCCACCAACTATATAAATTTTCTTTAGATCAAGGTCATCAAGCACAGTTTCTGAGTCTGCTGTGAGATATACCAGATTTTCCTTCTGCTCTTGCAAAGCATCTATGTATGATCTACGTTCCTTCTCAATGATCCATTTATCAAATCCTGGAAGCCTTTGCAGTTGGCTTCCCATTTCTCCATTACACCCAGTCAACCAGAGATGACAAGGAGAAGGGCATCTTCCATTCACTGCATAACAATACATTATCTGCAGGTTTTTACCCAATAAAGATACTCAGAAAACTTGCTGTTTCCAAAAGATCATTGAATCATTACTAGTTAAATTAATTTGAGAATTAACATACAAAATAAAGAAAAATGCGACATGAGGATAAAACGTCAAAGTTGTGAATCCGACCAAAGTCCCACATCGGTTAGATAAGGGGATGATCTTGGGTATACAAGTGAGAACAACTATCTTCATTGGTATGAGGCCTTTTGGGATGGTACCAAAAGCAAAGCCATGAGATGTATATCCAAAGTGGACAATATCATACCATTGTGGAGATATTCGAAGGGTTTGTTGTCTTAACAAGTGGTACCAGAGTCATACCTCTAACTTAACCATGCCAGTATGATCCTCAGGTGTTGGAAAAAGATGTAATAAAAGCCTCGAAAGCCTAAAAAAGTAAGTCACGATGAGATCCGTGGTTAGACTCTGTCGGATGGGCAGGGAGTTAGCTCAGATAGAGCTTGGCGGATGTGATGACTATTTGAGGGAAGGATTGTGGTGATTTGTTCGAGAGAGTTAGCTCAGATAGAGCTTGGCGGATGTGATGACTATTTGAGGGGAGGATTGTGGTAATTTGTTCGAGGGGAGGATTGTGAATCCGACCAAAGTCCCACATCAGTTAGATAAGTGGATGATCTTGGATATATAAGTGAATACAACTATCTCCATTGGTATGAGGTCTTTGGGATGAATTGATGGACAATATCACACCATTGTGGAGATATTCGGGGGGCTTGTTGTCCTAACAAAAGTTTTCAGTAGTCTTCAAAAATGAATCACTTGTATATTGAAAAAGATCCAATTCGACATCACAATAAAAAGCAGCATCCTGACCATGGCCATAACTAAACTGTGAGGACAAGAATAAAGAATAAATGACCTATGAAATGCTACGACATAGTGATGATGACGTATTTTAGAATGCCTTGGCATGATAAGTAACTAATGTAGGAAATCAGTAAAATGTGTCATGCTATGCATTTTTATTTCTCCAAAAAATATTCCATCTTAGTCATCATAGTCTTTTCCAATTAAATACTGCCCATCATACATTTTGTAGGACTACCGTGCACTTAGGTGCAATATAAACTTATATTCTCACATTAGAAATCTTATACCATCATAAGATTCAGAGTTAAATTCGATCCTATAAATTTATGCTTTTATTAAAAACGTAAAAAGTCCAAAATTTGAAAAGGGTGACTCCTATGATGCTCTCCTCTTTTTCTTTATTCTCGTCTCCATCTTCCAGTGGTTCTCAAGTCTTTTGACAGGGTGGGATTAGTCAAGCATTTGATTGGTTGAAGATCAAGGTGGCTAGTAGTGGAGAGGTAGGTATCCATTATCCAAGGCTGTCTGAATGAAGTAATAGTTCTATTCATTCTCTCTCAACCACGCAGTATCCATATAATCGTTGAGTAATAATTCCAAGGCTACTGTTATAGCCTAAATACCAAATTATTCTGAGGCTTCCACGTGATGGTCATTCGTTGAGTTGAGACTACCTCTGAAGAATGCTTATGCTGGAATTTTAAAACAATAAAATAAATAAATAAAAATTTAAAAATGGCAATGAATAAATGCAACCATCATTCCGGAAGGAGGAGAGAAGGTTGGGAACCCTTCCATGATATCATAAAGAGTTACCAAGGACAAAAGTGCAGACGGAGACACAAACCAGGTTAGTTGGTTTTGTTTCAATTGGAGCAAGCGAAGGAAGATCACAGAACCTATATAGATGGAGTAAACCTTGAAATCTCACACATCAATCTTGGAAGTATATGACATTAATAGACCAAGGAATAAGTAATTCAACATCAAGGATAAATAACACTTCCCCCAGAGGTCACATTTTCAAATCTGTTGGTGGCCTTACTATGGAAAATCGTTTGTCTACGAAATTCTGCATCTAGGGGCAAGAGCGGACTATACTTTAAAAAACACCATGGATGAATATGAACAAATACACTAATGGTCCCTCACAAAATCCATTAAAATGAATATGTAAATATTATTTGAAGAAAAAATAAAAAATAGGAAACTCTTTTGGGAAGATTCAAACTTCACTTTTATCATTTTTAAGGGTCTTTTCCCCTAAAAAAACCAAACAAGGTCAAAAAATTGATATTGATGTAAATCATACATATTGCTTTAATGCTCTCTTTTAGCGTAAAACTTACCCTTCTCTTTGCCTCCTATAACCTCACTTCTCTTATGCCCCAATTGAACTGTTTTTTGTTATTCCTTTGGCACATAGTTTGCTTTTTTTTTTTTTTGTGTAATTACATCTCGATGATTATTTCTTATACACACAAACTTCTAGGGGCCGTTTGGGGGAAAGGTTGGATTATGGAAGGTTACGGTTATGATAAATATAGTGTTATGATAAACCTAGGGTTATAATAAGATGTGTTTGGAGAAGGGTTATAAAGGAAGTGTTATGATAAGAAGTGTTTGGGGAAGAGTTACGTAGATAGTGTTATAGAATTTATATATTTATATATATATACACATACATACATACATTTATTTAACTACAACGTTCATTTCAACAAATTAGTTTTATGAATGTGACATGCAACCCGTAAAAATATAAATAAGTGCAAATAACAAATGGAAATACGAAATACCAGAAATAATGAGGTTGAGATTGATATTAAAATTTAATTACCTTCAATCAACTCTATGTTCGAATTCATATCAATATATTTGTGAAATTACAATTTTGATATAAATCTCATAAGTACAATACGAGATTGATATGCATCCGAACATAGATTTGATTGAAGGAAAGTAAATTAAAATTTTAACTGTGTAATCACAGTAAATTACCTAATTCAAGAATAAAGGAAGAAATTAAAATTTTAATAAAGTAATTGTACCAAATTTATAACTTAAAAACAAGTTGTGTTTTAAAAATAAAAAAAAATTAAAATTAACAAAACACTTAAGTATACAAATTATAAATGAGAAAAAAATAGATTGAGGAAGAGTTGAGAAAGGGTTGAAGAAGCGTTGTGTAATCTCAATAACTAACTAAGATGTCATGGATTCAACCCATTGAAGTCATTTACCTAGGAATTAATTTCGTGCAAGTTTCCTTGACATCCAAATTTTGTAGGGTATCTTGCAAACTAGAACTGGTGTCTAGAGTTGTAGGCAAAGGAGGTATCTTTGAGATCAAAGTATGCAATATCCCACTTGAATACTTGATAGGTGATCTATAGAAACCTATCTTTCATCGTCAAAATGTTTGGGGTATTTATCCAACACACTAAGGAAATTATAAGAAAGCTTCATTTGGTTGAATGCATATCAAAGACAAAAAAATTTAACCAATTCTCCAACTGAAACCACTATGCTATGAGACCTGGGATTAGCATCGTGCATACAAATTTCTGAAAAGTAATAGACTAAAACATCTTCCAAGAGCTTGGTGATAGGAATGCCATTGGATACTAAAGTATATTAGTAATTAGTTAAGGAGATTGTTATGGTATTTCGTCATACATAGAGGAACGGCAAAAGGAGAAAGAATTTTTTTAAAAGGGTTGTGTACAAGGAGCTCCTTAGAGTTCCGTATCTTTGTAGCAAGAAATTTTACTAGTATTCAAATAAAGGATTGCAATCCTATATGTACTCCAACTGAGTCTGGCTTGGAACTAAATAAAGACCATGAAGTAAAGAAGAAAGAAGGTGAACGACATACTATATAACCACATTGTGGGTAGTTTGATGCATTCACCTGGAAGAAACAAGATTTCGGGAGAAGCCAACGCAGTTACATCTTTTTGGGATACTGAAAGGATTTTTTATTACTTGCAAAAAGAGACAAAAAATGATGGGTTGTTCTACAAAAGTGGGAAATAAAAATAAGAAAATCGAATTTCGGAAGTAATTATGCTGGGAGATTGAAACGATGGAAGGAGCACTTCAAGTCATGCGTTTGTGTTATCTCAGGCAGCATATTTGGTGGTTTTCCAAGAAACATCCATTTGTTACTTTATCAACTACTAACGCTAGATTTAAGCCTGCCAAGGCTTGCCTTTTTCAAACTATTTGGCTAAGAAACTGTCTTCCAAGAATAACAACCAATTTCACTTCTTAAAGGGCACCATAGAAGAAGCCCTTCATTCCATTTCCATCTACCAGAAACATTTAACAAACCTCTTAAATAGATAGACAGCATTTTAGAAGTAAAAAATTAAAAAAATATATAGCATTAAAAAGTATTCGATTCGCACCAGAAATAGTTAATCAACCATGTGAAGTGTGAGTAACAAGAAAAAAAGACCTGCTGAACAAGACTGTGAATCTCCGAAGGGGTCATGAGGTGAGAAAATTCAAGGTCGATGACAATATTTTGGCCACAATCTTTGGCGGTGTTGAGTCTCACAATTTTCTTCTCCCTATCCTCCGACCTCTTCCCCATCCTCTCCTTCCTCAGATTTCTCCGAGATTCGATCAGTTTGGCTCTCTCCTCCTCTGTAACACAGGCCAGTTTCTCTTCCCATTCCTTCCGTTTGCGCTCGATGTCTTTCTTCTTCTGCTCTTTAGCCTGAAGTTTCTTGTCCGCTTTCTTCGCTTCGTATCGTTGTTGCTTCAGAAGCTTCTTCCTGGCATTCTTGGAGAGGGAAGGTTCAGGAGGATTGCAGGCGGAAGGGGAACATGGAGGATCAATTTTAGGGCTGTGGCCCCCTTCTACATCCTCCATTGTTGGCTACCAAATGCAGAGTCACAAATACACTAGGGAAACTGTAAATTGCGTTGCCCCAAAAGGTGGTGAACAAAAGATATAGAGAGTTTGAAACTTCGAAATTAACTTGTAAAACTTTTTTTTTTCTTTGGAAAATTTGATAGAAAAAGGAAACTTACATAATGCAATAAAACTCCTAGTCACTTTTCAAATATTTATGTTCTATCCTTTCCCCATCAATCTTCCTCCTATCATTGCGTCTTTTTTTTTTTTTTTTTTTTTTGTCTTCCTTTCATATTTTCTTCTTTTCTCTTTTTCTTTTATTTATTTCCATAGTTTTCAATCGTTTATTTATGTCATTTGATATTTACATGGTTTTTCTTTTTTTACTTTCATTTTTTCACTTCGATTTATTTCCGTTTTTTTTACTTCCATTTATTTCCATTATCTTTCTACTTTTTTCAACAAAATAGTAAAATCTAAAAAATCATTTAGATTGAAGTAGCTAAACGGAAATATATATAAAATATAAAGAATTTAAAAAAAAAATCATGTAAACCATGGTTTAAAAAAGTAAGCGATCTGAATTGGAGTAACCAAATTTAAACGATCAGATCGAGTATAAATTGTAGCAATATCTAAACGATCGTGTATATTACGCATATTATTGACGGTGTGGTTGACGGGTATTTACATAGTGGGTCTTTGGCATTTTTCCATTTTTGGAATTGTTGTATACAATGTAAATATTTTACCCTTATAATGGAAACTATCAAAAATACTTCATAAAACGTATATATTTGGTACGATTATTTAGATTTGGATACAAGTTCGTTTAAATTAACCCAAATCTAAACGATTTTTCTTCGCTTACTTTTTCAACATTCTTTGTTAACGATTTTTTTAATTCTTTGTTATAATAACAAATCAATTTGTTTAAAGGATTGTTTAGATTTGGGTACCTCAACTATTTTTTTAATACTCTATTTAGCTATTCGTTAACAAAGAAGGGAGGACAAAGAATATTTAAAAAATGGTTTTTTATTTTCGTTTTTATCCCTGATTTTGTGGTATATTATGGTTTTCATTAAATGGAATTAATAAGTTTTATAGGAAATTGGCTGAAGCGCGCTTTTTGTTATTTGCGCACGGAACTCACGTTATCCTGATTATGTGGTACACTAAACAGAATAAATAAATTTTATAGCAAATTGGCTAACGAGTGCTTTTTTTCATTCCAATTGGCTGACTGAGTGCCTATTTTATTCCATTTTGCTCATGATTGTGTATTTTAAGATTTTCACTCTATGCAAATGTATCTATTTAGTTATCCTAATCAAACATTTGTATCTAACAAATGTTTATATATTTATCTAATAAAATTATATCCTTTATCTTTAATAAATGTTTAAATATTTATTTTCTAAATTTTCTAAAATTCTAAAACAATCTATTTCTATCTAATTGTTTGAGAATTTTTCTTTTTTTTTTTTTTTTTTTTGACAAAATCTACCATTTTTTTGAATTTAAGCCCTTCGGCTTAGTTTGTAATCTTTAATTTGTAACTCAAATCCATTTCAACATTATTTTTATTTTTAATAATTCTAATTATATTCTTGTCTTAAAAAACATGATCAAATACGGATTTTTTAATAATTCTAATTACGTTCTTGTCTTCAAAACATGATCAAATACGGATTAATTGAAAATATAACACTTTTGAAAGAGAGGTAAGAAAACAAGTACTTTACAAATTAGGATGCCAAAAATTTTGTTAAAGAGACGCACCCATATTTATGGATTATTTTCACAAATATAGTGTTTTTGGAAACTAATAACAAAAATATGGTAGTTTTTGAAGAAATGATAAAAATGTGGTGAATTGCCCACTATTGACAAAAATATGGTGGTTTTTTAAAACAAAGAAAGTCGTCTACCGGCTTTCGTTAATCCACGTCAACCTATTTTGACTAATTTGACCCACGTGAAACGTGGACCGGATATGGTACACGATTTCCTTAAAAAAGAAGAAAAATTATGGTTTATTTTCTTAAATACATAATTAATCAAAGATATAATTAAGAAAAACTTAATATTCATGCTATGATTATTATGGTTTAATTTCTTAGAAAAAAACTATCATACTTTTAAAATCCCTAGACATTTAATTAATTAATCAATGAAGCCCTTATTTATGGTTATTATGGTTTAATTAATTAAAAACTTAAGTAATCAATCTTTATTTTTGTCCTAATCTAGTAACAATTATTATGATTATTATGATCACTCACAACAAACTTTAATTTCTATGTTTAAGGGCTTTAGGAATTTCTCCACACATTTTTTTTAGAACAAACATTTAAAATCCTCTTACCACCTAATTCGCTTACATTACTTACTTTTTAAACCATAATGATAATTTAAACTAATTAATTAGAAAGATTTGTATGGTCTAAATTTTAAAACCATAGTAACAACTTAATACATAGTAGAAGGATGTGCCATGAAACTTGGAATTAATGAATTATATGAGATTTGTTATAAAATTTTTAAGTTAAAAAAAAAAAAACTTTCATAAATGTAACAAAACTGCCTGTGTAACAAAGCCTATAAAGTTATTCATTTTTTAAATGTTCAAAGTTTGCTCTTCCATCCTTCTTCCCCATTTATCTGTTCCATCATCTTTCTTCTTTTTTTTTTTTTTTTTTTGCTTTCTTCCCGCTTTTGTCTATTCCTTCATCTTTCATTCTTTTCGTCTTTCATTCTTTTTTTTTTTGTTTAAGATTGTGTATTAAATATAAAAGATATTTTTTTTTCAAACTTTTATTTGGTTGTTCAAGATCGTGTATTATAAAAGACTGGAAAAAAAAGTCGTTTAGATTTGGGTAGTAAAATCTAAACGATCATGTACAAAAAATAGCCAAATCTAAATGATTGGTGTACAAAAAATCCTAAAAAAAATCGTCTAGATTGGGGTAGCCAAATCTAAATGATTGTGTACAAAAAAAAAAAATTAACGATCGTGTACCAAAATAATCTTACAAAAAATCATTTAGTCAATCTAAATGACCATGTACATCGTGCAGAGAATTTAAAAAATAAATTATTTAGATTTGATTACCCAAATTTAAACGATCAAATCTAAATAATCATGTACAAACAATTTAAAAAATAAATCATTTAGATTTGACAATCCAAATCTAAACGATTGTGTACCAAATAGCAAAATCTAAACAAACGTGTACCAAATAATAGCCAAATATGAGTGATCGTGTACTAAATATATTACGTGCATTGTTGATGGAGCATTTTTTGTATTTTCCATTATAGGCCTATGGACTTTTTCCGTTTTTAGAATTTTGCTATATAGTGTAAATATTTTGCCACTTTGTTATATTTTTGCAAAAATCCCTTAAAAAAATTATAATATTTTTAGGTTAGTTTTTTTTAAGCTTTGAAGGATTAATTTTTACTTTAATTTTGTAGTATGACCATGATTTTGGTGCAAATAAAAAATGCATTTTCAAGTAATTCTACATTTAAAATAGAAATTTATAAGAATTAAAAAATTAATTTACAAACTAAGCATTTTCTTGATCTCCCTCTACGACAACATCGCCTTGTCATTGTCGTCTACGTCGAATGCATCTACGATCTGTGTCGACAACATTGTGCCGTTTGGTCTACTGAATAATTTATTCTATATTTTCCAAGGTTTGATCACACATTGAGCTCAAATCTTGTAAATTGTTTTTCATGGAGTAAGCATGTATGTCTTGAACAAAATTATTCTGAACGATTACAAATAATATAATAAAATAATGTGCATGTATTAAATTTATTAAACAAATCATATTAAAATTCTTACCATGCAGTAATAGTAAGGGCCATCAGGTGTGATAAAGCGTCTCGTAATTGACGAGTACCAAGAAAATAGTTATCTGATACTGTTGGCTCGTGTATTGCTACTTCTTGTACACAAAAATCATTTCGTGATTGCCACATTGCGATATGCTTCGCATAAATCCTACGCCAATCTTGATCATGTTTGTCTTTTAAATCAATTTGGTGTAGGGTCAAGTCTGTGAAGCTGAATGTTGGTAGCATTGGCAGCATACCAAACTGTCGCAACACACGATTCGACAGATGCTTCTCAACAATATGAAAGCACATATAACCTATACAAGTCCACACCGCTTGACCATTATGACATAGATTAGGAAGCAATGCCACAATATCGAACGTGTATGGTGTCCAATTGATCTGTTAAAAAAACATAAGTAGACAACAAAAAACATACCTAGCTAACATTCGTATAATATTTTACTATCTGAGAGTGTATCAGTCGGTCAAATATCTGTTGGTATGTCAACAACATATTTGCCGACTACTCTAATGTAGGTAGAACACCGTTCCATCTAGTGTGTGAAAAAAATAACAATAAGTTATAGGTAGTGCAAATTTTATTTTTAAAAAACAATATATAAATAAAATAATACCTAAAAATCAAAGGCGGACCAACTGGAGCCTGTAGTGCTATGTGTGGTGCCACAATAGTGAATCTATCATATGCCCATACTTGCAGTAGTATTAATGTGCCAGCTATTTCTAAAGATTGTGCATTACTAGCTCGATGATACAATTCTCTATACAACCATGCAAGGCATGCAGCCCCCCAATAACACGTACTAGCTTGGTCAAAATCATTTAAAAGCTGAAGAAACATACAATGGACAAGGATTTGATTTATTGACAAACAGAAAGACTCCAATGAGCTACATAAGGTATGCATGAGCGTATCTCTGAACGTTCACAACATTAACATCTGGTGGCAATTCTGTGAATTGTTTTTCTAACCATGGAAGACTCAATCGTTGACCTTTCATGTCAGGAGGTAGAACTCTAAAAAAATCTTCGCAAACTTGCTTCTAGTTATATGTTAATGATCCTACAACAAACTCACCATCCATCAGTGTTAGGGCTATTTTAGACCTAACATTATTAGACTAATTTTTCCCAACCTTAAACGTTTGAGTTTCTCTATCAATGGATGTCACTGAATGTGCAGAAACTCGTTTTTTCCACCTCTTAAGCTTTCTTATTGCATATTCTTTATAAACATCTCCTCGGTTGAATGCTTCAGATATCTCATCTCTTCGAAGTTCAAAATACAGAATTATGCGATAAAGTGTCAATCTTACCAAAGAATTTATGGGTAACATTTAAGCTCCTTTAAATATAGCATTCATGCATTCAGCTGCATTGCTTGTCATCCACCCATATCGATACCCATTATCGTGTGAGTCCATTTTTTTTAGGTCAATAGTACTCAAGACACTCCATATTCAATTGTTTTAGTTCTTTCATGCACTTTATGGATTTGTACCTTTGGTGTTGATTACTTGCCTTAAACACCAAATCTTTTTGTTGCTTTAATTTGTATTTTGTATTGAAGTTGCTTGCAACATGACGAAGATAATATCGATGGCATGCTCGAGGTTCATTCCAACCTACCTCTTCATTGTTAATAGCATCAAGAATGTCTCTATGCCTATCGGAGATCAAGCAAATACCATCTCGACCAGTAACATATTGACACAGTGCATGAAGAAACCATGACCAACTGAAGGTATTTTTCCCTTCAAAAATAGCAAATGCAAGAGAAAATATATGACCATTTGCATCAATAAATAAGGTAGTTAACATTTTGCTCTTATAATTTCAATAAAAATGGATTTCGTTGATCTGAATTAATGACCTACAATTTTTGAACCCTTCTATTGTAGAACCAAATGATCAGAAAACTCTTTGAAAAATAATCGTATTTGGTACATCAGATGGAAGAAAAGAACTCGGGTTGCAGGATTGTAGTGACAATGCACTCAACAAGTATGAATGCTCGTTATATGATTTTTTCCAATCACCAAAAATAGGAATAAGTGCACTCTTCGCTTGCCATACTTGTCTATACTTGACATTGTAGTCTTATTGTTGTTTTATTATTTCCATAAGCACTGGCATAACAACACTAGAATCAACTCTAGTCATGTTTTGAATTTCAATACTCATGAAATTAGAATCGAGATGTGAGTGATCTTGTGTTAACTTTAAGTACAGACACGAGTGTTCTCCTTCGAGCCTAGTAATTTCAAACATTTTGTGGCTCTTACGTCTACTTCCATGTAACCACCAGTTACAACTATTTTTCCATTGTTTGCATCAAACATCCAAATATTTTGGTTCGATTTCAACAACAATTTCGTAATTTTCTTTGACACAATACTTTTTAACGGCTAATCAAAGATCTTCCTTAGAGTCAAATAACATTCTCTTTTGAATAAAATAAGATGTGTCTGCAGATACATTCCTATCTCCCAATGTAGACACTTGTTCACAAATATAATTCGTAATTTCCCAATCTATTTGTGTCAACATATCTCAGAAGGTATCATTTCATTTTCTTGCTCTATATTTTCTTCATTACCAAATAATTCATCAACCTTTACATCTATATCACTATTTACATCATTACCAAGTTCAAGAATAACTAGATCTTCAGGTCGCATCAACATATTTAATCAGTTGTTAAATATCAAGACCACCATGAGAGATACATCACTCTAACTATTCAAAAGCATAATAGTTCAATACCCAAATTCAAACTCAACCTATGCCTGAATAATGCCTAATCAATATATAATTGAATCCTTAAGTTTTACAAAAATGCAATCATTATATGAATTACATACTTAACATAGGTTATTCAAACATGAGATTGTAAATTTTCCACTCTATTTATGAGTGAACCCACTGTTGGAATTTGTGTCCTAAAACTCAAACTTTGTTATTTGATTCAATAAAATTTATTATTGAATGCTATAATCTTAAAACCAATAAATTAAGGTCCCGAAGCTATTTTATTGAGTTTGTCAAATACACTTGAACTTTATGTAAAGACATAAACATGGATTAAGTTCAAGTTAATAGCCCAAATAGTCTATAGTGTATGAATAAGGTTGGGGCGCCTTATTCTGGAAAAACACTATGGATGCGGTCCGCTCCGTAGTTAGTACAAACGATGTAATCCTGAATCGTTCATGTAAAGACATGGGAGTTGGGGCGTCCTATGTAAATAGTTTACATAAGACTGGAACCACGAAATAGTCATTTTTTGTTATAACACCGTAAACTATAAACTGACTATTTCAATTACGATGATCTAGGTAACTTGATCTTAATCTTGAGCTAACTATGAACTTCTGTTCATTCGGTAGTATCCTTAGATCTGCATAGGTGAGGGCAGCTCATCATTGCTGGCCGAATAAGCCTTCCATCTCATGGATAAGACCGAGTGGATTAGTTAGAGACATAGGGTGCAAGACGGAATTCACTCCTATCCATTTATGGGATAGTAGATAGGTTGTTCCCTTAAGGACTGAATCCAAGTCTTGAACAACCCCACCCTCTCATTGGCCCGAGAAGGATTCAAGTTTATAGGTTCGACCTTAAACCAATTGTTCAATAGTGGATCAGTGGGTCTTAAGGAACAAGATGTAATCTCGGAGTAAAACGATATTTTGACCCAGCCAAGATTACGAACAACCTGTGAAGGATCAACTTACTTATCATGGTTATATCAGGTGGACAGAAATATATCTATAGTGAGGGGAATGCAACTAAGAGTATTTAGTGGAATGACTCTTTAGTTAACAAATGTTGATTAAGCTTGGTCTAAAGAGTTTAGCCAGTTAATCTCGAATCGTTAGAACTTATGATCTATAGGTCCATTAGGTTCTCCTATTATCTCATATGGATTCAACTAAGAACAAAATGTTGACGTAACTCAAATTGTTCGAATTAAGAAAAGAGAGAGAAACTGACAAATATAATAGATATAAGTCAGTAGATATAAACTTTAAGCTTTGTGTTTAAATATGATTTAAATAAATATGAATATAAATTCATATTTAGAAGCTTAGAAAGTTTTGAAACGGTCAAAGTTGTAAAAGTCAACTTGTTGACTTTTAACTTGACTTTTACAACTTTGAGAAACAAAACTTTGACCGGATTTATATTCAAATATGATTTGAATTTTAGAAAAATGAATGTGGATTTATACTCGGGAGGTTAGAATTAGTCAAGACGGAAAAAATAGTAAAAAGTCAAAAAGTTGACTTTTGACTAAGAAAAGTCAAAGTTTGACTTTGACTTAATTGGTCAAATGACTAAAATGCCCCTTTGACTAATTTCTTAATTAACTAAAAGTTAGTGGGCAATGTGGCAGCCTATTATGAATGAGAAGCCACTAATTTCATTAAAGAGTTAATGGAATAATTAGGTGTTGAGATTATATGAAATAATTTGCATGCAATTTGCGTGTAAATTTCATATATAAACTTCTCATTACAGAATGAGAAAAGGATGATGTTTTTTTGAAAAACTACCTAAACGATACACTACCTCCTTCCTTCTCTTAAAGTTTTACTTCACAAACCGAGTCCTACAACTTCGTTCTTGGTCCTGAGATTAGTAGGTCAACTTAGTGGTTGTCCTTGCTCGTAATTTTCAGGCAAAAAAGAAGCTTTGGATCGAAGAAGAAGTTCAGAACTATAAAAGGTAGGTTCGTCGCTTACCTTTTATGCTCTTCGTTTAGAATCCATTGCATAGCATACGCATGTTAATTTGTAAATCGTTTAGATGCATATAGAGTAAAGCATGATCCTTATTATTCCGTTGCAGCATGCCTCTTGTTGTTTTCCCTTCATGTGGTATCAGAGCATGCTTAGTTTTACTCATATGCATATGGTGGGTTCTTACAATTTATATGATAAATTGCTATGGTTGAACTAAAATGGATTAGTTTTGGATTTGGCTCTAAATTAAGTTGTTAATTTGCATTAATTATTGTAATTAGCCCTCTTGGTGGCTTAATTTATTTTTTACAAAGAGTATGTATTTTATTGGAGTCATTAGAGTTGAATTAGGATGTAATTATTTCTTTTGGGAAGAAGAAGGTGCTGTTTTGAAGCTCAGACCCGAGAAGGAGATATATCAAGCCTATCATTCACCCGCTCAACGATCGCGTATGGTACGCGCATCAATTGTGCCAGTGAACGTCCCCCAACCAGCTAAACGATTGCGTATGGTACGTGTATCGTTTGAAGAAGACTCCATCGTTTATTTGCTAAACGATCGCGTATGGTACACGTATCGTTTGCATAAGAAACAATCGTATACCCGCTAAGCAATCGCGTAAGGTACGCGTATTGCTAGCGCTTAAACGATCGTTTACCTTATAAATGATCTCTCATTTGCTAAGCAATCGCGTAAGGTACGCGTAACGCTAAATGCTTAAATGATCGTTTACATGCTAAGTGATCGCGTATGGTATGCATGTCGCTGGCTCTTATAAACGATCATACACCTTTGTAAACGATCGCTCACCTAAAACCCTGGCATTCAACGATCATTTACATGCCAGCGGTCGCGTATGGTTTGCTCGGCGATCACATATGGTATGCGCATCGCTTATGCTCGTGAATATCATCTTCCTGCTCAACGATCGTGTAAAGATTATTAAGCGGTTATTGTACTCCATCAAATTATTATTGTAATAATTTAGTTTTAACTTAATTTAGAGAGCCAAAACCAGTAGGGTGTTTTTAATTAATCTTGCATATGATGTATGTTTTAATTATTTCTAAAATTATATGTGCATATTATATGACATATAGTTTTAAAATCCCATCATAGGTTAACATGTTCATACATGTTGAGAAATTACTATGAAAATTAATTAATATGATTAATTAATGGTTAAATTAATATGATTAATTTAAAAATATATATAATTGAATTAATTTTATTAAATATGATTTAACAAAATTAATCAATTATTGAAATGCCATATTAATTTGTTGTTCTTCTAGATGAATAGCTATAAATTTATCTAAGAGTTTTATAATTTTTATAAAATAAATTAGACTTTAAAATCTATAATAAATATAAAATGCATGCTCACTTATGTTAATACCATATCTTCCAAAATTAGATTTAGGTCGATATCTTGTAAAACTAGGTTACAAGAGGCTCACCTGATTTGATCTTGTCAACAAGTCGAATAAGATGGCTAAGGTGTGGAGGTTTTTAAGTTGACGGTTTACGGAACACCTCCTACTTGGAGATCGTAATCGGTTCTTGAGCCTAGTTAACCTATTCTTATGAGCATGCGTGAGAGATGTAAGGTAATAAAATTGGTTTATCACCTAGACATCATAGGCTAAAACCAGTATAAATGTTATGCTTGGATGTTTTACCTAGATTTAGGATTTGTTTAAGTTAGCCTAAATTAAATCCTGAATAATTTACCAGAAAAATTTTAGAACACTTCAGCTGGAGAAAAGTATCGTACTTTTAACTCTAGCATCCCCAAGAGTTCACATCGTGAGGTTTATGCAGGGCTTTGGGCCGTGCATAGGAGCAGACTCCATTTGGAGAGTGTTTGCATGGGCTATGAACAAGGTGAATGGGGGAAGTAGTTCATAGTAAGTGGGTAAGGGATATATGACAATACATCCCACGGTCTCTTCTATTGGGTCGCACCGTGAGATTCCTATAATGTGTCTGCTTGTCTGTCCTGGAGCGACGTTCCCTTCAGAGTGCTGTATTATAGGTTCGGAACACCGCAAACTCCATATTTTGGATAGGGTCTCTTAGATAAGTTTTCATATTGTCTTTCCACTTTCGAGAGCATAATGATTCTCATCTCTAAGGATCGAAAATGAAGGGTTACACTAACTAGAATTACTAAAATAGTTAGTATATTCTTGACCGAAGTAAACGGTAACTAAATGTTAAGTAAATATAAGATATTTGTGAGTTAGCATTTGGTCAAGATTGTCTTGATTCAAAGGACGAGTAATCGGCTACCCCTCGGTAGAGGTTATTCTGAACCTTTGAATTATCATTGCAAAACATAATAAAGGGTATATTATTTAAAGTTTTGCTTAAAAGATTGGTTTATTTTAGATTATAGTTTCTAAACAAAGTATGTTTGTTTTTCAGCATGAATAGCTCGATAGTTCAATTGTTAGCTTTCGAAAAACTTAACGGCGATAACTATGCGGCATGGAAATCAAATCTTAACACAATACTAGTGGTTGATGATTTTAAGATTTGTCTTAACTGAGGAATGTCCTCAAACCCCTGCCTCAAATGCAAACCAAACTAGTTGGAAAGCATATGATCGATGGATAAAAGCAAATGAAAAAGCCCGTGTCTACATTCTTGCTAGCATGTCTGATGTTTTAGCAAAGAAACATGAATCCTTAGCCACAACTAAAGAGATTATGGATTCATTAAAACGAATGTTTGGGCAACCAGAATGGTCCCTAAGACACGAGGCAATAAAATACATTTACACTAAGCGTATGAAGGAGGGGACCTCTATTAAAGAACATGTCCTGGACATGATGATGCACTTCAATATTGCTGAGGTAAATGGTGGTGCCATTGATAGGGCTAATCAGGTTAGTTTTATTTTAAAGTCTCTTCCGAAGAGCTTCATACCATTTCAAACAAATGCGTCCCTGAACAAGATAGAGTTTAACCTGACAACCCTTATGAATGAGCTCCAGTGTTTCCAAAATCTTACCAAAGGTAAAGGAAAAGAAGTAGAAGCAAATGTTGCTACTACAAAAAGAAAATTCAAAAGAGGATCGTCCTCTAAATCAAAAGCTGGACCCTCAAAACCCAATCATAAGATAAAAAAGAAGAGAAAGGGGAAAACTCCCAAACAGAACAAGGAAAAGAAAACTACAGAAAAAGGTAAGTGTTACCACTGTGGTGAAAATGGGCATTGGTTGAGAAACTGCCCAAAATACCTTGATCATAAAAAAGCAGAGAAAGGAGCACAAGGTAAATATGATTTACTTGTTCTTGAAATATGTTTAGTGGAAAACAAAAATTCTATCTGGATATTAGATTCGGGAGCCACTAATCATATTTGTTTCTCATTTTAGGAAAATAGTTCTTGGAAAAGGCTTTCTGAGTGCGAGATCACTCTCAAAGTTGGAATTGGAGAAATGGTCTCAGCTAAAGCAGTGGGAGATTTGAAGTTGTTTTTTAATGATAGATATATCATGCTCAAGAATGTCTTGTATGCACCTCAAATGAAGAGAAATTTGATATCTATCTCTTGTATGTTAGAACATATGTACAGAATATTTTTTGAAATTAATGAAGCATTCATTTTCCGAAAAGGTATTCATATTTGTTCTGCTATACTTGAAAACAACTTATATAAGTTAAGACCAACACGAGCAAATTTTGTCTTAAATACTGAAATGTTTAGAACAGCTAAAACTCAGAATAAAAGACAAAAAGTTTCTTCCAATGCCTTCTTATGGCACTAAGACTTGGTCACATAAATCTCAATAAGATTGGGAGATTGATTAAGAATGGACTTCTAAGTCAGTTAGAAGATAACTCTTTACCTTCTTGTGATTCCTGTCTTGAAGGAAAAATGACCAAAAGATCTTTTACTGAAAAAGGTCTTAGAGTCAAAACACCTTTAGAGCTCGTACATTCGGACCTTTGTGGACCAATGAATGTCAAGACTCGGAGAGGATACAAATATTTCATTAGTTTTATTGATGATTATTCGAGGTATGGTCATGTTTACCTAATTCAGAACAAGTCTGATTCTTTTGAAAAGTTCAAAGAATATAAGGCTGAAGTTGAAAATGAATCAGGTAAAACAATAAAGACATTTCGATCAGATCGAGGTGGATAGTATATGGACTTGCGATTCCAAGACTATTTGATAGAACATGAAATCCAATCACAACTCTCTACACCTAGTACGCCTCAGCAGAACGGTGTATCAGAAAGAAGAAACTGAACTTTGTTAGACATGGTTCGCTCTCTGATGAGTTTTACTCAGTTGTTGAATTCTTTTTGGGGATATGCTTTAGAAACAACTATCTATAGTTTAAACAACATTCCCTCTAAAAGTGTTTCTGAAAGGGCGTAAAGGTAGTTTACGTCACTTTAGGATTTGGGGATGTCCAACACACGTGTTGGTGCAAAATCCTAAGAAGTTGGAACGTCGTTCAAACTTATGCCTATTTGTAGGTTATCCAAAAGAATCAAAAGGTGGTTTATTTTATGACCCCTAAGAAATAAAGTATTTGTATCGACATATGCTACGTTCTTAGAGGAAAACCACATAAGAAATCATCAAACTCAAAGTAAACTAATATTAGAAGAAATTTCCAAAAATGCTACAGATAGACCTAGTTCATCTACTAAAGTAGTTGATAAAATTAGGAATATTAGTCAAACACATCATTCATAAGAGTTGGGAGAGTCTCATCGTAGTGGGAGGGTTGTACGACAGCCTGATCGCTATTTGGGTTTAAGTGAAGCTCAAATCATCATACCTGATGATGGGATAGAGGATCCATTAACCTATAAACAGACAATGAATGATGTGGACTGTGACCAATGGATCAAAGCCATGAACCTCGAAATGGAATCTATGTATTCCAATTCTGTCTGGACTTTTGTAGATCAACCAAATGACGTAAAACCTATTGGTTGTAAATGGATGTACAAGAGAAAAAAAGACCAAGCTGGTTGTAAAAGTGGCAAAAGGTTATACAAAAAAGGAGGGAATAGATTATGATGAAACTTTCTCTCCTGTTGCCATGATAAAGTCGATTAGAATACTCTTATCTATCGCCACTTTTTATGATTATGAAATTTGACAGATGGATGTCAAGGCAGCCTTTTTGAATGGAAATCTTGAGGAGAGTATTTGTATGATCCAACCAGAGGGGTTTATTCAAAAGGATCAAGAACAAAAAGTTTGTAAGCTTCAAAAATCCATATATGGATTAAAGCAAGTATCTAGATCCTGGAATATAAGATTTGATATTGCGATCAGATCTTATGGTTTTGAACAACATGTTGATGAACCTTGTGTTTACAAAAGGATTATCAATTCTACTGTAGCATTCTTAGCTCTGTATGTAGATGACATTCTACTCATTGGGAATAATGTAGGTCATCTACCTGATATTAAGAAATGGCTAGCTACGCAATTCCAAATGAAAGATTTGGAAAATGCACAATATGTTCTTGGTATCCAAATAGTTCGGAACCGAAAGAACAAAACACGAAATGTTGTTAAGATATAAGATGTAGAATTCCATCTAGATCCTCGTTTATATAGACGAAATGTTGTCAAGATATAAGATGTAGAATTCCAAAAAGGGTATGTTGCCGTACAGATATGGAATTCATTTATCAAAAGAACAATGTCCAGAGACACCTTAAGAAGTTGAGGATAGGAGTAACATTCCCTATGCTTCTGCTGTTGGGAGCTTGATGTATGCAATGTTATGTACTAGACCTGACATTTTCTATTCAGTGAGGATAGTTAGTAGATTTCAGTCCAATCCTGGACG
Organism: Cucumis melo; assembly: GCF_025177605.1. Lineage (NCBI taxonomy): Eukaryota > Viridiplantae > Streptophyta > Magnoliopsida > Cucurbitales > Cucurbitaceae > Cucumis > Cucumis melo. The sequence continues at coordinate 15,756,372 of NC_066868.1, forward strand.
TGATCATTGGACAGCCGTTAAGAATATTCTAAAATATCTTAGAAGAAAAAAATACTACATGCTTAGGTATGGTTCTAAGGATCTGATCCTTACTAGATACACTGACTCCGATTTTCAAACTGATAAAGATGCTAGAAAGTTTACATCAGGATCAGTTTTCACTCTGAATAGAGAAGCAGTAGTATGGAGAAGCATAAAACAATCCTGTATTGCTAACTCCACTATGGAAGCTGAATATGTAGCTGCCTGTGAAGCAGCAAAAGAAGCAGTATGGCTTAAAAAGTTCTTAACAGACTTGGAAGTTGTTCCAAATATGGATGCCAGTCACCTTATACTGTGACAATAGTGGTGCAGTTGCAAATTTACGAGAACCTAGAAGTCATAAACGAGGAAAACACATTGAACAAAAGTACCATCTTATCAGGAAAATCGTACATCGAGGAGACGTTACAGTAATAAAAATCTCCTCCGAGCAAAACATGGTTGATCCGTTTACAAAAGCTCTCACGGCTAAAGTGTTTGAGAGCCACCTACATGGTTTAGGTCTGCGTGGTTTGTAAACTAGGACAAATGGGAGACTTATTGGGATTATGCCCTAGTTTACATATGTTTATTATACTCATATATAAATATACTCTTCTCTCATTATAAAATTCTAACTTACTTTGGAGTTTTAGTCCAAGTGGGAGTTTGTTGGAATTTGTGTCCTAAAACTCATACTTTGTTATTTGATTCAATAAAATTTATTATTGAATGTTATAATCTTAAAACCAATAAATTAAGGTCCCGAGGCTATTTTACTGAGTTTTTCAAATACACTTGAACTTTATGTAAAGACCTAAACATGGATTAAATTCAAGTTAATTGCCCAAATAGTCTATAGTGTATGAATAAGGTTGGGCGCCTTATTCTGGAAAAACACTATAGATGCGGCCCGCTCCGTAGTTAGTACAAACGATGTAATCCTAAATCATTCATGTAGAGACATGGGAGTGGGGGCATCCTATGTAAATAGTTTACATAAGATTGGAACCACGAAATAGTCATTTTTTGTTATAACACCGTAAACTATAAACTGACTATTTCAATTATGATGACCTAGGTACCTTGATCTTAATCTTGAGCTAACTATGAACTTCTGTTCATTCGGTAGTATCCTTAGATCTGCATAGGTGAGGGCAGCTCATCATCGTTGGCCCAATAAGCCTTCCATTTCAGGGATAAGACGGAGTGGATAGCTAAGGACATAGGGTGCAAGACAGAATTCACTCTTATCCATTTATGGGATAGTAGATAGGTTGTACCCTTAAGGACTGAATCCAAGTCTCCAACAAGGGGCCCACCTTCTCATTGGTCCGAGAAGGATTCAGGTTTATAGGTTGGACCTTCAACCAATTGTTTAATAGTGGATCAGTGTGTCTTAAGGAGCAAGATGTAATCTTGAGGGTAAAACGGTATTTTGACCTAGCCAAGATTACGAACAACCTGTGAAGGATCAAATTACTTATCATGGTTATATCAGATGGACAGAAATATATCTATCGTGAGGGGAGTGCAATTAAGTGTCTTTAGTGGAATGACTTTTTAGTTAACGAATGTTGATTAAGCTTGGTCTAAAAGAGCTTAGCCAGTTAATCTCGAATCGTTGGAGCCCATGATCTATAGGTCCATTAGGTTCCTCTACTAGCTCATATGGATTCAACTAAGAAAAAATGTTGAAGTAACTCGAATTGTTCGAATTAAGAAAAGAGAGAGAAACTGACAAATATATAAGATATAAATCGGTAGATATAAACTTTAAGCTTTGTGTTTAAATATGATTTAAATATATGAATATAGATTCATATTTAGAAGCTTGGAAAGTTTTGAAACGGTCAAAGTTGTAAAAGTTAACTTGTTGACTTTTAACTTTGAGAAACAAAACTTTGACCGGATTTATATTCAAATATCATTTGAATTTTAGAAAAATGAATGCGGATTCATAGTCGGGAGGTTAGAATTAGTCAAGACGGGAAAAATAATAAAAAGTCAAAAAGTTGACTTTTGACTAAAGAAAAGTCAAAGTTTAACTTTGACTTAATTGGTTAAATGACCAAAATGCCCCTTTAACTAATTACTTAATTAACTAAAAGTTAGTGGGCAATGTGGTAGCCTATTATGAATGAGAAGCCACTAATTTCATTAAATAGTTAATGGAATAATTAGGTGTTGAGATTATATGAAATAATTTGCATATAAATTTCATATATAAACTTCTCTTTACAGAAGGAGAAAGGACTATGTTTTTCTAAAAAACTACTTAAACGATACACTATCTCCTTCCTTCTCTTAATGTTTTACTTCACAAACCGAGCCCTACAACTCCATTCTTGGTCTTGAGATTAGTAAGTCAACTTAGTGGTTGTCCTTGCTCGTGATTTTCAGGTAAAGAAGAAGCTTTGGATCGAAGAAGAAGTTTAGAACTATAAGAGGTATGTTCATCGCTTACATTTTATGCTCTTCGTTTAGAATCCATCGCATAGCATACGCATGTTAATTTCTAAATCGTTTAGATGCATATAGAGTAAAACATGATCCTTATTATTCCGCTGCAGTATGCCTCTTGTTGTTTTCCCCGCACCCACCGTATGAAACAACATCCCACATATATTAACATTTAAAATATCCATAATACTCAAAATTCAAAGTAACTCAAATCAAGTTATTTTCAAAGAAATGTTTTTTTTTTTTAAATTTTTGATAAGATACCTCAAATCAATTACATTCATTGTATATTTAAACTCCCTAAACCAAATAATTTTCCTAAAATCAAATAATTTCCCTAAAATCAAATAACATACATAAAATCAAATATTTTCCCTAACATCAAATAAAATATCTAAAATCAAATAATTTTCCTAAAATTAAATAAGATACCTAAAATCAAATAATTTCATTTAAACTCTCTAAACTATTATTCCCCTAAAATCACAATTCAAATAACATTCCCAAAATCAAATTATTCTTTCTAAAACCGAATAACATACCTAAAATCAAACAGTTTCCCTAAAATCAAATAATTTTCCTAAAATCAAATAACATACCTAACATCAAATATTTTTCCTAAAATCAAAGAATATAACTAAAACAAACCATATAACTAAAATCAAATAATTTTTACAACAAAATCAAATAATATAGGTTAATTTTCATAAATATAACAAACTGTCAAAATATTTAGGGCTTGTGTAACAAAATGTAAAAGCCCATGAAGCTGGCCTTTTTTTTTTAAAATAAATATTTCAGGTTTTCCTTTCCTTTTTATCGTCTTTCTTCTTTTACTCTATGTGCGATCTTTTTCTTTTCATCTTCTTTTTCTCTTCTTCTGCATATTTTTAAAACATTTTTGTTTGCGCTTCTATCCATCTTCTTTAAACTATCAAATCTAAACGATCTTGTATCAAATTTAAACGATCAAATCTAAACGATCTTGTATCAAATCTTACCAAAAAGTCTTGAAAAAAATCATTAAGATTTGGCTACCTAAATTTAAACAATCAAATCTAAACGATCATGTACCAAATCTTACCAAAAAGTCCTAAAAAAAAATCGTTGAGATATGGCTACTCAAATTTAAATGATTAAATATAAACGATTGTGTACCAAATAATAGCCAAATCTAAATGGTCATATATCAAAGAATCTTGAAAAAAAATTGTTTAGATTTAGGTAGCCAAATCTAAACAATCGTGTAGAAAAGAATAGCTAAATCTAAACGTTGGCAATTAATCATGGGTATTTTTGGTACTCTTCATTGTGGGCCTGTGGGCCTTTTCCATATTCGAAATTGATCCATACAGTAACTAAAATCAAACAATATAACTAAAATCAAACAAAAACCATAAATTCAAATAATTTTACAAAAAAATCAAAGAATTTTTACTAGCATCAAATAACAGACCTAAATTAAATTAATTTTATAATGAAAGCGTGTACCCAGTTAAGACTTAGTTAAATAATAAAATCATACAAGTAAATAAACATACCTTGTGACAACAAAATCGAAAGGAAAAACGGGAGGGGAGGGACACTTTTTTCGTGAGGGCCGACTATGAGGGTGGCTCTTGGTCGCTGATTTTTTGTGAAGGATGGAAGGATTATTAAATTTCTATAAATAATGGAAGATTTTCGTGAGATTGAAGGAAGGCAAAAGGAAAATGGAAGATGAGAGGGAAAAGGCAGAATAAGAGATGAAAGGCAAAGAGGGCTCGGGCTATGTTTTAAAAGAGACGAAGTCATGTACTGTTGAGTAATATTATGCTCAGACTCAGGGATGTTTGCATGTGTAATTAATTTTATGCAATAAGTCATCAGTCATGATCATTGTATGCGAAGTACTCACTATGTATCTCTTTATCACATAAGAGCTAAGTCCTCATTGAATGCAAGTTTTCCTATTGATTTCCCAAGTATAAGTGAAACAATAGGTTTACCTGGATGATCTAGGGTCGAACACAGGAAATTGATACAAAGATTAGTTCTAGGATTCATTCATCATTCAGGCGATAGAAAATAATTATCTATACAGTATGATAAAGTGTAAGGTTAACTATATCTACTTATCTACACTAGAGGATCTGTAAAAAAGGGGTTAATATGGAGGCAAGATGGAAATCTCAGTCTAAAAGGGTTTAGCCAGTTAATCTCAGATCATTGGAGTCCATGATCTATAGGTCCATTAGGTTCCTCTACTAGCTCGGAATAAACTTAGAATAGTATGATGGAATGAGTCGAATTGTTTGAATTAGGCGAGGAGAGAGAAAACGACAAGTATATGTGATATAGCCGTCAAATTTTAGATTAAAGATAAAATGTTATGTTTAAATGGGTTTTAAATATTAAAAATATGGATGCAGATTCATACTCGAAAGCTCTAAAATGATGGAAATAATCAAAGTTGTAAAAAGTCAAAATATTGACTTTTTGACTTTGAAAAATCAAACTTTGACTGGAAATATATTCAAATATAATTTTAATTTTGAGAAGTGAATGTGGATTCATGCTTGAAAGGTCGAAATTAGTCAATATGGATAAAA